>NC_141879.1:201048863-201351893 GCF_056163025.1 Triticum urartu
GGGAATATGGGCAGGTTAGCCCTGCTAAACAGGCCACACACAAAGATTCGGAGGATGACAATTACCTTCCGCTCTCTGAGGATGAGGTGGGCCTCGGCACTGAGGATTTCATCGTGCCTGAGGAACCTTGTGAGCAGGAGCGCTTTAAGCGCCAACTAATAGCCACTGTAAGGAGCCTGAAAAAGAAGTAGCAGCAGCTTCAAGCTGACCAAAATCTACTCAATGATAGATGGACCGAAGTCCTAGCCACCGAAGAATACGGCCTTAGTGGACCAGCCAAAAGCTACCCAAAGCATAGATGGCTGCCCCAGGGTGACAATAAGGTGCTGGAGCCCATACCATCATCGCACAATGCGGCAGGTCAACCACAACTGGGCCCAGGTAAAGCGGCAACTCAAGCCGAACACCAGACCGCCCCACCTCGCAGTAAAAGAAATAACAAAATAGCTCGGGGTTATACATACGACCATCAACAAGACTTGGGTAGCAAAGCGGGACACTCAAGAGCGATATATAGATCGCAAGGACATACCTCGACACATGGCGATGGCCACCTATTCGGACATGACAAACCTAGCCACACCCGGGCTGAAAACCGCAAATGGACTCTGTTGGAGATACGCCATAGTGTGGCCCAACATAGAGGCGCCACACACCCTCTTTGCTTCACGAATGAAGTAATGGAGCATGAATTCCCAGACGAGTTCAAACCCATGAATATCGAATCATATGATGGAACAACGGATCCTGCGGTATGGATTGAGGACTTCCTCCTCCATATCCACATGGCCAGCAGAGACGACCGTGATGCCATCAAATACCTACCACTAAAACTCAAAGGACCTACTCGGTACTGGTTAAACAGTCTGCCGGAAAATTCTATCGGCAGCTGGGACGATTTGGAGGATGCCTTTTGCAACAACTTCCAAGGAACATATGTCCAGCCACCGGACACTGATGACTTAAGTAATATTGTCCAGCAGCCCGGAGAGTCAGCCAGGAAGCTCTAGATCAGGTTCCTAGTTAAGAAGAACCAAATCGTCGACTGTCCGGACGTGGAGGCCCTTGCGGCCTTTAAAAACAGCGTCCGAGATGAATGTCTTGCACGCTACCTCGGTCAAAAAGGACCTAGATCCATGACAACCCTTACCGCTCTAATGACCCGCTTTTGCGTGAGAGAAGACAACTGGCTCGCTCGTAGAAGCAACAGCGCCAGTGAATCGGGCACTTCCAAAATCCGAGACGGCAATGGCAAACCATGACGAAGCATACACAACAGTCGCAATGATAATGGAAGATCACGCGACACAGCGGTCAACGCCGGATTTAGCAATCCCAAGCCCGGTCAACAGAAAAAGCCATTCAATCAAATACAGACGGACCATCCAAACTAGACAGGATATTGGACCGGCCCTGCCAGATTCATGGCCACCCCAATAAACCAGCTAATCACACCAACAGAAGCTGTTGGGTCCTCAAGCAGGCCGGCAGACTCAACGCCGGACACAATGGAAATAGGCCACCAGGCAATAGGAACAACAGAGCGGCTCACCAGCTAAATGCCGGAGGGCGGAAGCAATTTCCCCCTAAAGATCGATCAAATCCGGAATAGAAATAGTAGCTCGGCTTCCGCTGCCCATCTCGTATACCCGTTAAAACTATACCGTGCATACATAATTACACACTCAAGATACCATGGGCATTGACAGAAGCACAATACGGACAAGTCTGCAGGCACTCCGGTAACATTCTTTAACCGCTTTCCTATTTTATTTTGTTTCATTATCTCTTAAAAGCAGGTGGCGCAAAGGGGAAACACCTACGACCGACCCCATAGGAGTTCGGATCCATACACTCACCTACGGGGCTACTCCCTTCAAGGATTCCCATCGTTGAGGACAGGCGGTGCAGACGTGCGATAGGTGGTCCAAAATAACTTTTTGTAGACCGCACTCTCTTTTATAGCCTGTAACATGCCTTTTTCCTCTGCCTTCGACCCAGGTCATATCAAATTGCCGGGGTCATGGCCTTTATGTATATCAAGTAACCATTGGCACATCACTCAGGTCCCGGTTCAAATTATCCAATTAATCACTCACCTCTTTTCGCAAAATGAATACGCCTCCTATGGTTGTTTCATAGATATACCCCGGCTTAACTTGCCAGGGGCTCGGTAGGGGAACAAAGGAGTTGCCAACAAAGTCCAAACAGATTTTACAGCATACTTCGGCGTCGCGAGTTTGGCCTTATATGCATCAGCTTCGAATCATGTCTTGGGTCAATAGTTGGGTTGCTCGACTCCTGTGCTTGCTATCCTACGTTCTTCTCTATCGGCTAGGGTAGTAAAGGGAGAACTACTGTGATTGTGCTACCAGTTCACCTGGTGATGCACCTCAGTAGAGAAAGCCGAAAACTGACTGTCATGATGCGGCGAGAGCTGGTCAACCACTCGATGACTTATCAAAATCCCTAGCAATTCCTCTGTGTCACACGAAGGACCTCTTTTCCGGTCAATTATGTAAACGCATCGTATGAGTAAGTCGCATACATACTAGGGGCTATGCCGTAGACCCACCATAAAACTCCTCTAGCTAAGTGAAAGTGTTAACGCCCTATAGTCTGTTTGCCTGGTTCGCCGCATTGACACCTCCTTCACGGACCAAGACATTGGGTCAAGAGTGATCATATGCGTTTTAGAACACCACTGCACTTCCTATAAGGGGATGAAGCTGACGACTGGAAAAAACTTTCAGATTATATTAAAACAGCCGCATAGGAGGAACACAAGCTTTCGAGCAAAATATACAAATGGATTTACTATAAAATTGTCTCATACAATTCTCATACAGTTCACTCAAACATTATGTCTTTCGAGCATTGACCCTCTATCAAGCGGGCGGCTACAAGGACGTCCTCAAAATAGTGCTCTGGTTCGTGGTGGTCCTTGCCCTTGGGTGGACTCTTCACCGCGACGTCGATGGCCTTCGTATTCCCGCAGAACGTCTTGACTCGGGCAAAAGCCATCCATAGACCGTCGATGCACATTGATTGCTTCACAACGTCGATACGCGGCACTGCGTCAACAAGCTGCGGCACCAAGCCGAAGTAACTGTTCGGAACAGGCTTAGTTGGCCATAACCAGATTATGACATTCTTCGTGGCAGCACCGGATATCCTATGAAGCTCGGCCCACTGGCACATCCGCTCATTCAGCAACAGGGGGCGCTCTCGAGGCGCCGAATTGTGACCAGAAAAGCTTCTCTGTTGGGTACCCGTCTCGCACCTGATAATACTGCGCCGCATCAGAAGAACTCTTCGGCAGGTCTAAAAACTTGTCCGCAGAACTCCATAATTGGTTAAGCTGAGCATAGTTCGGATCGCCGAACTTAGCCTGTAGCAAAAATGGCTTACCAGCTGCAATCTCCCCAGCTTGCCGGATCTCCACACGGGATACTCTGGATTCAGACCACGCTTCTCTCGCCTCTCGTAGGGCCTTGTCAATTTCAGCCATTTTGGCTTCATTCTCCTTCTCAAGGAGTTCACACCGGCTAGGATCACTTTTTAGCTCGAGCTCCATCGTGGATATCTTCTCCTCGTCTTGACGCCGAGCAGCTCGTTCGGCTTTTAACTCAGCCGATGCCTTCTGGGCAGCCGCATTACTACACCTGGCCTGCTCCTTGGCCCAGGCTAGCTCCGCCCGAAGAATTTCAACGGCGGCAGCACCGTCTGCATCCAGGCACAACTTTCAGCGTCATGCTTATAGCACAAAAATGTATATGCAGGGACTGCTCTGAATACATACCTTGCGACTCGTCAAGACGCATATTGATTAATGCAATGTCATCCCCGGCTACATCAAGCTTTCGTTGCAGCTCGGCTATATCCGCAGTCTAGAAACTAGCAAGAGGGAAGCAACCTGTGTTCAAAGTTAATCAAATTAGTCCTCGAATATTTTTTTGATCCTCCGTTCGCTTCCTATGGGAAGCCAACCTGAGTTTCAGGGGCTACTGTCTATACACAGGTGTATTTTCTGAATAAAACACAATTGCACATATTACAGTACAAACCTCGAAGCCTCTCAGCAAACTCACAAAGGCCTCATTCAATCCGCTCTTTGCGGATATGACCTTTTTAACCACCGTACCCATCAAGGTACGATGTTTCTCTGAAACGGACACCTGCCACAGCATGTTCATCAAGATATCCGGCGCCTCTGGGTCTTCGTAGCAGCCGCAGGAGTACGGTCACCCTTTGAAGGGATCCATTTATTTGTATCCACCCGCATTCCGGATTGTTCGGGGTCTTCATTGTTGTTCCCCGGACCCTGGGCCACCGAAATATCACCTTCATGTAGCGTCTTCGTCATCCCTTGCACCACTTGTTGGTCAGGGGAGACCCTCCGCAACGACACCTTAAGGTCGTCTGCCCTATTGGACGAAGAAGCCGGTGGGGGCGTCTCGCTTTCCATCATCTCTGGGAGAAGGTCACCCAAGGAAGAGAATTGTTGAAGGGGACTACGCGCTGAGCTGCAAAAAAGTATATATTCTAGGCATCATAAGAAAAGAACGGGATAGGTTTAAAATAGCCTTGTTCACTTACGATTTGGCCGGAGGCTTGTCCTCATCATGAGACTGCGCTTCGACGTCCTCCAGGCCCGGGCTGCCCCCAGAGGCATCTTGCCTCGCTTGGGAGCCTGCTTCTCCCAATCTTCGGAGGCGGCCCTCTTCTTCCTGGGAGGGAAGGAGATAGTTCCCCCCTTCACTTCTATCTTTGGATGAGGGAATTTTTATTCCTTCAGACACAAAGTCCGAGGTTCCCTAGGAATAGAGGCCATCCTTGGTCCTCTTGCCCTCCGCCTCGTCCTCCTTCTCTGGCATCTGGTATGGTGATGGGGCCAGCATCCTTGTCAGGATAGGATTCGCTGGACCCTCGGGCAAAGGGGCCAAACACATAATCAGTTCCGCCTTCTTTATCCTGCCCTGGAAAAACATAGCTTTCTTGGTATCGTATTAATGTATGCATGACCACAAAGTATTCGAAAGCCAAGTGCTTACCAGGGTATCCATACGATTACAGTTAAGGCCAGTGTCCTCTGCAGTATCCGGGCAATGTTTCCGCTTCCCGAAAAATAACTTCCACATCCCTTCATGTGTGGCACCGAAGAAGTGTTGGAAGGATTGTTGTCCTTCTGGATTAAATTCCCACATGCGGCGAGGCCTGCGCTGGCAGGGAAGGATTCGGCGAACTAACATCACTTGGATCACACTGACGACATCGATATCTCTCTCGAGGAGGGTTCGGATGCGGCTTTGTAAGGTTCGCACTTCATCCACTAATCCCCAGTCTAGCCCCTTGTTGACCCATGATGCCAGCTGTAACGGTGGGCCGGGACGGAAGGTGGGGGTAGCTACCCATTTAGCACTACGGGGCTCTGTAATATAAAACCACTCCCGCTGCCAGTAATTGGAAGCCTTGGTAAAAGAACCTTTTGGCCAGGGAGTGTTGGCGACTTGGCCGATTGTAGCACCGCCGCACTCCGTCTCTTCCCTGTCGACTACCTTCAGCTTCACACTAAAGTTCTTGAGCCATAAGCCGAACTATGGGGGGATTTGAAGGAAGGCCTCGCATGTAATGATAAACGCCGAGACATGGAGGATAGAGTCCGGGGCAAGATCGTGAAAATCTAATCCGTAATAAAACATTAGCCCTTGGACAAAGGGGTGAAGAGCAAACCCTAACCCCCGGAGGAAGTTGGAGACGAATACCACCCTCCCGCCAGATCTGGGGTCGGAATAACTAGTCCTTGAGGAGGAAGCCGGTGGTGGATCTCTGCGGTCAGATATCTAGTCGCCCGAAGCTTTGTGATATCCTCCTCTGTAATGGAGGAAGCCACCCATCGACCTTGGGAGCTGGATCCGGACATGATGGGGAGGCTGAAAGCAATGGAGTCGAACCTTGGGTGCTGGAACTCAAGGTTGGGGAAGCTTGGGAGAGGTTTGGCATAAAAAGACGGCCCTTGGTTCCTTTATAAACACCTCCGGTATTAAACGTCTCCTCCTAAGGCTAAGAACCTGCCTATTCCTAAGGAATCTTTCTCGCAGGACGGTTGGGTTACCCATGCTCATATTGATGAAAATCTTGTAATAAGGGGACACGATCTTTGCTTTGACAAGACGTGCCAATAACAACCGCGTCTCAAAATGTGGGGCGAAAATGGCTCGAAATTATGACCGGACAGGCGTGACGTCACATTACTAAAGTTGTCAGCAGATTGGACTCGTGTGTTGTTATCTTCTCTCTGCGGTTCTATGTTATTACAAGTCCGGACACGATCAATTCGTCTGGAGACTATTCGGGAGTTCGTAAGGAGGAACCCGCCTTGCAATGCCGAAGACAACACTATGCGCCGGATACCTTGTCATTTAAGCCATGTTCAGGGGATACTGAGGGAGTCCTGGACAAAGGGGTTTGCTACCTCTTGAGCACTGCGTTGGTTTTCCCTTCAAGAGGAAAGGGTGATGCAGCAAAGTAGCGTAAGTATTTCCCTCAGTTTTTGAGAACCAAGGTATCAATCCAGTAGGAGGCTACACGCGAGTCCCTCGCACCTACACAAAACAAATAAATCCTCGCAACCAACGCGATAAGGGGTTGTCAATCCCTACATGGTCACTTACGAGAGTGAGATCTGATAGATATGATAAGATAATATTTTTGGTATTGTTATGATAAAGATGCAAAGTAAAATAAAAGGCAATGAAAATAACTAAGTATTGGAAGATTAATATGATGAAAGATAGACCCGGGGCCATAGGTTTCACTAGTGGCTTCTCTCAAGAGCATAAGTATTTTACGGTGGGTGAACAAATTACTGTTGAGCAATTGACATAATTGAGCATAATTATGAGAATATCTAGGTATGATCATGTATATAGGCATCACGTCCGAGACAAGTAGATCGACTCCTACCTGCATCTACTACTATTACTCCACACATCAACCGCTATCCAGCATGCATCTAGAGTATTGAGTTCATAAGAACAAAGTAACACTTTAAGCAAGATGACATGATGTAGAGGGATAAATTCATGCAATATGATAAAAACCCCATCTTGTTATCCTCGATGGCAACAATACAATACGTGCCTTGCTGCGCCAACTGTCACTGGGAAAGGACACCGCAAGATTGAACCCAAAGCTAAGCACTTCTCCCATTGCAAGAAAGATCAATCTAGTAGGCCAAACCAAACTGATAATTGGAAGAGACTTGCAAATATAACCAATCATATTTAAAAGAATTAAGAAGATCCAAATATTGTTCATAGATAAACTTGATCATAAACCCACAATTCATCGGTCTCAACAAACACATCGCAAAAGAAGATTACATCGAATAGATCTCCACGAGAGAGGGGGAGAACATTGTATTGATATCCAAAAAGAGAGAAGAAGCCATCTAGATAATAACTATGGACCCAAAGGTCCGAGGTAAACTACTCACACATCATCGGAGAGGCTATGGCGTTGATGTAGAAGCCCTCCGTGATCGATGCCCCTCCGGTGGAGCTCCGGAACAGGCCCCAAGATGGGATCTCATGGATATAGAAAGTTATGGCAGTGGAATTAGGGTTTTTGCTCCGTTTCTGATCGTTTGGGGGTACGTAGGTATATATAGGAGGAAGGAGTACGTCGGTGGAGCAACAGGGGGCCCACGAGGGTGGAGGGCGCGCCTAGGGCGTAGGCGCGCCCCCTACCTCGTGGCTTCCCCGTTGGTTGCTTGACGTAGGGTCCAAGTCTCCTGGATCATGTTCGTTTCGAAAATCACGTTCCCGAAGGTTTCATTCCGTTTGGACTCCGTTTGATATTCCTTTTCTGCGAAACTATGCAATAGGCAAAAAACAACAATTCTGGGCTGGGCCTTCGATTAATAGGTTAGTCCCAAAAATAATATAAAAGTGAATAATAAAGCCCAACAATGTACAAAACGGAAGATAATATAGCATGGAGCAATCAAAAATTAAAGATACGTTGGAGACGTATCAAGCATCCCCAAGCTTAATTCCTGCTCGTCCTCGAGTAGGTAAATGATAAAAATAGAATTTTTGACGTGGAATGCTACTAGGCATAATTTCAATGTAATTCTTCTTAATTGTGGCATGAATATTCAGATCCGAAAGATTCTAGATAAAAGTTTAATATTGACATAGAAATAATAATACTTCAAGCATACTAACTAAGCATTTATGTCTTCACAAAATAACATGGCCAAAGAAAGTTCATCCCTACAAAATCATATAGTTTAGTCATGCTCCATTTTAATCACACAAGAATGCTCTCATCATGCACAACCCCGATGACAAGCCAGTCAATTGTTCCATAATTTAGTAATCTCAAACTTTATAAACCTTCACGCAATACATGAGCGTGAGCCATGGATATAGCACTATGGGTGGAATAGAGTATAATGATGGGGGTTATGTGGAGAAGACAAAAAAGGAGAAAGTCTCACATCAACGAGGCTAATCAATGAGCTATGGATATGACCATCGATTTATGTTAATGCAAGGAGTAGGGATTGCCATGCAACGGATGCACTAGAGGTATAAATGTATGACAGCTCAACAAAAGAAACTAGTGGGTGTGCATCCAACTTGCTTGCTCATGAAGACCTAGGACACTTAAGGAGGCCCATTGTTGGAATATACAAGCCAAGTTCTATAATGAAAAATTCCCACTAGTATATGGAAATGACAAAACAAGAGACTCTCTATCATGAAGATCATGGTGCTACTTTGAAGCACAAGTGGGGAAAAAGATAGTAGCATTGTCCCTTTTCATTTCTCCCTTTTTTGCGCCTTCTTTTTTTTGGCCTTCCCCTTTTTTTATTGTGACAATGCTCTATTAAATGATGATCATCATACTTCTATTTATTTACAACTCAATGATTACAACTCGATACTAGAACAAGGTATGACACTATATGAATGCCTCCGGCTGTGTACTTGGATATGCAATGAACCAAGAGTGACATGTATGAAAGAATTATGAACGGTGGCCTTGTAACAAATACCATGTCAACTACATGATCATGCTAAACAATATGACAATGATGAACGTGTCATGATAAACCGGATGGTGGAAAGTTGCATGGCAATATATCTCGGAATGGCTATGGAAATGCCATAATAGGTAGGTATGGTGGCTGTTTTGAGGAACATATAAGGAGTGGATGGAAAGGTGAGAGTGCGTATGCACCGGCGAAGTTTGCACCAACTCTCAATGTGAGAAAGGGCAATCCACGACACCGAAGAGGCTAGCAATGATGGAAAGGTGAGAGTGCGTATAATCCATGGACTCAACATTAGTCATAAAGAACTCACATACTTATTGCAAAAATCTACAAGTCATCAAAAACCAAGCACTATGTGCATGCTCCTAGGGGGATAGATTGGTAGGAAAAGACCATCGCTCGTCCCCGACCACCACTCACAAGGAGGACATTCAAAGAACACCTCATGTTTCAAATTTGTTACATAACATTTACCATACGTGCATGCTATGCGACTTGCAAACTTCAACGCAAGTATTTCTCAAATTCACAACTACTCAACTAGCACAACTTTAATATCACTACCTCCATATCTTAAAACAATCATCAAGCATCAAACTTCTCTTAGTATTCAAAACACTCATAAGAAAGTTTTTACTAATCTTGAATACTTAGCATATTAGGATTATTTAAGCAAATTACCATGCTATTTATGTCGGGGGTTGGGTGCGACATATGCCAATGAATGGATTATCATGGTGGGGGCGAGTAGAACGTCGCCGGTGCCTGGAAACGGGATGAGGCGTAAACACGAACGCCGACGTACTTTACCCAGGTTCGGGGCTCTCTATGGCACCCGGGCTCAAAGAGACCGGTTTACCCTGCATTGCCAGCCCAGAGACCATGTCTTCTGGCAACACACAACAAATTGGTACAGAAAACAACCGCTTTATTGATACTAGCAGAACAGAGTTCAATTTACAAAGTGGTTGAGGCCAAGCGGCACACTCGGTGCGGCCAAACAATATGTACATTATTTGGTGAACATAAAGGGGCCTTGATCCGAACAACTACGTGGCAGCGGAATAACATCGTAGCGAAAGCTCCATATCACAGGGACACCAATGTGGACACGATCTAGACTCGAACAACGCTCCTTTCCAACGAGACATTCCTGAAAGCTGGCATGACACGCCAGGTTAGTACGTTGAATGTACTTGCATGATCACAACAAGCATAATCATAACGACAAACAATATCATGATATTTAGCCAATTATTAAAGATGCAACACTATACGTCAACATGATGTGATCATGCTCGAATGTCCCTCAGGACAACTTACCAACCGTGATCATCCTTTGATCACAAACACCACCAATGTGGTAAAACACACCACCATCGTGGTAAGATACACCACCAATGTGGTAAAACACACCACCAATGTGGTCTTTAACAAAATGACTTGTGATCCTTACGGCGATCAGAAGCACGACCAATATCTGGTCCCAAGTTCCACGATGGCCTTTCTGCCATCTTGACAATGCAAAGTTTACAGCATAGTGTGCAATTTTTACCATTTGTTGACTCATGGTGGGACCTACTACGAGGTGTCCTTAACCGTGGACGCGGCTATCGATAGATTATACACTCTGCAGAGGTAGCACACTGGACCCACACCACGGAACCCATGGCCTCGCACTCCCATTCGGCTGGACCAACGGCATTACGACGAAACCCCTCCATTGCCACAACACTCTCCCAGCTACTCCGACCCAAATCCATAATGGGCTGGTCCTGGGTGGCCCCGTGTCTACCAAAGACACCTTGACCACCGTCGTGGTCAAACTCCCAGTCGAGGAAACTCCCACTCGGGGAAATCGGTACCATAATCTTATCAACGAGCACACAAGGTTAAGTCTGCTTGTTGGGCCAGGGCAAACACGACATAACCTTCCCTAGATGGAGGCACCGACCAGAGGCCGTGTCAATGGACTGAATCAAGGCCCCCCATAAAGGCAAATGTGGTTGCACTGGAAAGACTCGATTCTGCGGCACCATGATCCAGTCAACGGTGTATTCAAGTTGAGTTATTTTCAGTTTCAACTTTAAACTAACAATGACCGGTGTCATAGCATGCCATGAAATGCAAAATAACACATGTATCATAAAAGTAACCGATGTCATATATGCACCAAGCATAACCGTCAACAACTCACATTACTCTACAGATGACTCACAACTTAATCAAAATATTTTGCAACAAGTTTCATTGATTTCTTACACAAGAAAGCAATTCCGATAACTTTTTCATATGCATAACAAAAGATTTCATTATCAACAATTCTTACTTTCTCTATCACTAAATTAAGTTCAAACTTTCTGTAAACAAGTAATATGATTTAACAGAATATTTTCTAACAAATTCTTATCAATTTTAGGAAGGCAAAAATATATTTAAGATAACTATCATGCATAGCAAAATTATTTCTAATATCACCTCAAATAAATCTTAACTTGATTTATCCACTAAACTAGTTTCAACTATTCTGTAAATCAAGCATAACAACTATTCAACCTTTAACAGAATACAAATAACTCAATAATTATTTAGATGAATGGATTAATTATTTCATCCAAGTAAGAAAATGACAAATATTGAAATGGCATCATAAAAATGTTGTTGTGGCTTGCCTTAGTGCAGGTGAGGTTCACAAGCCTCCTGGTGATCCTCAAGACAAGCCTCACCTTCTGAAAATAATTTTAAACACACAAGGAAAATATCAAGAACACTTCTGAAATTCACCAGAAAATCTAAACAGCTCAGAAAAACCTCATCTTTGGTGAGCTGTTAGATTTTCTTTCAAAGAACACAATGCAAAAAGAATCAATTCAGTTGGACATATGGTTAAAAAGTTATAACTGTTTGAAGTGTTCTGTAAATTCAAATAAATTTGAATAAAAAGAAAAATACTGGGGGTGATGTCGAAGGCGTAAAAGCCCAGGGGCACCACCACTCGTACCGCTTCGTGCGTGTATAAAGAGACTGACTAGCTGGCCCCGCTAGTCAGCTGGGGGAAGAGGGAGAGAGAAACAAAGACGGCGACGAGGGCTCTTTGGCCAAAATGAGAGGGAGGGATGGCAAGAGGAGGTCGAGGCGCACCTGTCCGTACCCGTATCGTAGCTAGGGGTGGTCGGATGGCATCGGAAACTTGCTCGCGGGCGGAGGCAGAACGGGGAGGTCGTCGGAGTTGGGGAAGACGGCGAGAAGTGGCCGTTCCAGGGGCTCCAAGCGGGCGAGACGGCCTCACGGGAGAGAGGCGGAGGCCCTGGAGAGGTCGCCCAGGCCTGGGAGGGGCTGGAGCTGCCGCGGCGACCAGAGGGGATCACCTGCGAGCTAGAGCTCAGGGATGGCGGCCCGAGGCCTGCCCGGCCGGGCTACGGCTTCCTACTCTACCGTGGAGTGTGTGTGAGTGCTGGAGGATGCTCGGAGAGGGTGGGGAGGGGCTCTATATATATGCGAGCGGCGAGGGTGCTTCGGGCTCCGCCGGTGGACACCTGTCCACGGCGCCCGGCGACGAGCGGGGTCATTGAGAGGGGTAGAAGGCGATTGAGGTCACGCGGCCATTGTGGGCGAGCGGAGACAAGCACAGGGTCGAGGGGGTGACGACAAGCACAGTGCGCACACACTGTTGGGCTGGCCGGACCTTGCACGTGCTTGCTGCGGCGAGCTCCGGCATCGGCGAGTGCTAGGGTGGAGTTAATGGTGTCGAGACGATGATGGTGGCTAGCTTTGGCTAGGTTTGGCAGGTGGGGGAAGCGAGCACGCGCGAACAGAGTGCTCGGCGGCTCCTAGAGCACGTCGACACGCATGCCTGGCATCGTGGACACACGTGGTCACCGCGTGAACTCCCTCCACAGGCCGGCCTTCGTCCAAAAACCATGTCTGGCATTTTGTTCATGGTGGTTTTGAAGTTTACCAAGGTTGGGTTTGGATCCAGGTGAAGTAGAGAAAGTTTTACAAGTCTGGTAAGTTTCTGGAGAGTAACTTTGAGGTGTTATTGTGGTCAAATGGCTGGGAGTTTGAAGCTGTGCTTTGGAGGCTAGATTAGAGTTACTAAGGTAAATAAGAACAAGAAAGATCAGGTCAAATGGAGCCAGTAAAATGGTAGTTGCTATAGAAACCACCATTTCTGTCCAGAACAGAAAAGATTTTCAGTAGCAAAAATATCCCAAAAAGTGATGAAATATTTTTTCTCAGCGAGGTGCCCTAGGGTCTCTAGAATATTTGTGAATTATCTCAGAATTTTCTGAGCCATAAAAATTAGGGTTGCTTTGGAGCAAACAGGTTTGGCTTAGGGTTTTAGAGAGAAATTGAATATTTTTCATTTAAGAAAAATATTCCAAAGGTTATTTGGAGGTGGATCAGAACTGAAATGATGGTTTGGGAGAGAAAAGAACACTTGGGTGAAAGCCAAGGATGCCCAAGTGTTTAAGTCCAAATGAAAAGATTCAAAAACCCCAAGTTTCAAAAAAATTCAAATGAAAACTCAAACAAATGAAAGAGGGCAAAAACCAGGCTGTCACAAACCTCCCCCACTTAGAATGAATCTCGTCCTCGAGATTCGGTTGATTGGGAAAACCACTCTGGATACTGACGCTTAAGGAATTCTTCCTGCTCCCAAGTTGCTTCTGACTTTATGTGATGCTCCCACTGAATATTGTAAAATTTTCTGGCTTTGCTGCGAGTGAACCTTTCCATTTGATCCAAAATTTTGAACGGTCTTTCTTCATAAGTTAAATCCTCTGCCGATTCTATCTCAGTCATTGCAGTCGTTTTCTCAGGCGGGGATATGCATCGTCTCAATTGCGAAACATGGAACACATTGTGTATATCCGACAACTCTGGGGGTAGTTCCAGTTGGTATGCGACTGTACCCACTCGAGACATAATTGGGAATGGACCAATGAATCTGGGTGCCAGCTTTCCACGAGTCTGAAATCGCTTAACTCCTTTCATAGGAGTGACTCGGAGGTACACGTGTTCTCCAGGCTCAGAACTGACCTGTCGGTGCTTTGCGTCATAATAACTCTTCTGACGGGATTTGTCCAATTGCGGCCGGTCTCTGATTTCCTAGACTTGTCTCTTAGTTTCCATCATGAGATCAGTTCCGAAGATATGGCTATCTCTAGCTTGAGACCAATTTAGAGGAGTGCGGCACTTACGACCATATAGAGCTTCATATGGCGACATCTTTAGACTGGTCTGGAAGCTGTTGTTATATGAGAACTCAGCGTATGGCAAACATTCTTCCATTTTGCCCCATTGGCTAGTACACAGGCTCGCAACATATCTTCGAGTATTTGATTTACTCGCTCTGTCTGACCGTCCGTTTGAGGGTGATAAGCAGTACTATATTTCAGTGCTGTCCCCAAGGCTTGATGAAGACGGGACCAGAGAGCAGAGGTAAACAAAGATCCTCGGTCGGAAGTGATGGTTTGGGGTACTCCATGCAGACTGATGATTCGAGATACATACAGTTGTGCAAGTTCGTCTGCTCTATATCTGGTGCTGATCGGGATGAAGTGAGCAACCTTGGTGAGGGTGTCCACTATAACCCAGATGGCGTCTTTGCCTCGTTGAGGGCAACCCGGTGATGAAATCCATGGAAACATCATCCCATTTCCATTGTGAAACTGCCAATGGTTGGAGAAGTCCAGCTGGCTTTTGATGATCTGCTTTCAGCTTGTTGCATATGTCGCAACAGGCTACAAAATATGCATTGTCTTTCTTCATCCGATCCCACCAGAATATCCATTTAGGGTCTTCATACATTTTCGTACCTCCCAGATGAATGGAATACGAGGATTCATGTTCTTCTGACAAGATTTTCTTCTTCAAGTCTGGTTGATCTGGTACACAGATTCGTCCACGGAATTGGAGGGTACCGAAGTTGTCCTTGAAGAAATCTAGGGATTGCTTTGCATGTTTTTGTAGCTCAGCGTCTTCTGGTTGGGCCTTGCTGATATCCATCTCGATTGTGGGGGTAACTTCCAAAATATTAGTGAGGCCAGCATCCATGATGACCAAGTTGAGCTGAGTGATCTCCTACTGAAGTTCGGTAGGCAATGATTTTAACATGACATTTAAGCTGACGGGCTTTCGACTGAGCGCATCGGCAATGACGTTGGCCTTGCCTGGATGGTAATTTATTCCAAGGTCATAATCCTTGAACAATTCTATCCATTTTTGCTAACGGATATTTAAATCTGGCTGAGTGAAGATGTATTTGACGCTTTTGTGGTCAGTAAAAAATTGGCACCTTTTTCCAATGAGATAGTGTCTCCAAATTTTTAATGCATGAACCACTGCAGCCAATTCCAAATCATGAGTAGGATAATTTCCCTCGTGTGGTCGTAGTTGTCGTGAGGCATACGCTACTACCTTGCTGTCTTGCATCAATACGCAAGCAATACCTTGTCTGGAGGCATCACAGTATACATCAAAGCTGCGATAAATGTCTGGAAGAGTCAATACTGGTGCGGTCGTCAGACGCGTCTTTAGCTCATTAAAACTCTTCTCACAGTCCTCTGTCCACTCAAACTTTGTATCCTTTTTTAGCAGTTCCGTCATCGGTTTAGCAATTTTGGAAAACCCTTCAATGAAATGACGATAGTATCCAGCTAATCCGAGAAAACTCCGGATCTGTGTTACAGTCGTGGGTGGTACCCAATCGAGCATATCCTTTACTTTGCTCGGGTCCAAGGCTATACCTTCGGCGGATAGTACATGTCCGAGAAACCCGACTTGCTTGAGCCAAAAATCGCACTTACTGAATTTGGCGTATAACTGATGGTTGCGGAGCCGTTGTAGCACTGCTTGGAGGTGATCTTTGTGCTCTTCTTCACTCTTGGAGTAAATGAGGATATCGTCGATAAAGACTACCACAAATTTGTCGAGGAAGTCCATGAACACTTTGTTCATCATATGCATGAAGAAGGCAGGGGCATTGGTGAGACCAAAGGACATCACAGTATATTCATAAAGACCATATCGTGTAGTGAATGCGGTCTTAGGAATATCTTCCTTTTTAATCTTGAGCTGATGATATCCGGTTCGTAAATCGATTTTTGAGAATACTTCAGCCCCACTGAGCTGATCAAACAGATCATCAATCCTTGGTAGTGGGTATTTATTTTTGATGGTGACCTCCTTCAGCTGACGGTAATCTGTGCACATACGAAGACTGCCACCCTTTTTGCCCACGAAAATTGCAGGTGACCCTTATGGTGATGAGCTGGGACGAATATAACCCTTCTAGAGTAATTCGTCAAGCTGTTTCTTTAGTTCCACTAATTCTGATGAGGGCATCCGGTAATACTTCTTGTATATTGGTCCAGTTCCGGGCACAAGATCTATGGCAAACTACAGTTCCTGATCTGGTGGCATGCCATGCAGTTCTTATAGAAACACATCAGGGTACTCACTGACCACAGGACTACATTCCAACTCAACCACAGTGGTGCAAACTAGTTCTGGCTTGGGCACATGCTTGCAAACATAGAATTTGATGAGCTGCCCATTTAGACCGGTCAAACTGACTTCTCGGGTTGCATAGTTTATACAGACAAGGGTACTTGGTCAACCAATTCATCCCCAATATAATATCCAACAGTTCAAACTCAACGATTATCAGAGATGTTGGAAAGTGGACCCCGTCGATATTGATCTCCAGATCACGGCAGACTATATTGCTCTTGATTATAGATCTCGGGGTTTGTACCAGCATATTTTTGCCCAGAATGGTTCAAGGAAAATTGTTTTGGGCGGCAAAACTCCGAGAAATAAAAGAGTGGGAAGCCCCAGAGTCAAATAAAATTACTGCAGGTATGTCATTAACAGAAAACATACCAATGATGACATCTGGCTTCTCTTGGGCTTCCTCGGCGGAGATATGGTTCACGTGCCCAGTTGGCCCTGACTCCATAAAGTTGACTTGTGGCCTGCTCACGGCATTCACCTTGTTATTCTTGGGGCACTGTTTGGCATAATGTCTGGCCTGCCCGCAAATGAAACAAGTATTATTGCGCTGGCACTCCTCATTGTTGGACTGGTTACAATATTCTTGACTTGAGTGGTGGTCCTATTAACATTCTGCTGCCAATTTGGCCTGTATTCCACCTGAGTCGGCTGCCAGGTACGAGATTTTTGCACAGGTTGTCCATCCTTCTTTGGCTCAAACTTGCGCTTGTTGTTGTTGTTAGCAGACCTATTATCCAATATAAGCTTGTGCTCCCGTTCACCAATGAACGCTTTGTCCACCAGAGTTTGGAAATCGGTGAAATCAAACATACTGAGAGCACACCGAAGTTGTGGATTTAAACCTCCAAGAAATCTGTCAATCTTCCTTTCTCCAGTGGCCATGTCATACAGAGAGTAACAAGACAAATGATTGAATTTTTGCAGATACTCAGCCAAAGACTGATTTCCTTGGTGAGCATGAGAAATTCACGCTGTTTGGCCCTCATAACTCTAGTAGGGATGTGATACTTGTGGAACTTATCCTTGAATTTTTCCCAGGTGACTTCCTCATCAATCGGCCACATGGCTTTTATATTTTCCCACCATATGGAAGCTGCGCCCTCAAGGTAATGGGTTGGAAATGGGACTTTGTCATTTCCTTCAGTACGGGCAATCTCAAGCTTTTTCTCCATGGTCCGCAACCAATCGTCTGCATCCAATGGGTCAACAACCTGACTGAAACTGGGTGGATTGGTCCTCTGAAAATCTGACAGCTTTGAGTGGTGACCATTCTGATTTCCATTCTGTCCAACCATAGCTTGCACACTTCTCAATATTTCAATCATATCATTGTTCCTTTTCTCCTCAAACATACGCAAAACTTGCTCGGTGGATAGAGGTTCAGGCGGTGGACGTGGTGGCTGAACATTCGGCTCGGTAGAATATCATGTCTGTCGTGCAGAACGACGAACAAGAGTTCTTGCGCGAACATTGCTACTGCTGCCTCCCCGCGTCATCCTATTTGAGTATTTTTTTTCCCAAGGCAACGCAATCGAGATGAGAGACATCCAAGAATAAAATTGCGTAAAAGCCAGCAACAACTCTCGAAAAAGACCAAAAAGAGCAAACAAAATACGGTGATTAAAGTCCCAACATAATTATACATAGACTCATACATGAGAATTAAACTACAAGGCTGGTTCCACTACTCTCATACATGAAGCATCATCACTCATAGAACTACATCCGTGCACCATCTAGATGAATGCGAATACTCAAAGATACTACTGCTCTGTTGGTGCTGTGGTGTCCTCCCCTGAAGCGGTCTCAGATCCCGAACTGACGTGGTTAACGGAAACCTCCGGGTTAAAGGTAACGCGACGACGCTGCCTCGAGGGCTCTCCCTCAGGGGCAGGGGTAGGATGAAGCATCGGTGCTGCAGGGGTAGCGAGAAGTGAGACCCACTCGGCAGAATTACTGAGAGGGTTCACAGCGGAGACGCCTGTGCTACTCGGGTGAGTAACCGTCGAAAGAGGAGAGCTAGAACTAACTGGGACATACGGGGTAAATCCCAGTGAGGACGGAGTAGTGGTGGATCTAGTAGTGACCAAGGTAGCAGCTAAAGCAGTACGAGCACGAGTCAGCTCTCGAGCCAACTCGTGGATCATCAGATAGCTAGCAGTGATATAACGAGCAAGATGGCTAGCAACACTATCAGACTCCGGGTCAACGAGGGGAAAACGGACACGACCGTTGTCGTTCAGAGATGGGTAGTAATAGAAACCTGGGTGGTGCTGCATTTGAACCTCGGTATAACAAAGCTCGACAAGGATCTCAAATGCAGCAAACTGGACAGCCTGAGAAGCGGTGGAGGCGTAACCGCTCCGAGAAGTGCGAGTGTAAGAGCCGGAATTAGAACTGGTGCATAGAGTAACCACTACGTGATACTCATACACTGAGTCTGCCAGACGCTCCCGGTACACATGGTAGACGGGTTCGTCTCCGTGAGGGTACAGCCGATGCCACACGTTGCGGAGATGGTGTGGTGACGTGTACGGCATCAGCTACAACTGGCACGGATATGGCACTGGAGCCGTCTACAGTCACAACCATTAACAGGTTAGCATAACAATAATAATCCAATGACTAGAATGCAACAACCAGCTACAACTTCTACCGGCACTCAATTTTTCTCGCACCTAGCGTCCAGTTAACATGTCCTAGTCTAGCATGGCCTACAGTCAGCGCGGCTCTGATACCAATCGTTGTGGCACCCTGGCTCAGAGCGGCCGGTTTACCCTGCATTGCCAGCCCAGAGACCATGTCTTCTGGCAACACACAACAAATTGGTACAGACAACAACCACTTTATTGATACTAGCGGAACAGAGTTCAATTTACAACAGTGGTCGAGACCAAGCGGCACACTCGGTGCAGCCGAACAATATGTACATTATTTGGTGAACATAAAGGGGCCTCGATCCGAACAACTATGTGCCAGCGGAATAACATCGTAGCGGAAGCTCCATATCACAGGGACACCGATGTGGAAACGATCTAGACTCGAACAGCGCTCCTTTCCAATGAGACTTTCCTGAAAGCTGGCATGACACGCCAGGTCAGTACGTTGAATGTACTTGCAAGATCACAACAAGCATAGGCATAATGACAAACAGTATCATGATATTTAGCCAATTATTAAAGATGCAACACTATATGTCAACATGCTGTGATCATGCTCGAACGTCCCTCAAGACATCTTACCAACCGTGATCATCCTCTGATCACGAACACCACCAATGTGGTAAAACACACCACCAACGTGGTAAGATACACCACCAGCATGGTTAAACACACCACCAATGTGGTCTTTAACAAAACGACTCGTGATCCTTACGGCGATCACAACCACGACCAATATCTGGTCCCAAGTTCCGCGATGGCATTTTTGCCATCCTTGACAATGCAAAGTTTACAGCTTAGTGTGCAACCTTTATCATTCTTTGACTCATGGTGGGACCTACTACGAGGTGTCCTTAACCGTGGACGCGGCTATCGATAGATTATACACTCTGCAGAGGTAGCACACTGGACCCACACCACGGAACCCATGGCCTCGCACTCCCATTCGGGTGGACCAACGGCATTCCAACGAAACCCCTCCATTGCCACAGCACTCTCCCGGCCACTATGACCCAAATCCACAACGGGCTGGTCCTGGGTGGCCCCGTGTCTACGAAAGACACCCTGACCCCCGTCGTGGTCAAACTCCCACTCGGGGAAATCGGTACCATAATCTTATCAACGAGCACACAAGGTTAAGTCTACTTGCCGGGCCAGGGCAAACACGACATAACCTTCCCTAGATGGAGGCACCGACCAGAGACCATGTCAATGGACCGAATCAAGGCCCCCCATAAAGGCAAATGTGGTTGCACTGGAAAGAATCGATTCAGCGGCACCATGATCCAGTCAACGGTGTATTCAAGTTGAGTTATTTTCAGTTTCAACTTTAAACTAACAATGACCGGTGTCATAGCATGCCATGAAATGCAAAATAACACATGTATCATAAAAATAACCGATGTCATATATGCACCAAGCATAACCGTCAACAACTCACGTTACTCTACGGATGACTCACAACTTAATCAAAATATTTTGCAACAAGTTTCATTGATTTCTTACACAAGAAAGCAATTCCGATAACTTTTTCATATGCATAACAAAAGATTTCATTATCAACAATTCTTACTTTCTCTATCACTAAATTAAGTTCAAACTTTTTGTAAAACAAGTAATATGATTTAACAGAATATTTTCTAACAAATTCTTATCAATTTTAGGAAGGCAAAAATATAGTTAAGATAACTATCATGCATAACAAAATTATTTCTAATATCACGTCAAATAAATCTTTACTTGCTTTATCCACTAAACTAGTTTCAACTATTCTGTAAATCAAGCATAAAAACTATTCAACCTTTAACAGAATACAAATAACTCAATAATTATTTAGATGCATGGATTAATTATTTCATCCAAGTAAGAAAATCACAAATATTGAAATGGCATCATAAAAATGTTTTGCGGCTTGCCTTAGTGCAGGTGAGGTTCACAAGCCTCCTGGTGATCCTCAAGACAAGCCTCACCTTCTGAAAATAATTTTAAACACACAAGGAAAATATCAAAAACACTTCTGAAATTCACCAGAAATTCTAAACAGCCCAGAAAAGCCTCGTCTTTGGTGAGCTGTTAGATTTTCTTTCAAAGAACACAATGCAAAAAGAATCAATTCATTTGGACTTATGGTTAAAAAGATATAACTGTTTGAAGTGTTCTATAGATTCAAATGAATTTGGATAAAAAGAAAAAGACTGGGGGTTGACGTCGAAGGCGTAAAAGCCTAGGGGCGCCACCACTCGTACCGCTTCGCGCGTGTACAAAGAGACTGACTAGCGGGCCCCGCTAGTCAGGTGGGGGAAGTGGGAGAGAGAAACAGAGACGGCCGCGGCTTCGTTGGAGCTCTCGCTGGTGACGAGGGCTCTTTGGCCCAAACGAGAGGGAGGGATGGCAAGAGGAGGTCGAGGCGCACCTGCCCGTACCCGTAGCGTAGCTAGGGGTGGTCGGACGGCGTCGAAAACTTGCTCACGGGCGGAGGCAGAATGGGGAGGTCGTCGGAGTTGGGGAAGACGGCGAGCAGAGGCCATTCCAGGGGATCCAAGCGGGCGAGACGGCCTCACCGGAGAGAGGCAGAGGCCCTGGAGAGGTTGCCCAGGCCTGGGAGGGGCTGGAGCTGTCGCGGCGGCCAGAGGGGATAGTCGGCGAGCTCGAGATCGGGGACGGCGGCCCGAACCCTGCGCGGCCGGGCTACGGCTTCCTACTCTACCATGGAATGTGTGTGAGTGCTGGAGGATGCTCGGGGAGGGTGGGGAGGGGCTCTATATATAGGCGAGCGGCGAGGGTGCTTCGGGCTCCGCCGGCGCCCGGCGATGAGCGGCTTCAGTGAGAGGGTGAGAAGGGGACGGAGGTAACGTGACCACTGTGGGCGAGCGGAGACGAGCACAGGGTTGAGGGGGGTGACGACGAGCACAGTCCGCACGCACTGTTGGGCTGGCCGGACCTTGCCCGTGCTTGCTGCGGCGAGCTCCGGCGTCGGCGAGTGCCAGGGTGGAGTTAATGGTGTAGAGACGATGATGGTGGCGACCTTTGGCTAGGTTTGGCAGGTGGGGGAAGCGAGCACGTGCGAACAGAGCGCTCGGCGGCTCGCAGAGCGCGTCGACACGCATGCCTGGCATCGTTGACATGCGTGATCACCGCGTGAACTCCCTCCACAGGCCGGCCTTCGTCCAAAAACCATGTCTGGCATGTTGTTCGTGGTGGTTTTGAAGTTTACCAAGGTTGGGCTTGAATCCAGGTGCAGTAGAGAAAGTTTTACAAGTCTGGTAAGTTTCTGGACAGTAACTTTGAGGTGTTACTGTGGTCAAATGGCTGGGAGTTTGAAGCTGTGCTTTGGAGGCTAGCTTAGAGTTAGTAAGGTAAATAAGCACAAGAAAGATCCGGTCAAATGGAGCAAGTAAAATGGTAGTTGTTGTAGAAACCACCATTTCTGTCCAGAACAGAAAAGATTTTCTCTAGCAAAAATATCCCAAAAAGTGATGAAATATTTTTTCTCAGGGAGGTTCCCTAGGGTCTCTAGAATATTTGTGAATTATCTCAGAATTTTCTGAGCCATAAAAATTAGGGTTGCTTTGGAGCAAATAGGTTTGGCTTAGGGTTTTAGAGAGAAATTGAATTTTTTTCGTTTAAGAAAAATATTCCAAAGGTGGATCAGAAGTGAAATGATGGTTTGGGAGAGAAAAGAACACTTGGGTGAAAGCCAAGGATGCCCAAGTGCTTAAGTCCAAATGAAAAGATTCAAAAACCCCAAGTTTCAAAAAAAAACAAGTGAAAACTCAAACAAATGAAAGAGGGCAAAAACCAGGCTGTCACACTCTCCTAGGAGATAACACCCCTAGTCCTGCTCTGCGGGGTCTCCGCATGATCACTAAGGCAAAGTGAATACAAGGGTGCTCCTCAAGCTGTATGCCGAAGGTAGGAGAAGGCAGGGTCGGCTCTCTCCCCCCTCTTGGAACTGGTCTAGTTCAAATGGTTCGGAACCCGTTGCATGGGTGCCCTGGGGGGTTTATATAGGCCTACCCCCAGGGGTACAATGTAAAACTGTTTGGGCGTAGGGCCCAACCAATAGTCTCTTCATCCGCCGGCCCTTCCTCCGACTGGTCTGGTACGAAGCCGACAGGCCGTACCCGCCGTTTGCGGGTCTTGCCGACTGCTATTTGCTGTAGCCATGCCTTTAATGACGCAAGCTTGGTCATGGGCTTGTGACTACAGCCCCGCCGTCTGGCGGGTGACCACTGTAGCCACTCCCAGTCTCGTTTAGTTAATGGCGCGGGGAACCCGTGGGAGGGGCAGGCCGACTCCCGGGTCCCGGCTCCCTACGGGTCTGACTAGTGGTGCTCTTGCCGTCTTCTGGACTCTAACTGACTGGTAGGGCCCGTCATCCGTGGACCGTGCTGACAGGCCGTCGTGGGCACAGGACTCCGCCCACTGTTGCTGATGTCAGGGATGGCATGGAAACAGTGTCGTGCCAGACGGAGATCTCCGTTGGTACAACACGCTGTGGCCTAGCCATCTCCTGGAAAAGGGGAGGGAGCGGGCTTCACTATTGCCACTCCCTGTCCCACCCCCCTGATGAGGGCATGGGCTTTGTTGGTGCCGTGGGCTGACTCCCCGCGGCTGGCTTCTCTTGAAGCCGCCAGGCGGGAGTCGGCCGGTCTTGTCCTCGCCTCTAGGACTTGGATGCATGCGGGCAGCCGACTGTTTCTTCAGCCATCCTCCAGAAGGCGGCTCTTCATCTGTCGTCTCAAGGGGCGCAGTCAGCCCCGCTGTCTTGAAAGGTTTTGGGCCTCGGGTTAGCCTACCCGTGCCCCATTACTCTGACAGTAGTCCCCGAAGCTGATGAGGCACCGCGGGCAACCAGCCGAGGAGCCTCAGCAGTTTCTTTCTCCGAGTATTTGAGGTGAAAACCTCGTTCGGCCTCTGCAGGGCCGACCGGCGAGAGTTGGACTCGCCCAATCTTCCCGGTGACCTTTTTTCTTTGGTTGATGATTCCTTTCTTCACGGGGGCGCGCTGGCGCACCTATAGGCTGTAGTCCCCGAGATCCGGGCCGACTGCTGAGCAATCGGGCCGGATCTCCCCGGCGTTCTTTCTTCCTTGTTGACGACTGACACCCCTCCTTCTTCTTCTTCAGAGGCCAACGCCGCCCTGCAGCAGCAGCTGGGCGAGGCCAACACCGCGCTGCGTGTCAAGGAGGAGGAGTGCGACCGGCTGACGGAGGAGCGCGACCGGCTGGCTACGCAGCTGGCGGAGCAGAAGGAGCTGCTCCAGAAGGCCCAGAAGGAGGCGGAGGACAAGGAGACCGCCCTCCTTGCTGAATTTGCGTCCGAGTGCTCCTCCTGGACCGACACGCAGACGACGCTGGTCTCCGGCTTCCACGCAATCGAAGATCTCGTCGACGGTGAGCTTCCCCTCATTTTCCTTTTCTAAGCTGCCGACTACTAGTTGAGTCGGCCTCTAGTTTTTAACCTTGCTCTTCGTTCATCTCCCTTGGCAGACTTCTTCGCCGGCCATTCGGACGCCGCCAATCAAGCCATCGAGGCTGATCGTGAAGGGCGGAGAGCAGAGGGCGCACAGTTCGCCACAAACGCCCCCCGAACTCTTGGCGAGAAGATCTTGAGCATCGAGGCCCGCCTTCGGCCGGCCCATCGGATACTACGCTGACTTCATAGTGCCGGTGCCCAGGCGATTGCCGCCCTATGGCCGGATATGCAGGCACCACGCACCCTGTAACGCCCCGAGACCGATGTGCCAGGTGTCCTCCAGTTATTCGCTATTGTTGCGTTGTCTTTGCTTGTGTGTCATGCATTGCATATCATGTCATCATGTGCATTTCATTTGCATACATGTTCGTCTCATGCATCCGAGCATTTTCCCGGTTGTCCGTTTTGCAATCCGGCGCTCCTATGTCACCCGGTGTCCCTTTCTACCTCTTTTCGTGTGCGAGTGTTAAACGTTTTCGGATTGGACCGAGACTTGTCATGTGGCCTTGGTTTACCACCAGTAGACCGCCTGTAAAGTTTCATGCCATTTGGATTTCGTTTGATACTCAAACGGTTAACCGAGGGACCGAAAAGGCCTCGTGTGTGTTGCAGCCCAACACCCCTCCAAAGTGGCTAAAACCCACCTAAGACCTCTCCATCATATCGCTCGTTCGATCACGATCGCGTGGCCGAAAACCGCACCTCATTTGGACTCTCCTAGCTCCCTCTACCTATATATTTGTGTCTTCCCCGAATTTTTCCGCAGATAAAACCCTAACCCCCTCCTCCGCGCGCCACCGGACATTTCGTCCCGCGCCGGACAATGTCCACAGCGCCCCGCCCCCTCTCTCCCCTCGCGCCGCTGCGGCCCTGTGGGCCCGAGGCTGGCCCGCCCGGACCGAGCTGCCCGCGGCTAGCGCCACTCCTCCCGCGCGGCCGCCCGAGGCGCAGCGTCGCGCCGCCTCCCTGCTGGGGCCCTCCGCCGACATCCGAGCTTGCCGGTGCCGGCCCGCCTCCCCTCGCCGGCGCTGCAGCCCCGCCAGTGAATCGCCGCTGCTCCGCAGCCAGGCGCCATGGCCTCGACCACCGCGCCACCGCGCCAACTGCCCGCGCCTCGCCGGAGCTCGCCGGCCACCGCATCGACTCCGGCCGCCGCCCTCCACCTCCCGGCCGGATCCACCAAGTCCAGCGACCTCCGGCTTCCTCTCCGGCGAGTTCGTCATTCTGGCAAACCTCGTTTTCCGCGCCGGCCCGATCTGGATCTCAGATCCAAAAATCACCTCAGGTTGACTTTTTCCTTCGAACCCTAATCATTTTGCATATTTCATCGCATCGTAACTCTGCATCCGTAGCTCCGATTCGTGCGTATAGCATATCAAAATGTTCGTCTCGATGAGTACATCATTTCATCTCATTGCATCATTTTCATTTGAGCTCATCTTGATGCCCGAAATATTGTTGGAAGAGGGCTATGTGAGTATTTTCTCAGATCTGTTTCAGCAAATAGCATTTTGTCATTTTTGCCATGATTATTGTGTGCATGCTATTACCCAGAGCTCTACATGTGTTTTTTATATGCTATGCCATCTTTATAGTGGTGCTTGCCATGTATTTTTGTGATATTTTTGGTGACTAGCACAAGCTTGCAAAGTAGCGTAATCGGTAATGCTGATTTCAGGGACTTAGAATTTCACAGTCCTTGTCCTGATTTTGTCGGTATGCCATATGTTCATGTTGTTTCCTAGTGATCCGTGCCTCTTATGAGGATGATCAGTAAGGATGATTTGTTAACATTGTGGTGCTCTATCCATCAATGTGTTTGTTTGCATCTATGGAGCATCCTAGCTTGAGCCAATCGAGCTCTACTTTTGCTATAAAGTTAATCCTGGCAGATTGTTGACTTGATTAGCAATTTTGCCGAGGATGTTGCTATTGATCCGTGCATGCTATGTTGTTGTTCTTGCCATGTCTAGCTTCTATGCTATGTTTTCTTGATGGGTGTACGCTTAGTTTGTCATTCCATTCTTTTTAGTGAGTGCATCGAGCTCGTAAACATGCCTACTCGTTAACTGATTTGCATACTCCACTTTTTCACCAAGTCTGAATCTGTTTATGTTTTTCCCATGTTCACATTCTTGCAATTGTATTTTCTGATCCCTTTTGGCTCAAGGTCACTAAGGGACTTTTGTTAAGTGCTTTGAGTAGCTTCATGCCATGGCTTTCTTTGCCATGTTAAGTTCCTATAGCATGTAGTTTTCATGCTCTAAAGTGTGCTTCCTGATGATAAATCTCAGATTTGTGTTAATTTCACTAAGCCTGAAACCTATTATCATTTGCACTTTTGCCATGCTTGTTTGAACCTGTTAATGACTGATTTAGCCGTAGCTCAGTGTTCATCTTTTGTCAAGCTTCATGAGTGGATCACTGCCATATATTTTGTTGTTATGTTTGATTGCTGTAGCATAATTATCTTGATGCATTTAGATGGCTACTTGCTGTTTATCGCAGACCGGTGCCATATTTGTTTTGCTTGCCATTTCCAAACCGTGCATCCGATTCCGGCGATCTTTATATCGATTTCAACCGAAATCACCTCACCTTTCCAGTGGCACTCTTGGATTTCCATGTTGAGGCCAGGTTCTATCATTCATTTGCAAATCCTGCATATGCATCACATACCGCATCCCGCATATCATACCTTGTTCATGTGTTGGTTGTTTACTATGTTGTGTGCTTCTTTCCTGTGTTGCTTCTTCGGGTTGGTTCCATATCGTCGCGTTTGTGAGGACCCTTTCGTTTACGTCCATTTGTCTACTTCATGGACTCGTTCTTCTTCCTTGCGTGATTTCAGGCAAGATGACCATACCCTCGAAATCACTTCTATTTTTGCTTGCTAGTTGCTCGCTCTTTTGCTATGCCTATGCTGCGATACCTACCACTTGCTTATTATGCCTCCCATATTGGTAAGCCAAGCCTCTAACCCACCTTGTCCTAGCAAACCATTGTTTGGCTATGTTACCGCTTTGCTCAGCCCCTCTTATAGCGTTGTTAGTTGCATGTGAAGATTGGAGCTTGTTCCATGTTGGAACATGGATATTTTGTTGGGATATCACAATATCTCTTATTTAATTAATGCATCTATATACTTTGTAAAGGGTGGAAGGCTCGGCCTTATGCCTGGTGTTTTGTTCCACTCTTGCCGCCCTAGTTTCCGTCATATCGGTTTGATGTTCCCGGATTTTGCGTTCCTTACGCGGTTGGGTTATAATGGGAACCCCTTAACAGTTCGCCTTGAATAAAACTCTTCCAGCAATGATCAACATTGGTTTTACCATTCGCCACCTAGCCTTTTCTTTTCCCTTGGGAGTCGTGGACTGAAGGGTCATCTTTATTTTAACCCCCCCCCCCCCGGGTCAGTGCTCCTCTGAGTGTTGGTCCGAACTGAGCTGCCTGCGGGGCCACCTCGAGGAAACTTGAGGGTTGGTTTTACTCGTAGCTAGTCTCATTTGACTGTGCCCTGAGAACGAGATATGTGCAGCTCCTATTGGGATTTGTCGGCACATTCGGGCGGTGTTGCTGGACTTGTTTTACCATTGTCGAGATGTCATGTAACCGGGATGCCGAGTCTGATCAGTTCTTCCCGCTAGAAGGAATATCCTTCGTTAACCGTGAGAGCTTGTCGTGGGCTAAGTTGGGACACCCCTGCAGGGATTTGAACTTTCGAAAGCCGTGCCCGCGGTTATGGGCAGATGGGAATTTGTTAATGTATGGTTGTAGAAAACCTGAAGTTGATCTTAATTAAAATGCACCAACCGCATTTGTAACCGTGATGGTCTCTTCTCGGCGGAGTCCGGGAAGTGAACATGGAGTTGGAGTTATGTTTGACGTAGGTTGTTCTAGGATCACTTCTTGATCATAGTTGTTCGACCGTGCTTTTACCTTCTCTTCTCTCTCTCATTTGTGTATGTTAGCCACCATATATGCTAGTCGCTTGCTGCAGCTCCACCTCATACCTTTTACCTTACGTATAAGCTTAAATAGTCTTGATCGCGAGGGTGCGAGATTGCTGAGTCCCCGTGACTCACAGATACTTCCAAAACCAGCTTGCAGGTGCCGTTGATACTGTAAAGGTGATGCAACCGAGCTCAAGGAGGAGCTCAATGAAGATCTTTCCCTTTGTGTTGTTCCGTTTCCAGTTCATCAATAGTGGAGCCCAGTTGGGGTCGATCGGGGATCTGTGTAGCATTTGGGGTAGTCTTCTTCTATTTTGGTTCCGTAGTCGGACTTTGATTGTATCTGGATGTTGTATTGTTTTATTCATGTAATTTTGTGAAGTGGCGATTGTAAGCCAACTATGTATCTATTTCCCTTATGTATTACATGGGTTGTGTGAAGATTACCTCACTTGCAACATTGCTTTCAATGCGGTTATGCCTCTAGGTCGTGCTTCGACACGTGGGAGATATAGCCGAATCCAGGGCATTACAAGTTGGTATCAGAGCCTTCCCCGACCTTGGGAGCCCCCTGCTTGATCGAATAGCTGGCGTTGTTGAGTCTAGAAATGGTTTGAGTCATTTAGGATTATATATATCGGAGAGTTATGAATTCTTTTTACTCCTCAGTCCCTTCGTCGCTCTGGTGAGGCATCCTGACGTAGAGTTTTGACTCTTCTCTTCTCAAATTTCACTAAAAAAAATTTAGGATCACGCGGGTATCTTGGAATCGTTCCGATGGTTTTGTGACGAGAACATTGTTCTTAGTGCCTCCTGTCATTTAGGGGTTGTGGCAGTGTCCTGGGGACTTGAGCTCCGAGGTGTTCTCGTCACAATTTTATCGTTGCAGTTCTGGAATACCGGAGTTTAGTTTCGCCGACATAGAAAATCTCTTTTATGCAGTTGTTGTTGAGATAACCTCGACGCCACCCAGTACTGGGGCGGGAGTTCGGGAGTATTGCCATAACTCGTATAACGGATGCTTTTCGAAGGTTGAGGTAAACGATTTCTGAATGTTTCTTGGTTATGTGTTGAAGGATGGATACTGCTGGATGTAGGATTTGCTAGTTTTGGGTGAGATATTATGCTTCCCCTTTATCCCCAACACCTGATTGCATAACTGGGAAAATTTCGGGAGTTTATAAGTGGGAATTCAAGTAGCTCCTAGGATATCTTTTCGACAGATGTATGATATGAAATTGGGGTTCGACGTCTAGTGGTCCGCCTATCCACGGTTGGTTTTACAATGGTCTCGTTGTGTCTTAAAGAGTCCTTGGCTATGCCGACTCGGGGATGCTTCGTATGTCACGTGCACTGCCTTGTACATGATGGTGCTGCACGATCGAGCCCGTGTAGGCCCCACCACGAAAACTTCGGATGAAATCTCTATCATATGTTTGTTCCGGCTTATTTTGTAAGCCAATCCTTTGTTTTGTTTTGAGTTGTGGTATTCGAGTTGCTTCAAAGTCAAATGTTGATTCCATACCTTCCCCAAATGGTGTTCTCATACTCCGATGTGAATACCAATCCTTCTTGATCATCGAGATTGTCTTGCCAATCCTTTTCAACCGGTGTGCTTCTATTCAAGCGGATCCGTCCATTTTCAACATTCGCAAGATCTATGCTAAGCTCTCTCAACGGTGTTTGTTTCATACTTCCAAGTTGCCTTTGTTTTTCCCACCCTTCCATCCCTTTTTCTTCAAGAATTCAGATCTCTTATTCAACTATCCACCTTATTGATGGAAGTCTCTTCATTCTTTTCCTTCAATGTTCTTATCCGGTGATTCCCAAGAAGATGCTAACGAATCTTCTAGTTCATCATTCTTCATTCTCTTTCTTCTCTGGTGGTTTTCAATTCAAGCTTTCGGTGTTTGATCACATTCTTTTCCTTGTTTCAAATGTTTTCCAAGCCGGGGCTCCTCTTAATCATCCATTTCTCGCTATTCAATTGTTCCAGAGTGCTCAAGATATCTCGAAGACTCATGTTTCCACTCTGCTTTCGTTCAAACTCTTTCGAGGATGTCATCTCATTCAAGCCTTTTAAATCAACCAGTGCAATCTCTCTTCAAAATCGTTCAACTGTGTATCTTTTGAGTGGGCCCTAACCCACAGGTCTTTTCCAAGGATCTTACCTGACTCTTCTTATTTTCCTGGAGCTATCCTCAGGTTCTTTTTCAAAGTTTGACGTAAGAATGATTGAGCATCGGTCATATGTATTTCTCCAAGATCTTTCAAATTCTTTCATCGTTGGTTCAACTTTTTCATTCTTCTTAATTCTGGAGTGCCTCTACAATTCATGATGGTGTTTCTTGTCGTAATTCTCAGATTTTGAAGACCGAAGAAGAGTTTCTTTTAAATCTTGCCCCATTCTCGGCCATCATCTCATAATTGATTTTGATTGTGAGAATCCTTTTCACCCATCCGGAGCTATTCAAGAGTCTTCTCAGCTTGTTTTTTCCGGAGTACATCATTTCAGGTTTATTCATTCGCAGAATTCAGTTATCATTCTCCAATCTTATTGGTGCATCGTTCAAGTGATCTCTAATCAGTCATGATCCCTTCGTTCTCATGTATCTAGATTGTCTCAAGCATCTTCGTTCTTTTTATAATTCTTTCGCGGTGTTTCTTCATCTTTACTTCGTTCATTTCCAATTCTTACGGTGGTTCTTTCAAGATTCACTTCCACGGTTATCATATTAATTCGTTCGTTGTTTCAATTCATACCAGGGGTTCGTTGAAGATCGTCCCAAGTTTATGTTATATCTCTATTAATCTTTTCTACAAGAATAAGTAATATGTCAAATCCGTTCATTGCCATCAATTTAATAGATGAAGGATAAGCATAATGTAATTCTTATTCTTGTTTCATCCAAGAGATTAATTCCTTATTCCGGAGGCTTATCAAATTTTCAGTTTCATTTGTTTCATCTTTTCTGTCCCGGAGTTCCAAGCTCTAATTATCACGGAGATCCATCTAAATCATTGCAAGGATTCACCTTGTGTTTTCAATTTCTCTTTCTTTTCATTCCTATGTTTACCGGAGTTCTTCATGGAGGCTCGACATGGTGATTCATCAAAGATTTAATTCCTTCTCGAAGTTTTCATCGAGATTCATTTCTAGGAAGCTCAAGCATTCTTCATCTTGCAATCCGGAGTGCAATTTCTTTCTACCGTATCTTTGGAGGTGGTATTATGTCATTCTTGATAATTTGAGTTCATGTTTCATGATTCACATGTTATTAAGTATGAGGTATTTTAAATCCATCAATCTCATCATTGGAGTTACCCTGGGTTATATTTCACCTAAAGCTTTCCCTAAGGATTGTTGCTATCTATGGTGCTTATAAATGATCCAATTTCTTCATTTAACCTTTCCGGTGCGATATACTTTCTCGTCAATTTGCTCATGTCAATCCAATTCTTTTCCCGTGAGTGGTAGGTTGTCACCTCATAATTTGAGATGTATTCCATAAAACCATATCAAGCTTATTCTTTTCATTGTTGGTTTTCCAACAACTCCGTTCTAGCTTTTGTTGTAAGCGTACTCCCTCGAGATCTTGTTTTCCCTTCGTTCATCCCATTCCATTCTTACTTTTGTTCCGGAGGCATTGCGATGTTGCTCTTTTCAACCCATCATCTTGTTTTGTCAAGATCATGCTTCTTTCTTTCCTTAACCATTTACCGGAGTGTTCTGTCCTTTTTGCTCAAGTTCTTTTCGCCTTATCTATTCTTGCACCCCTTCTAAACCGGAGCGCTACCCGAATCGGTTCTTCCTTTTCCCTTTTCTTAACGGAGTGCTTTTAACTTTATTCTTCTCCGTTGCTTTCTTTCTTTCTATTTTCTCAACCTTTTCAAGGTTCTTTGGTTTCACTCGTTTGTCAAAGAAACAACTTAGTTTTACCTCTTCTCTTTCTCTTCCGTTTGTCCCTCCGGTGCCATTCTAGATCTCCGGACGAGATCCTCTCGTAGTGGTGGAGTGTTGTAACGCCCCGAGACCGATGTATTAGGTGTCCTCCAGTTATTCGCTGCTGTTGCGTTGTCTTTGCTTGCGTGTCATGCATTGCATATCATGTAATCATGTGCATTTCATTTGCATACATGTTCGTCTCATGCATCCGAGCATTTTCCCCGTTGTCCGTTTTGCAATCCGGTGCTCCTATGTCACCCGGTGTCCCTTTCTACCTCTTTTCGTGTGTGGGTATTAAACGTTTTCGGATTGGACCGAGACTTGTCATGCGGCCTTGGTTTACCACCGGTAGACCGCCTGTCAAGTTTCGTGCCATTTGGACTTCGTTTGATACTCAAACGGTTAACCGAGGGACCGAAAAGGCCTCGTGTGTGTTGCAGCCCAACACCTCTCCAAAGTGGCCCAAAACCCACCTAAGACCTGTCCATCATATCGGTCGTTCGATCACGATCGTGTGACCGAAAACCGCACCTCATTTGGTCTCTCCGAGCTCCCTTTACCTATATATTTGTGTCTTCCCCGAATTTTTCCGCAGATGAAACCCTAACCCCCTCCTCCGCGCGCCACCGGACATTTCGTCCCGCGCCGGACAATGTCGACCGCGCCCCGCCCCCTCTCTCTCCTCGCGCCGCTGCGGTCCTGCGGGCCCGAGGCCGGCCCGCCCGGCCCGAGCTGCCTGCGGCCAGCGCTGCTCCTCCCGCGCGGCCGCCCGAAGCGTAGCGTCGCGCCGCCTCCCCGCCGGGGCCCTCCGCCGACATCCGAGCTTGCCGGCGCTGGCCCGCCTCCCCTCGCCGGCGCTGCAGCCCCGCAGGCGACTCGCCGCTGCTCCGCAGCCAGGCGCCATGGCCTCGACCACCACGCCACCGTGCCAACTGCCCGCGCCTCGTCGGAGCTCGCCGGCCACCGCATCGACTCCGGCCGCCGCCCTCCACCTCCCGGCCGGATCCACCAAGTCCGGCGACCTCCAGCTTCCTCTCCGACGAGTTCGTCGTTTCGGCAAATCTCGTTTTCCGTGCCGGCCCGATCTGGATCTCAGATCCAAAAATCACCTCGGGTTGACTTTTTCCTCCGAACCCTAATCTTTTTGCATATTTCATCGCATCGTAACTCTGTACCCGTAGCTCCGATTCGTGCGTATGGCATATCAAAATGTTCGTCTCGATGAGTACATCATTTCATCTCATTGCATCATTTTCATTTGAGCTCATCTTGATGCCCGAAATGTTTTTGGAAGAGGGCTATGTGAGTATTTTGTCAGATCTGTTTCAGCAAATGGCATTTTGCCATTCTTGCCATGATTATTGTGTGCATGCTATGACCCTGAGCTCTACATGTGTTTTTTTATATGCCATGTCATCTTTATAGTGGTGCTTGCCATGTATTTTTGTGATATTTGTGGTGACTAGCACAAGCTTGCAAAGTAGCGTAATCGGTAATGCTGATTTCAGGGACTTAGAATTTCACAAAGTCCTTGTCCTGATTTTGTCAGTATGCCATATATTCATGTTGTTTCCTAGTGATCCGTGCCTCTTATGAGGATGATCAGTAAGGATGATTTGGTAACATTGTGGTGCTCTATCCATCAATGACTTTGTTTGCATTTATAGAGCATCCTAGCTTGAGTCAATCGAGCTCTAATTTTGCTATAAAGTTAATCCAGGCAGATTGTTGACTTGATTAGCGATTTTGCCGAGGATGTTGCTATTGATCCGTGCATGCTATGTTGTTGTTCTTGCCATGTCTAGCTTCTATGCTATGTTTTCTTGATGGGTGTATGCTTAGTTTGTCATTCCATGCTTTGTAGTGAGTGCATCAAGCTCGTAAACATGCCTACTCGTTAACTGATTTGCATGTTCACATGCTTGCAATTGTATTTTCTGATCCGTTTTGGCTCAAGGTCACTAAGAGACTTTTGTTAAGTGCTTTGAGTAGCTTCATGCCATGGCTTCCTTTGCCCTGATAAGTTTCTGTAGCATGTAGTTTTCATGCTCTAAATTGTGCTTCCTGATGATAAATCCCAGACTTGTGTTAATTTCACTAAGCCTGAAACCTGTTATCATTTGCACTTTTGCCATGCTTGTTTGAACCTGTTAATGAGTGATTTAGCCGTAGCTCAGTATTCATCTTTTTTCAAGGTTCATGAGTGGATCCCTGCCATGTATTTTCTGGTTATGTTTGAGTGTTGTAGCATAATTATGTTGATGCATTTAGGTGGCTACTTCCTGTTTATCGCAGACCGGTGCCATATTTATTTTGCTTGCCATTTCCAAACCGTGCATCCGATTCTGGCGATATTTATATCGATTTCAACCGAAATCACCTCACCTTTCCAGTGGCACTCTTGGGTTTCCAAGTTGAGTCCAGGTTCTATCATTCCTTTGCAAATCATGCATATGCATCACATACCGCATCCCGCATGTCATACCTTGTTCATGTGTTGGTTGTTTACTATGTTGTGTGCTTCTTTCCGGTGTTGCTTCTTCGGGTTGGTTCCGTATCATTGCGTTTGTGAGGACCCATTCGTCTACGTCCGTTTGTCTTCTTCAAGGACTCGTTCTTCTTCCTTGCGGGATTTCAGGCAAGATGACCATACCCTCGAAATCACTTCTATTTTTGCTTGCTAGTTGCTCGCTCTTTTGCTATGCCTATTGTAACACCCTCGATGCGACTATAGCTCCCACGTGTCGAGGCACGACCTGGAGACATAATCGCATTGAAGGCATATGTCGCAAGTTAGGCAATCTTCACAACATCCCATGTAATATATAGATAATAAAAGGGGAGATAGCATAGTTGGCTTACACTCGCCACGTCAATCAAGGTACATAAATAACATTACATCATCCAAACACTCATGGCCCGACTACGACGCCAAAATAAAAGATAACCCAACATGCAACATGGTCTCGATCACCCCCAACTGGGCACCACTACTGATCATCAGGAAAGGAAACATAGTATCGTTGAGAGTCCTCGTCGAACTCCCACTTGAGCTCGAGCGCGCCACCTGGAGCGGAATCCTCAGGCCCTGCATCTGGTGTAATAGTAATCTGTGAGCCACAGGGACTCAGCAATCTCGCACCCTCGCGATCAAGACTATTTAAGCTTATAGGTAAGGCAAGGTAAAAATATGTGGAGCTGCAGCAAGCGACTAGCATATATGGTGACTAACCTGTTCGCAAAAGAGAGCGAGAAGAGGAGGCAAAGCGTGAACGAGAAACTAAAGAGGGCAACCTGCGGCAAGCATTACTCCAACACCATGTCCACTTCCCGGACTCCACCGAGAAGAGGCCATCACGGTAACACACTCAGTTGATTCATTTTAATTAAGTTAAGTTTCAAGTTATCTACAACCGGACATTAACAAATTCCCATCTGCCCATAACCGCGGGCACGGCTTTCGAAAGTTCAAATCCTTGCAGGGGAGTCCCAACTTAGCCCATGACAAGCTCTCACGGTCAACGAAGGAATAGACCTCCTCCCGAGACGTTCCGATCAGACTCGGTACCTCGGTTCTTCAAGACACTTCGACAGGTTAAAACAAGACCAGCAACACCACCCAGATGTGCCGACAAATCCTGATAGGAGCTGCACATATCTCGTTCTCAGGGCACACCGGATGAGCAAGACGTCGGGTAGGCCAGCCCAGAGTTGCCCCTGGTAGCCCCGGACATCGCTCGGTTGGACCAACACTCAGAGGAGCACTGGCCCGGGGGGGGCTAAAATAAGATGACCCTCGGGCTCCGGAAACCCAAGGGAAAAGAGGCTAGGTGGAAAATGGTAAAACCAAGGTTGGGAATTGCTGGAAAAGCTTTAATCAAGGCGAACTATCAAGGGGTTCCCATTATAACCCAACCGCGTAAGGAACGCAAAATCCGGGAACATAACACCGATATGACGGAAACTAGGGCGGGAAGAGTGGAACAAAACACTAGGTGAGGGGCCGAGCCTTCCACCCTTTACCAAGTATATAGATGCATTAAGATAACAAGATAAAATAATGATATCCCAACAAGTAAATAATGTTCCAACAAGGAATGGTCTCCAATCTTCACCTGCAACTAGCAACGCTATAAGAGGGGCTGAGCAAAGCGGTAACATAGCCAATCAACGGTTTGCTAGGACATGGTGGGTTATAGGTTTGACATGGCAATTTGGGAGGCTTGAAAGCAAGTGGTAGGCATCGTAGCATTGGCATAGCAAAAGAGCGAGCAATCTAGCATAGCAAAGATAGTAGTGATTTCGAGGGTATGATCATCTTGCCTGCAATGTGGTCAGACTTGACTGGATCCTCAAAAGCAAACTCAATGGGCTCCTTGTTAGAGACCTCGTCTCCTGGATCTACCCAAACAAGACAAACAAACAAAAAGGACACAATCAACCACGTGCACGGATCAAACAATATGATGCAAGGATGGTATGCTATGCGGGATGCGATGCAGGATGTATATGCAAGATTTGACAAGGGATGCATGAACCTGGCCTCAAGTTGAAAAACCAAGTGTTCCAATGGAAAGATGAGATGAAATCGCTTGAAAACGATATAAAGAACGCCGAAATCGGAGCTACGGTTTGGAAATGGCAAGCAATTCAAATATGACACCGGTCTGCGATTTACAGCAAGTAGTCATCTAAATGCAATAAGATGAACATGCTACAGCACCCAAACATGATAAAAAAATACATGGCAGGGATGCATTCAAGATGCTTAACAAAAGTCTAGCACTGAGCTACGGCCAATTCATCCATTAACAGGTTCAAACAAGCATGGCAAAAATGCATATGGTAAACAGATCTCAGACTTAGTGAAATTAACACTTGTCTGGAATTTCAGATCAGCTAGAACTCTTTGGGGCAACAAAACTACATGCTACATGACCTGAACATGGAAAAGTAAAGCATGGCATGGAGCTACTCAAAGAGCTTAACAAAAGTCCCTTAGTGACCTTGAGCCAAAAGGGATCAGAAAATACAATTGCAAGCATGTGAACATGGCAAAAACATAATCAGATCACAGACTTTGTGAAAACTGGAGCATGCTGAAAACAGATATCAAGTAGGCATGTTTACGAACTCGATGCACTCACTACAGAGCAAGTCATGATAACCTAAGCATACACCCATCAAGAATACACAAAATACAAGCTAGACATGGCAAGAACAATAACATAGCATTCACGGATCAACTACAACATCCTCGGCAAAATCGCTAACAAGTAGACAATCTGCCCAGATTCATGAAGTAGAAAAAGTAGAGCTCGATTGACTCAAGCTATGGTGCTCCATAATTGTAAACAAAGACATGGATGGATAGAGCACTACAAGATTAACAAAACATCCGTACTGATTATCCTCAAAAAAGGCACGGATCACTAGGAAACAACATGAACATATGGCCATATGAGATAAACAGCTCAAGGACTTAGTGGAAATGCTAAGTCCCTGAAATCAGCATTACCAAGTGCCTCACTTTGCAAGTTTGTGCTAGTCACCACACACATCACAAAAATACATGGGTTGCACCTCTGGAAATATGGCAAAACCCTTAACAAAACATATGTAGAACTCATGGCCATATCATGCACACAATAATCATGGCAAAAATGACAAATATCTAAATGGAGCAGCAGATCTGAATTTTTTTCCCAAGTAGCACTCTTCTAACAACATTTAGGGAATCAAGATGAACTTAAATGAAAATGATGCAATGGAAAGAAATGATGTACTCTCTGAGACGAACATTTTGATATGCTATATGCCCAAAACGGAGTTACGGATGCAAAGTTACCATGCGATGAACAATGCTAAAAATAATGCAGACTTAGGAAAAAACGAGGTCAACCCCTAGGGTTTCACTGTAGCAGATCTGGATCAGGGCACGCTTCTCGCCGGAGTTGGGCGTGGAGGAGGCCGGAGTCGAGGGGGACGACCGGAGCGGCGCCGGAGGACGCCGGCGACGGAGGTGGCCGCGAGGATGGGGCAACGCGGCGCGGCCGAGCGGCGCCGGAGCTTCGGGCGGCGGCGCGCGGCGTGTCGGCGGTGATGGCAACGGTGGTCGGCGCGGGACTCCGGGCGGCGGCGCGGGAGCTGAGGCGGCGGCGGCGCGGCGAGAGGAGGCGGGCGCCGAGCGGCTGGGCCTCGCGGGGGCCTGACCCGGGCTCACGGGCCGGCGGCGCGGGAGGACGGCGGAGGGACACGTGGCGGTGGGCGATTGGAGGGGAGCGGCTGCGCGGACGTGTTCGGCCTGGTTCGTACACGTCCGGCGGCGGAGAGGGAGCGGGGCTAGGGTTCATCCGCAAGATTTTTGGAGGGGGGTTCTATATATAGACATAGAGGGAGCTAGGAGAGTCCAAATGAGGTGCAGTTTTCGGCCACACGATCGTGATCAAACGCTCTAGATGATGGAGAGGGTTTAGGTGGGTTTTGGGCCAAATTGGAGGGGTGTTGGGCTGCAACACACACGAGGCCTTTTCGGTCCCTCGGTTAACCGTTGGAGTATCAAACGAAGTCCAAATGATACGAAACTTGACAGGCGGTCTACCGGTAGTAAACCAAGGCCGCTTGGCAAGTCTCGGTCCAATCCGGAAATGTTTAATCCCCACACACGAAAGAAAGGTAGAAATGACCACCGGAGGAGAACGAAGCGCCGGAATGCAAAACGGACAACGGGGAAAATGTTCGAATGCATGAGATGAACATGTATGCAAATGCAATGCACATGATGACATGATATGAGATGCATGACAACGATAGCAACACATGGAGACAAAAATCCGAACCCGAGAAAATAAAATAACTTAACGCCGGAAAGGGCAAGAGTTGGAATACATATTGGAAAGTCATATCCGGGGTGTTACAACACTCCACCACTACGAAAGGATCTCGTCCTGAGATCTAGGACTGAAAGAACGCCGGGTACTCAGAACGGAGGTGATCCTCGCGTTCCCAGGTAGCTTCACGGTCGGAATGGTGTGACCACTTGACTTTGAGGAATTTGATTGACTTGTTGCGAGTCTTGCGTTCAGTCTCTTCAAGAATAGCAACTGGGTGCTCACGATAGGAGAGATCTTCTTGGAGCTCAATATCCTCAAAGTTGACGATGCGGCCAGGAGTCTTGAAGCACTTTCGGAGCTGAGAGACATGGAACACATCATGAACATTTGCATAGTTTGAAGGAATCTCGAGTTGATAGGCGAGATCGCCTCTCTTGCTGACAATCTTGAAAGGTCCCACGTATCTATGGGAAAGCTTCCCTTTGATACCAAAGCGACGAGTACCTTTCATAGGAGAGACGCGGAGGTACACATGATCTCCGATCTCGAAAGCCAAATCACGGTGCTTACTATCATAGTAGCTCTTCTGGCGGGATTGGGCTGCTTTGAGGTTATCTCGAATGACTTTGCACATTTCCTCTGCCTCTGTGATTAAGTCATTACCCAAAAGCTGATGTTCACCGGTTTCAGACCAGTTGAGAGGGGTACGACACTTCCTGCCATATAGAATTTCAAATGGGGCCTTGCCCGAACTTGCTTGAAAACTGTTGTTGTAGGAGAATTCAGCATATGGAAGACAATCCTCCCACTTCATGCCGAAGGAGATCACACAAGCCCTGAGCATATCTTCAAGAATCTGGTTGACACGCTCGACTTGACCGCTATTTTGAGGATGGAAAGCTGTGCTGAAGTGGATGTTGGTGCCCATGGCCTTCTGAAAAGAATCCCAAAACTTGGAGGTAAAGATGCTGCCACGGTCTGAAGAGATCACTTGTGGAATACCGTGCAGAGAGACAATCCAAGAGGTATAGAGTTCCGCCAATTGAGCTGCAGTGATCGACTCTTTGATAGGCAGAAAGTGAGCCACTTTGGTGAGTTTGTCGATGACAACGAATATAGCATCATTGCCACGCTTGGACTTTGGAAACCCAGTCACGAAGTCCATCTCAATGTTGTCAAACTTCCATTCTGGAATGTCAAGAGGTTGGCGGAGACCAGCTGGCCTTTGGTGTTCTGCCTTCACTCTTCTGCAGACATCACATTCATTCACGAATTGAGCAATCTCGCGCTTCATTCGAGTCCACCAATAAGCCTGCTTGAGGTCCTGATACATCTTCGTGCTCCCAGGGTGGATGGAGAGGAGAGAATTGTGAGCCTCATTCATGATCACTTTACGGAGGTCACCTTTGGGCACAACAATACGATCCTCGAAGAAGAGAGTATCCTTGTCATCAAGGCGGTAACACTTGTACTTGGGTTGACTGTTGGCAATCCCAATCTTCACCTTTTTCACCATAGCATCAAGAAGCTGGGCTTGGCGAATCTGGTCTTCCAAGGTGGGAGAGACTTGAAGGTTGGCGAGGAAACCTTGAGGAACAACTTGCAGATTAAGTTTGCGGAAAGCTTCACAAAGCTCGGGTTGATAAGGCTTGAGAATCAGACTGTTGCAGTAAGCCTTTCTGCTCAATGCATCAGCAATCACATTGGCCTTGCCTGGAGTATACTCGATACTCGGATTATACTCTTGAATTATTTCGACCCATCGAGTTTGCCTGAGGTTGAGATTAGGCTGAGTGAAGATGTACTTGAGACTCTTGTGGTCAGTGAAGATGTCCACTTTTCTTCCCAATAAGAGATGTCTCCAAGTCAAAAGAGCATGCACAACTGCCGCCAACTCGAGATCATGAGTGGGGTAGTTCTTCTCATTGGGCTTCAACTGGCGAGTGGTATAAGCAACAACTTTCTTCTCTTGCATCAACACTGCGCCAAGACCTTGGATAGAGGCATCACAAAAGACCTCGTACGGCTTGGATTCATCAGGCGGAGTCAGAACTGGAGCAGTGATCAATTTCTCTTTCAAAGTGTTGAAAGCAATGTCACACTCCGGAGACCAAACGTACTTGACGTGCTTCTGGAGAAGATTAGAGAGAGGCTTCACGATCTTAGAAAAGTTTTCAACGAATCTTCGGCAATAACTTGCGAGACCGAGGAAGCTGCGGAGTTGCTTCACGTTCTGAGGAGGTTCCCAATTCACAATTGCAGACACCTTCTCAGGATTCACCGCAATGCCCTTGGCAGAGATGATATGACCAAGATAAAGAACCTCATTGAGCCAAAATTCGCACTTGGAGAACTTGGCGTAGAACTGGTGTTCCCTCAGCTTATCGAGTACCAAACGCAAGTGCTTGGCATGATCTTCCTTGTTCTTCAAGAAAACCAGAATGTCGTCCAGATAGACCAAAACGAAGTCATTGGTGTAGGCATTGAAGATGAAGTTCATCATGCGAGAGAAAGTCGGAGGAGCGTTGACGAGGCTAAAAGACATGACAGTGTATTCATATGAACCATAGCTTGTTCTGAAAGCCGTCTTGGGAATATCTTGCTCACTGATTCGAATCTGATGATAACCCATACGGAGATCAAGCTTGGAGAATACTTGGGCACCTTTGAGTTGTTCGAACAGCTCGTTAATGTTGGAAAGTGGGTATTTGTTCTTGATGGTCTTCTTGTTCAATGGACAGTAATCAATACAGAGTCGGTCCGTTCCATCATTCTTCTTCACAAAAAAGAACACCACAGCCCCACGAAGAAGAACTAGGCCGGATGAGACCCATTCTCTCTTGAATATCGAGTTGTTTCTTCAGCTCCTTCAACTCTTCAGGTCCGAGCTTGTAAGGACGCTTGCACACTGGTTCCGTGCCAGGCTCAAGATCAATAACAAATTCAACTGGCCGGTGCGGAGGCATTCCTAGAAGCTCTTCTGGAAAGACGTCTTGATATTCGCAAACGACTGGAATTTGCGAGATAGCATCGAGTTCACCCTTCTCATTGAGAGAAAACAGACGGATAGTATCATCACGAGCGGCAAAGACAATTACATCCTCAGACGAATGAGTCAATTGAATCTGCCTGGCTGCACAATCAAGCTGAGCCTTGTGCTTAGAAAGCCAATCCATTTCGAGAACAAGATCAATATCCGAGTTGCCAAGAACCATTGGGGAAGAAAGAAACTTGTAGTCGCCCAAGGTGATAGTAATGTCCGGAGCCATCATTTTAGTGTTCATGAACAAACCCGGAGAAGAAACCGCTGGCTTAGGCAAATCAATAGTATGCACATCATGCATGGATGCAAAAGGCTTCGCTAAAAATGATAAAGATGCACCAGTGTCAAAAAGAATTCTTGCGGGAATGTCATTAACAGGAAGGTTACCCATGGTCACATCTGGTGAGTCCTCTGCCTGAGCTGCATTCAGCAAGTTGACCTTGGCGGACTTGGTGTTATGCTTGACCATAGCTGTACTTGCCGATCTGACAGGAGGAGGAGGAGGAAGACGCCTCTGATTGAGACACTTGTTGGCATAGTGACCCTTCTGTTGGCACTTGTTGCACATGACCTCTGAAAGCGGACGGTGGTACGGAGCACTCGATCTTGGAGCTTGAGACGAAGTCTTGTTCTGAAAGCCAAGGTTGGGTGGGTGGGAAGATCCACTGCCACCTTTGCTCTTCTGCTGATACGGCTGACGGAACGGAGGAGGAGGAAGCCAATACTTCTGCTGCTTGGCCACTTCAGTAGAGGAAGAAGGAGTAGCATCTCTAACTCGCTTCTTGGAAGCATCACACCTCAATTGAGCAGCCTCTTGCTTCAACGCCATGTTGTAGAATTCATCTTATCTCAAGGGCTCAAAGAGAACAAGAGCTAGCTGAATTTCTTCTCTGAGACCACCCCTAAACTGGCATATCATGCTCTTCTCATCAGGCACGTCCTTCTTGGCAAAACGGGCGAGCTTTTGAAACAACTTGTTGTAGTCATAGACAGACAAAGAGCCTTGCTTCAGGTTGCAGAATTCCTCACGCTTGCTTTCAACCACGCTCTGAGGAATATGATGCGCTCTGAAATCTTGACGGAATTCATCCCAGGTAATTACACGTCCACCTCTGGAATCTTTGTACTGCTGGAACCATTCTGCAGCTAGATCTTTGAGTTGGAAGGAAGCAAACTTGACGAAGTCCTCAGGCCTGACGTTACTGCACTCGAAATGCTTGCACAGATCCACAAGCGAATCGTCAGCATCGGTTGCCTCAACACAATTGCTGAAAGTCTTTGGTCCGTTAGCAAGGAACTGGTTGAGTGTAGCAAAGTGATTCTGATTGTTGCCTTGGTTCCCTTGGTTGCCTTGATTACGCTCTTGGAGAATTTGCATGATCAACTGTCTGTTTGCATTGGTTGCGGCCATCACAGCTTGCCATGCCTCCGGAGGAGGTGGAGGTGGTGGCGGATCAGGATTCGGAGTCGTGCGCGTTGGAGGAGCCATCCTAAAGAGGTTGACATCCATTAGCACATTGATAGACAAATATTGAAGCTGAATCCAACGGAATGAAAATTGTAACATATAGTCTTCACATCCGAACAAAATGAACAAATGCATTCCTCTTGAAATGGTCACATATCAATAAATTGAGAAGCCACTTAGAATTAAGGTAGAGAAATAAATCAACAAGGTACGGATCAAGAACGAATACTCGGGAAGAAATCCCAATCTCAAACCAAATATCCGTGGAAGAAGAACTAGAGCTACAAGAATCCCCACCTATGAAACTCCCGAACCTTTCCGGTTATGCAATCAGGTGTTGGGGATACAGGGGAAGCATAATATCTCACACAAATCTAACAAATCCTACATCCAGCTGTATCCATCCTTCAACACATAACCGAGAAAAACTTTGGAAACCATCTACCTCAACCTTCGAAAAGCATCCGTTATACAAGTTATGGCGATACTCCCGAACTCCCGCCCCATTACTAGGTGGCATCGAGGTTATCTCACCAACGAACTGCATAAAAGAGATTTTCGATGTCGGCGTACTAAACTCAGGTATTCCAGAACTGCAACGATAAAATTATGATGACAACACCTCAGAGCTCAACTCCCCGGGACACTTCCACAAAACCCTTGACAGGAGGCACCAAGACAATGTTCTCGTCATAAAACCATCGGAACGATTCCAAGATACCCGCGTGATCCTAAATTTTTTTTAGTAAAATTTGAGAAGAGAAGAGTCAAAACTCTACGTCAGGATGCCTTACCAGAGCGATGAGGACATTGGGAAGTAAAAAGAATTCCTGCACTCTCCGATATATAATTCCTAGATGACTCAAAACATTTTTCTAGACACAACTCGGCCGCTAAAAACGATCAAGCAATGGGGCTCCTAAGGTCGGGGAAGGCTCTGATTACCAACTTGTAACTCCCTCGATGCGACTATAGCTCCCACGTGTCGAGGCACGACTTAGAGACATAATCGCATTGAAGGCATATGTCGCAAGTTAGGCAATCTTCACAACATCCCATGTAATATATAGATAATAAAAGGGGAGATAGCATAGTTGGCTTACACTCCCCACGTCAATCAAGGTACATAAATAACATTACATCATCCAAACACTCATGGCCTAACTATGGTGCCAAAATAAAAGATAACCCAACATGCGACACAGTCCCGATCACCGCCAACTGGGCACCACTACTGATCATCAGGAAAGGAAACATAGTATCGTTGAGAGTCCTCGTCGAACTCCCACTTGAGCTCGAGCGCGTCACCTGGAGCGGAATCCTCAGGCCCTACATCTGGTGTAATAGTAATCTGTGAGCCACAGGGACTCAGCAATCTCACACACTCGCGATCAAGACTATTTAAGCTTATAGGTAAGGCAAGGTAAAATATGTGGAGCTGCAGCAAGCGACTAGCATATATGGTGACTAACCTATTCGCAAAAGAGAGCGAGAAGAGGAGGCAAAGCGCGAATGAGTAACTAAAGAGGGCAACCTGCGGCAAGCATTACTCCAACACCGTGTCCACTTCCCGGACTCCGCCGAGAAGAGGCCATCACGGCAACACACTCAGTTGATTCATTTTAATTAAGTTAAGGTTCAAGTTATCTACAACCGGACATTAACAAATTCCCATCTGCCCATAACCGCGGGCACGGCTTTCGAAAGTTCAAATCCCTGCAGGGGAGTCCCAACTTAGCCCATGACAAGCTCTCACGGTCAACGCAGGAATAGACCTCCTCCCGAGACGTTCCGATCAGACTCGGTACCTCGGTTCTTCAAGAAACTTTGACAGGTTAAAACAAGACCAGCAACACCACCCAGATGTGCCAACAAATCCTGATAGGAGCTGCACATATCTCGTTCTCAGGGCACACCGGATGAGCAAGACGTCGGGTAGGCCAGCCCAGAGTTGCCCCTGGTAGCCCCGGACATCGCTCGGTTGGACCAACACTCAGAGGAGCACTGGCCAGGGGGGGCTAAAATAAGATGACCCTCGGGGTCCGGAAACCCAAGGGAAAAGAGGCTAGGTGGCAAATGGTAAAACCAAGGTTGGGCATTGCTGGAAATGCTTTAATCAAGGTGAACTATCAAGGGGTTCCCATTATAACCCAACCGCGTAAGGAACGCAAAATCCGGGAACATAACACCGATATGACGGAAACTAGGGCGGCAAGAGTGGAACAAAACACTAGGCGAGGGGCCGAGCCTTCCACCCTTTACCAAGTATATAGATGCATTAAGATAACAATATAAAATAATGATATCCCAACAAGTAAATAATGTTCCAACAAGGAATGGTCTCCAATCTTCACCTGCAACTAGCAACGCTATAAGAGGGGCTGAGCAAAGCGGTAACATAGCCAATCAACGGTTTGCTAGGACATGGTGGGTTAGAGGTTTGACATGGAAATTTGGGAGGCTTGAAAGCAAGTGGTAGGCATTGTAGCATTGGCATAGAAAAAGAGCGAGCAATCTAGCATAGCAAAGATAGTAGTGATTCCGAGGGTATGATCATCTTGCCTGCAAAGTGGTCAGAGTTGACTGGATCCTCGAAAGCAAACTCAATGGGCTCCTCGTTAGCGAACTCGTCTCCCGGCTCTACCCCAACAAGACAAACAAGCAACAAGGACACAATCAACCACGTGCACGGATCAAACAATATGATGCAAGGATGGTATGCTATGCGGGATGCGATGCGGGATGCATATGCAAGATTTGACAAGGGATGCATGAACCTGGCCTCAACTTGGAAAACCAAGTGTCCCACTGGGAAGATGATATGAAATCGCTTGAAAACGATATAAAGAACGCCGGAATCGGAGCTACGGTTTGGAAATGGCAAGCAATTCAAATATGACACCGATCTGCGATTTACAGCAAGTAGTCATCTAAATGCAATAAGATGAACATGACAAAAAATACAAGGCAGGGATGCATTCAAGATGCTTAACAAAAGTCTAGCACTGAGCTACGGCCAATTCATCCATTAACAGGTTCAAACAAGCATGGCAAAAATGCATATGGTAAACAGATCTCAGACTTACTGAAATTAACACTTGTCTGGAATTTCAGATTAGGTAGCACTCTTTGGAGCAACAAAACTACATGCTACATGACCTGAACATGGCAAAGTAAAGCATGGCATGGAGCTACTCAAAGAGCTTTACAAAAGTCCCTTAGTGACCTTGAGCAAAAAGGGATCAGAAAATACAATTGCAAGCATGTGAACATGGCAAAAACATAATCAGATCACAGACTTAGTGAAAACTGGAGCATGCTGAAAACAGATATCAAGTAGGCATGTTTACGAACTCGATGCACTCACTATAGAGCAAGTCATGATAACCTAAGCATACACACATCAAGAATACACAAAATACAAGCTAGACATGGCAAGAACAATAACATAGCATGCACGGATCAACTACAACATCCTCGGCAAAATCGCTAACAAGTAGACAATCTGCCCAGATTCATGAAGTAGCAAAAGTAGAGCTCGATTGACTCAAGCTATTGTGCTCCATAATTGCAAAAAAAGACATGGATGGATAGAGAACTACAATATTAACAAAACATCCTTACTGATCATCCTCAAAAGAGGCACGGATCACTAGGAAACAACATGAACATATGGCAATATGAGATAAACAGCTCAAGGACTTGGTGGAAATGCTAAGTCCCTGAAATCAGCATTACCAAGTGCCTCACTTTGCAAGTTTGTGCTAGTCACCACACACATCACAAAAATACATGGGTTGCACCTCTGGAAAGATGGCAAAACCCTTAACAAAACATATGTAGAACTCATGGGCATATCATGCACACAATAATCATGGCAAAAATGACAAATATCTAAATGGAGTAGCAGATCTGACAATTTTCCCAAGTAGCACTCTTCTAACAGCATTTAAGGCATCAATATGAACTCAAATGAAAATGATGCAATGGAAAGAAATGGTGTACCTTCTGAGACGAACATTTTGATATGCTATATGCCCAAAACGGAGTTACGGATGCAAAGTTACGATGCAATGAACAATGCTAAAAATAATGCAGACTAAGGAAAAAACGAGGTCAACCCCTAGGGTTTCACTGTAGCAGATCTGGATCGCGGCACGCTTCTCGAGGATCGACGGGGCTTCTCGCTGGAGTTGCGTGTGGAGGAGGCTGGAGTCGAGGAGGACGACCGGAGCGGCGCCGGAGGACGCCAGCGACGAAGGTGGCCGCGAGGATGGGGCGGCGCGGCGTGGCCGAGCGGCGCCGGAGCTCCGGGCGGCGGCGCGCGGCGTGTCGGCGGCGATGGCGGCGGTGGTCGGCGCGGGACTCCGGGCGGCGGCGCGGCGAGAGGAGGCGGGCACCGAGCGGCTGGGCCTCGCGGGGGCCTGACCCGGGCTCGCGGGCCGGCGGCGCGGGAGGACGGCGGCGGGACACGTGGCGGTGGGCGATTGGAGGGGAGCGGCTGCGCGGACGTGTCCGGCCTGGTTCGGACACGTCCGGCGGTGGAGAGGGAGCGGGGTTAGGGTTCATCCGCAAGATTTTTGGAGGGGGTTCTATATACAGACATAGAGGGAGCTAGGAGAGTCCAAATGAGGTGAGGTTTTCGGCCACGCGATCGTTATCGAACGCTCGTGATGATGGAGAGGGTTTAGGTGGGTTTTGGGCCAAATTGGAGGGGTGTTGGGCTGCAACACACACGAGGCCTTTTCGGTCCCACGGTTAACTGTTGGAGTATCAAACGAAGTCCAAATGATACGAAACTTGACAGGCGGTCTACCGGTAGTAAACCAAGGCCGCTTGGCAAGTTAAGCCCTTGGGTTATAATGGGAACCCCTTGGTAGTTCGCCTTGAATAAAACTCTTCCAGCAATGCCCAACATTGGTTTTACCATTCGCCACCTAGCCTTTTCTTTTCCCTTGGGAGTCGCGGACTCAAGGGTCATCCTTATTTTAACCACCCCCCGGCTCAGTGCTCCTCTGAGTGTTGGTCCGAACTGAGCTGCCTGCGGGGCCACCTCGGGGAAACTTGAGGGTTGGTTTTACTCGTAGCTAGTCTCATCTGAGTGTGCCCTGAGAACGAGATATGTGCTACTCCTATCGGGATTTGTTGGCACATTCGGGCGGTGTTACTGGACTTGTTTTACCATTGTCGAGATGTCTTGTAACCGGGATTCCGAGTCTGATCGGGTCTTCCCGCTAGAAGGAATATCCTTCCTTGACCGTGAGAGCTTGTGATGGGCTAAGTTGGGACACCCTGCAGGGATTTGAACTTTTGAAAGCCGTGCCCGCAGTTATGTGCAGATAGGAATTTGTTAATGTCCGGTTGTAGAAAACCTGAAGTTGATCTTAATTAAAATGCACCAACCGCGTGTGTAACCGTGATGGTCTCTTCTCGGCGGAGTCCGGGAAGTGAACACGATGTTGGAGTTATGTTTGACGTAGGTTGTTCTAGGATCACTTCTTGATCATAGTTGTTCGACCGTGCTTTTGCCTTCTCTTCTCGCTCTCATTTGCGTATGCTAGCCATCATATATGCTAGTCGCTTGCTGCAGCTCCACCTCATACCTTTTACCTTACCTATAAGCTTAAATAGTCTTGATCGCGAGGGTGCGAGATTGCTGAGTCCCCGTGACTCACAGATACTTCCAAAACCAGCTTGCAGGTGCCGTTGATACCGTACAGGTGACGCAACCGAGCTCGAGGAGGAGCTCGATGAAGATCTTGCCCTTCGTGTTGTTCCGTTTCCAGTTGTTCAGTGGTGGAGCCCAGTTGGGGTCGATCGGGGATCTGTGTAGCATTTCGGGTAGTCTTCTTCTATTTTGGTTCCGTAGTCAGACCTTGATTGTATCTGGATGTTGTATTGTTTTATTCATGTAATTTTGTGAAGTGGCGATTGTAAGCCAACTATGTATCTCTTTCCCTTATGTATTACATGGGTTGTGTGAAGATTACCTCACTTGCAACATTGCTTTCAATGCGGTTATGCCTCTAAGTCGTGCTTTGACACGTGGGAGATATAGCCGCATCGAGGGCGTTACACACCCCCAATCGGACTGCCGACTGGTTGGAGGTAGCAGCTGGCCATCTTGAGGCCTAGAAGGGCTCTTCGACCCGGGCTGGAGCGTGTCGGGCCTTAGAGTTCGCCAAGGCGTGCTATCCTGGGCTGAGTCTAGCCTAGCTAGCCACGTTCCGGCTGGAAGCTCAGGTGGAGTTGGCGGTCGTGGAAGACGATCTCGTCAAGCGCGCCGCGTCGATCATCGAATACACCGACACCAGCGTCTTTGTCCCAGAGCGAGCTGAAAACGGCGAGGAGGCGCCACCGGAGTGGTTCGGGCTGAACCCAGACGACGCGAGGACTCGGCGGAGGTGATTGACTTTAGTGGAGAGGAAGAAGGCGAGGAGGAGGAAGGGAATGAGGAGGAGGCGCCAGAGGTCAGAGCAGACGACCAACCCCAGCTCGACCGCGCCTCTAGCAACGAGCCACGCCCAACTGAGCCAGCTGCCGCCAGAGGTGATCAAGTAGAGACCAACCAGCCGGCCTTCCCGGCAACTGGTACCGCTGACCCCTCCAGTCCTCCGAGTCCGTCCGCGGTTTCCTAGGCAGCCACTTTATTTTTGTTTTTACCTGCTTAATAGTCTCAATGAACTTGTTATTTTGCACAATTCCACCCACGGGGTGTATCTTGAACTTCTGTTTGAGGATTCGGCCAAGGGCCTTTTCATTGTAAATATTTATCCGCGTTCTATCTCTTCTTGCTTATTGCTCTTTGGCTTTTTCCTTTGCCGCCTTCCCTTGGTTGCCGTCTTGCTAGTCGGACAGCCGCTATGCGGACTGCTACTGGATCAAGTACTTAGCTTCTTTGGGAAGACAAGTACTTAGCCATTTAGAGTTTTTATCAAGTTAATTTAGAGAACGGCGAGCCGGCTTCTCAAGAGTCGGTTGTAAAAGGCCGGAAGCCGGCTTAAACTATGTGCATGCTTTGAGTCCTTAGCCATTTTTCATGCGGACACCCATTCTATGTTACTCCTGCCCACCAGACAGTCGCTCTGCGGTCTGCGGCCTCTAACAGGAGACGGCTTAAGTGCCACACACTACTTGTCCGGCTGCAGGAAGTCATATCGTAGTTTAAGACGGCAAGTCCCCTGGCCAACTAGTCGAACCCGGTGCCAAGCGGTATAACAAAGAATAACATACTCATAGGCATAACTCTTATCATATAGATAAAAGAGGGCAGTCCCTGAGCTCTTCTCGAGGGGCCCGAGGTCTTCGTACTTTAATACAAAAGGTAGTGTGGTACATACTGCATTAACTGTAAAATCTTCGGATGAGGTTTGCATTCCATGGCCGCCCCGTCTCTTTGCCAGAGTCATCCCTCTTGCGTGCTCGGGGCTTCTGAGCATCGATCAGGTAGTAGGAGTCATTGCCCAACACTTTGCTGATGATGAAAGGGCCTTCCCAAGGTGCTGAGAGCTTGTGCTGGCCGGCTGTTCGCTGAATCAGTCGGAGCACAAGGTCTCCTTCTTGGAAAGATATCGGCTTGCCCTTCCGGTTGTAGTATCGCCGCAAGCTCTGCTGGTAGATGCTGGACCGGCTAAGAGCCAACAGCCGGCCCTCTTCCAATAGGTCGACGCCGTCTTGACGTGTTTCTTCTGCTTCCTCTTTGGTGTACATGGTGTTCGAGGGGAGTCGAATTCTATGTCCGTTGGGATGACGGCTTCGGCACCGTAGACGAGGAAGAAGGGCGTGAAGCCGGTTGACTTGTTTGGAGTCATGCACAGGCTCCAGAGGACGGCTGGCAACTCGTCAAGCCAGCAGCCGGCCGAGCGCTCCAGAGGCTCGACCAGCCGAGGCTTGATGCCGGACAGGATTAGGCCGTTTGCTCGCTCTACCTGGCCGTTGGACTGCGGGTGGGCAACGGACGCTAAGTCCAGTCGGATGCCCTGTGTTGCGCAGAAACGGGCCAAGGGAGCTTTGGCAAAGTTCGTGCCATTGTCGGTGATGATGCTGTGCGGTATGCCGTACTAAATTGTGATGTCGGAGATGAAGGTCACAGCAGTCGGACCATTCAACTTCTTGATTGGTTTTTGCTTCTATCCACTTGGTGAACTTGTCCACCGCGACAAGTAAGTGAGTCAAGCCGCCTTGTGCCATCTTGAATGGTCCTACCATGTCCAGGCCCCAAACAGCAAAGGGCCAGGCAATGGGAATAGTCTTGAGTGCAGAAGCTGGCTGGTGTGGCTTAGAGCGGAACTTCTGGCACCGCTTGCATTTTTGGACCAAGGCCTTGGCGTCTTCAAGAGAAGTCGACCAGAAGAAACCATGGCAGAAGGCTTTGGCGACGAGTGCTCTTGAAGCCGTGTGGTGGCCACACTCGCCTTGATGGATGTCCTTGAGAATTGCTTGGCCTTGCTCTGGCTCCACGCAGCGCTGGTAGACACCAGTGACACTGTGCCTTACGAGCTCTCTGTTGACTATGGTGTAGGCTGCCGCCCGGCGTTGCACTTGACGAGCTAAGATCTCATCAGTTGGCAGCTCGTTGTTCACCAGGAATTTGAGGATGGGCTCAGCCCATGATGGTGCTGTAATTTCTGCAACCGTCAGGACTGCGACTTGGATGAGGGCGGCTGGGCCGGGAGGTGGGGGGCTGTCGTCGGCAGCCGCTTGCTGTGTCGATGAAGTCCCTGGGCCGATTGGCGCGGTCCCCGGACCGGGCTCTAGAATCTCCGGGCCGACCGCCGTAGTCCCCAGGCCGGGTGCGACTGCCACGATCCCCGCGCCGTCTGCTGGAATATTCGTGCCGTCTGCGGGGGGCCTCGAGTCGGATTCGACTGCTTCGGGAGGAGCCGGTACGAAGATAGAGTCTGACTCGGGCGATGGCTTGAAAGACGGCTTTAGGAGGCGCTGAAGGGCGATGCCAGACGGTATTGCTTGTCGGGTGGAGCTGACTCATGCCAGGGCGTCTGCTTGGTCGTTGTCGTTTCTTGGCACATGGATAAACTCGCACCCCTCAAAATATCCGCTGAGTTGTTGTACGAGTAAGCGGTAGCTTGCCATGTTTGCGTCTTTGGCGTCCCAATCGCCTGACGACTACTGGACGACCAAGTCGGAGTCACCATAGCACAGGATCCGGCGAATGCCGAGCTCTTTGGCCAGACGTAGCCCGTGAATGAGTGCCTCGTATTCGGCGACATTGTTGGAGGCGGCAAAATGGATTTGCAGCACATATTTGAGCTTGTCGCCTTTGGGAGAGGTGAGGACGATGCCGGTCCCAAGCCGGTGCGCATCTTGGAGCCGTTAAAATGCATCCGCCAATGGGTGGAGTCAGGCGCTGGCGGCAGATACTGGGTCTCGGCCCAGTCGACGAGGAAGTCAGCCAGCACTTGTGACTTGATGGCGGTGTGAGGCAGGTAGTAGATGGTGTAGTGGGGCCAAATCTATGGCCCATTTCGCCACTCGGCCCGAAGCATCCCGGCTTCCGATGATCCCGGCTAGTGGAGCCATGCAGACCACAGTAATTGGATGTTCTTGGAAGTAGGGCTTCAATTACTTGGCGGCAAAGTGCAAGCCGTAGCACATCTTCTGATAGTGGGGGTAGTTTTGCTTGGAGGTCGACAGTACTTCACTCAAATAATATACTGGTCTCTGGACTGGTAGTGCCTTGCCTTCTTCCTTGCGCTCTACTACGATGACTGTGCTGACTACTCGACTCGTGGCGGCGATGTAGAGGAGCATGGGTTCCTTAGGAGTCGGAGCCGCCAAGACAGGTGGAGTAGTCAACATCTTCTTCAGTTGGAGAAAAGCTTCGCCCGCCTTGTGGTTCCACTCGAAAAAAGTGGTCTTCTTCATGAGTTGGTATAGGGGGAGAGCCTTCTCGCCTAGCCGACTGATGAATTGGCTGATGGGTGCCAAACAGTCGGTGAAATTTTGTATGTCCAGCAGTCGGTTGGGTACCTCCATCCTCTCAATAGCCTTGATCTTCACAGGGTTGCACTCTATGCCGCGTTCAGAGACCAGGAAGCCAAGGAGCTGGTCGACTGGTACTCTGAAGGCGCGTTTCTTTGTATTGAGCTTGATTTGAAATCGGCGCAAGTTCTTAAAGGTCTCCTTGAGGTCTTCCAGCAGTGTTCCACTCTTCTCTGTCTTCACCACCACATCGTCCACGTAAACATGAGCATTTCTGCTGAGTTGCTTGAGGAGGCACTTCTGCATGCAACGTTGGAAGGTGGCGCATGCGTTCCTCGAGCCGAACGTCATGGTCTAGTAGCAGAAGGCTCCAAACGGCGTGATGAAGGTGGTCTTCAGCCTATCGGTCGGGTTCAACTTGATCTGGTGATATCCCGAATATGCATCCAAGAAACTCAACAGCTCGCATCCGGCTACGGAGTCTATCACTTGGTCGATCCTTGGCAAAGCGAACGGGTCCTTGGGACATGCTTTGTTGTGGATAGTGTTGTAACACCCACGATGCGGCTATATCTCCCATGTGTCGGAGCATGACTTAGAGGCATAACCGAATTGTAGGCATGTCGCAAGAGGGGTAATCTTTACACATCCCATGTACTGAATTAGAAAGAGGTACAGAGTTGGCTTACAACCACCACTTCACACAATACATGAATATAGCATTACAATCATCCAGAATACAATCAAGGTCCGACTAAGGAACCAAAATAAAAGAAAACCACCCCTAATGCTACAGATCCTTGATCGCCCCAACTGGGCTCCACTACTGATCAACTGGAAATGGAACAACGTAACGAACACGAGCTTCATCGAGCCCCTCCTTGAGCTCGGTTGCGTCACCTGCATGGTATCATCGGCACCTGCAAACTGGTTTTGGAAGTAATCTGTGAGTCACGGGGACTCAGCAATCTCACACCCTCGCGATCAAGACTATTTAAGCTTATCGGTAGGTAAAAGGTATGTGAGGTGGAGCTGCAGCAAGCACTAGCATATATGGTGGCTAACATACGCAAATGGGAGCGAGAAGAGAAGGCAAAGCACGTTCGAGAAACTATGATCAAGAAGTGATCCTAGAACAACCTACGTCAAGTATAACTCCGCCGGAAAGAGACCATCACGGCTACAGACGTGGTTCATGCATTTTAATTAAGATAAGTCTCAGGTTTTCTACAACCGGACATTAACAAATTCCCATATGCCCATAACTGCGGGCACGGCTTTCGAATGTTCAAAACCCTGCAAGGCTGTCCTAACTTAGCCCATCACAAGCTCTCATGGTCAACGAAGGATATTCTTTCTACCAAGACAATCCGATCAGACTCGGAATCCCGGTTACAAGACATCTCGACAATGGTAAAACAAGTCCAGCAAAGCCACCCGAATGTGCTGACAAATCCCGATAGGAGCTGCACATATCTCATTCTTAGGGCACACCAGATAAGCAATCTGTACAACTAAAACCAGCCCTCGAGTTTCCCCGAGGTGGCGCTGCAAGGGGCTCTAGTTTCGACCAACACTCATAGGAGTACTGGCCGGGGGTTTAATAAAGATGACCCTTGGGCTCCGGAAACCCAAGGGAAAAAGAGGCTAGGTGGCAAATGGTAAAACCAATGTTGGGCATTGCTGGAGGAGTTTTATTCAAGGCGAACTGTAAATGGGTTCCCATTATAACCCAACCGTGTAAGGAACGCAAAATCAAGGAACGTAACACCGGTATGATGGAAACACCAGGCATAAGGCCGATCCTTCCATCCTTTACCAAGTATATAGGTGCATTAAAATATAGACAAGATATAATAGTGATATCCCAACAATAAACATGTTCCAACAAGGAACAAACTCCAATCTTCACCTGCAACTAGCAACGCTATAAGAGGGGCTGAGCAAAGCGGTAACATAACCAAACAACAGTTTGCTAGGACTAGGTGCATTAGAGGTTTGACATGGCAATATGGGAGGCATGATAAGCAAGTGTTAGGTATCGTAGCATAGGCATAGCAATAGAGCGAGCATCTAGCAAGCAAAGATAGAAGTGATTTCGAGGGTATGGTCATCTTGCCTGCAAAGTTCTCCGAGTTGACATTATCTTGATCCTCGTAAACGTACTCAACGGGATCCTCGATCACGTACTCATCTCCCGGTTCTACCCAAGCAAGAACAACCAGCAAAGGGAGATACAATCAACCACGTGCAATGCACAAACAACATGATGCAAAACAAGGTATGACATGCGGGATGCGGTATGCGATGTGTATGCATGTTTCGGAAAGAAAATATTGAACCTGGCCTCAACTTGGAAAACCAAGAGTGCCACTGGAAACATGAGTTGATTTCGGTCGAAATCGATATAAAGATCACCGGAATCGGATGCACGGTTTGGAAATGACAAGCAAAACAAATATGGCACCGATCTGCGATTAACAGCACGAGGCCATCTAAATGCATCAAGAACAACAAGCTACTGCACTCTAACATAGAAACAAAGCACATGGCAGGGATCCACTCAAGATGCTTGAAAAAATATGAACACTGAGCTATGGATAATTCAATCAATAGCAGGTTCAAACAAGCATGGCAAAAGTGCAAAAGATAACAGGTTACAGACTTGGTGAAAATAACATGTCAGGAGTTTAACATCAGGAAGCAATGTTTAGAGCACGATAACAACAAGCTACAGGAACATATCATGGCAAAGCAAGGGTTGGCATTAAGCTCCTCAAAGCATAAAACAAAAGTCCCTTACTGACCAAAGGCCAAAAGGGATCAGAAAATACAATGGCAACCATGTGAACATAGCAACTTTCGCTAACAGATTCAGACTTAGCAGAAAACTGGAACATGTCAAAACAGATATTAAGTAGACATGTTTACGAGCTCGATGCACTCACCACAAGGCATTGCATGGTAAACTAAGCATACACGCAGCAAGTAGACATGGCATAGAAGCTAAACATGGTAAGAACAACCTCATGGCATGCACAGATCAACTACAACAACCTTGGCAAAAATGCTTAACACGTTAACATTCTGCCAGGAACATTTTCTAGCAAAAGTAGAGCTCGATTGACTCAAGCTAGGGTGCTCCATAAATGCAAACAAAGACATGGATGGATAGAGCACCACAATATCTACAAAACATCCTTACTGATCATGCTCAAAAGAGGCATGGATCACTCTGTAGCAACATGAATACATGGCATAAAATATAATCAGGGAAATGACTTAGAAGATTTCTAAGTTCCTGAAATCAGCAACATTACGAGAGCTACTTTACATGCTTGTGCTAGTCACCACAGAGATCACAAAAATACATGGCATACACCCCTGTAAAGATGGCATGGCATACTTCAAAACTCATGTAGGGCTCAAGATCATAGGAGGCACACATTAATCATGGCAAAAATGACAAATGTCCAAATGCTGATAATAAACTGGAACTAACAGAAACTAGCACTCTTCCAACAGCATTTAGGGCATCAAGATGAGCTCAAATGAACATGATACAATGAGATGAAATGAAGTACTCGTCGAGACGAACAATTTGATATGCTACACGCCCAAAAAGAAGTCACGGGTGCAGAGATATGATGCGATGAATAGTGCTAGAAAATATGCAGATCTCAGGACTTAGTCAAAATTCACCTCGCAGAAACGGAACGGAGGGATCCGGGGATGCCGTTTGGATCGCTGGTCGAGCGGATCCCCGGGACAGGGATATCCGGGCGCAGGGTCAACGGGTGGATCGGGCTCCTCCCGATCCGATCCGGACGGCGAGTGGCGGTGGGACGCCGGCGACGGAGGAACTCGGCGGCGGGGAGGTCGGGCCGCAGCTGAGGACGCGAAGGGCGGCACGGCGAGGTCGTCGACGCTGGGCGGCGGTGGTGCGGCGTCGTGAAGGTCGCCGGCGGCCACGGGCGACGAGGTATGGCGGAGGCGGCGAGGTGAGACGGCGGCGGAGTGCTGCGGCGGCGGCGGGCGGCTGCGCCGGCGATGGTGGCGGCGGCGGACGGAGGCGCGCGAAGCGCGCGCGCGTCGGGGCGTCGGCGCTAGAGGTCTGGGTCGGGCGGGCCCCGCCTGGGCTCTGCGGGCCGCGGCGGGCGCGGTACAGAGGGAGGCTGAGGTGGCGGCGCGCGAGTGGAGGGGAGCGGCGGCGGAGTGACGTGGCATGCGCTAATTCACCGGAGTGAGGTGGCGGCGGGATGGACGCGTCCGCCGGCAGGCGGACATGTCCGGTGGCCCGGAGGGAGGTGAGATGAAGGGTTAGACTGCGCGAATTTTTGGAGAGGATCACATATTTATAGGTAGAGGGAGTTAGGAGAGTCCAAATGAGGTGCGGTTTTCGGCCACGCGATCGTGATCGAACGACCTAGATGATGGAGGAGGTTTAGCTGGGCTTTGGGCCACTTTGGAGGGGTGTTGGGCTGCACACACACGAGGCCTCTACGGTTCCACGGTTAACCATTGGAGTATCAAACGGAGTCCAAATGGCACGAAACTTGACAGGCGGTCTACCGGTAGTAAACCAAGGCCGCTTGGCAAATCTCGGTCCAAACAGAGAACGTTTAATACCCGCACATGAAAAGGGGTAGAAAGGGACACTGGATGACATAAGAGTGCCGGAATGCAAAATGGACAACGGGGAAAATGCTCGGATGCATGAAATGAACATGTATGCAAATGCGATGCACATGATGACATGATATGAAATGCATGACACTCAAGCAAATGACAAGGCAAAAACAGTGAATAACTAGAAGACACCTGGCACATCGGTCTCAGGGCGTCACAAGTGTAGTCAATACACATTCTCCATTGCTTGTTCTTCTTCAGTACCAGGACCGGGTTGGCTAGCCATTCTGGAAAGAACACTTCCATGATGAAGCCGGCTGCCAGCAGCCGGGCTATCTCTTCTCCAACAACTCTTCTATTCTCTTCTGACAGGTGGCGCAAAGGCTGCCTGACTGGCATGGCATCAGATAGGACATGCAATTTGTGCTCGGCGAAATCCGTCGGGACACCTGGCATGACATAAGATGCCCTGATTCTCGCGGAGGAAATCGACGAGCTCGCCTTCCTATTTGCTGTCGAGGTTGGCGCCTATGACAGCATACCTCTCTGGGTGCTACGGGTCCAAAGGTATCTTCTTTGTTTCTTTGGCCGGCTTGAACGAGCCCTCAGCTTCTGACTCCCTAGCATCGGGCGACATCTCGAGCTATTTGCTTGCCATCGCCACAACCCGGTCAAGTAGCCGCTTCTTAGCTGCGATCACGAGGGACTCAGCCAGCCGACTGCTCTCTGCTGCGCAGGCGGACAACTTCTTGTAGTCACCAATTATGGTCAGAATCCCTTTAGAACTCGGCATCTTCATCTTGAGGTAGGCATACTGGGGGACAGCCATGAACCTGGCCAGGGCAGGCCGGCCAAGTAGCGCATGGTATGGGCTCTCAAGGTCCACCACTTCGAACCAAATTCACTCTCGGTGGAAATGATCTTTGTTCCCGAAGAGGACGGCAATCAAGATATTGCTGATTCGTGAGCAGGAAAGGCCAGGAACTATGCCATGGAACACTGTCCGGCTGGACTGAAGCTGCCTCTGTCTGGTTCCTAGTTTCTCCACGGTATCCTTGTACAGGAAGTTGATGTTGCTGCCGCCGTCTATGAGGACTCTGGAGAAGCGAGCAGCTCGCTTGTCCGTGGCAAAGGTGGCGTCCAAAACCAAGGCGTAGGAGCCGGGTTTGGGCATTACTTCCGGGTGGTCAGCTCTGCTCCAGCTGATGGGCTTCTCAGACCAATGCATGAACTCTGGTGTGTCAGATGCTACTACATTCATCTCCTGCTGCTACAGCCGCCTGCTGCGTCGATCATCGGCCGCGCTGGTGAACACGACATAGGCTCCATGCTCTTCTAGGTACTCGTCTTGTATCGCGCCGACTGGTCTGACCGCCGGCTGCTGGGGCGGAGGTGGAGGCGGCTGCCCAGCAGGTGGGGGAGGCAAAAGGTCGTCTCCCTTGGCGATCCTAGTGAGCCAGTGGCACTTCCGAGTGGTGTGGTTGGACGGCTTCGCACCACTATGGAATTTGCAGGGTCCATCCAAAGTCTGCTCATATGAGAAGGCCGGCTGCCAGTTGGGCTTGCCACCCTTCTGGCGTTTGGGTGGAGGCTGCCCTTCCGGCTGCTGGTCTTGACTGTCGCCACCTGCCGACTGGTGAAAGACGACTGTTGGGCTTTGCGCTTGTGGTTGTTCTGTTGTTGACGTCGACTAGTGTCTCCAGCCGGGGTTCGAGGATCCTGAGGAGCCACCTTGTCTGCGCACTAACTTGAATCTCCGTCTTCATGGAGGAATTGGCCGTGGCATATTTGTCTGCTATGATCAGCAGCTCGTCGAGGGTCTCCGGCTCATCGCAGAGAAGCTTGTGCTTGAGGAGGGTGCCCTCTCGGCATCCTGCAGTGAAGTACTCATGGCCTGCACCTCATGCGCACCCTCGCAGGAGTTGCGGAGCTCGGCCCAGCGCATGAGGTAGTCGCGAGCTGACTCGTCGGGGCCTTGCACGCATAAGGAGAGCTGGCGAGGTTTAGGAAGCCACATGTACGTGCTGGTGAAGTTGTGGACGAAAGCGTCGGTGAAGTCGACCCAACTGTTGATGCTGCGGGGCCTTAAGTTGTTCAGCCATGTCCGGGCCGTGCCCTGGAGCATGAGCGGAACGTACTTCACGGCAACACGCTTGTTGCCATTTGCTATGCTGACAGCCATGGAGTAGTCGACTAGCCAGTCTTCCGGCTTCACGGAGCCAGTGTATTTGGGTGTGCCTCTGGGGAGCGTGAACCCTTTGGGGAAGGGCTCGTCTTGGATGCGGGGGCCGAAACACGGCAGACCCAACTGATCTTCTTCCTCAAGCGCCAGGGATCGGTGGAGAAGGTCGATCCGGTGGCGGGCGTCATTCTCTCCGAGTCCCTCTCGGCGGCCATGGCGGTCGCCGAGTGTCGGGTGATCAATAGGCGGTGGGGAGACTCGCCTTTCCCTTCGAGGGGGAGGAGGCGGACAGTCGTCCCGTCGTTCCACCATTCTTGGGCGGCCGTCTCGGTCGCGCTCTATGGTGATGCGAGTCCGACTGCGGCTGGCAGCCGGCTCCTTGTCCTTTCTTCCGCGGATGCCGCCAGTCGGTGTCCGAGGCATGGCGCCTTGGTTTCGGTGGGGAGGCATGCTGTCATTTTGTCGGTGTGGCGCATCAGTGCGGCAACCGGCCTTGTTCTGCTCCGCAGCCGCGTCAAGGAGTCGCTGGACGCGCTCCGTCATCAAGCGACGTTCTTCGCCCTCGAACTTGTCTAGCTCGTCTGCCGCCGCCTGGGCGGATCGAATGTTCTTCGTAGGCGTGGCGTAAACGGGGCGTTTTCCCCCGAACAGGTCGGCGATGGCCACGACGCGCTGCTGGACCGTGCCAAGGCGGCTAGGCCCAGCTGGAGCCGGCGTGCCGCCCACAGCGCGGTCCATCTCGCGCTGTTAGGCCTCTAATAGGCGTCTCATGCTGGCCAGCTTTTTGGCGCCTTCGACTAACTGAAGGCGGCATGCCTCAAGTGTCTCGGCGTCGGCATCTTCGGGAATGGGTGCTGCCAGGTCTTGCAGCGCCGCGTTGAGCGGGTCGTAATCACCCCCATCGGAGTGCTCGCCATGATCAATGACAAGCACTTCCGTGACGGTGCTTCCTCCGCTCTCCGTGCAAGGGAGCGGCTCATCGTAGATCACCACGTTGGTGGGGAACGTGTCAAGCGACGCGGTGTCGGAGTCGACCAACATCGGATCAGTGGAGCCTACAAACTCCAAGTCCCCAGCTGGCTCGCTGGCGACGTGCAGTTAATCGAGGAGGCCCGCGAGGAGGCTATCGGGGCCGCCTGTGCCCGCGTCGGATGCGGGCTCATTGGAGAGGCGGACCTCGCCGACAAGATCGGCGAGGCAACTGGCCGCGCAGGCGATTTCAGCACCATGCAGCGCGTCGGTGCAGACTCCGTCTGGCGTGGCGGGCTGGCTGCGCTCGTCAGGGAGGAAGAGGGTTCCCGTCCAGAACAGGTCTCCGGACGACGGTGCACCTGGCCCCACGGTGGGCGCCAAATGTCGGGGGTTGGGTGCGACATATGCCAATGGATGTCTTATCATGCTGGGGGCGAGTAGAACGTCGCCGGTGCCTGGAAACGGGATGAGGCGTAGACACGAACGCCGGCGTACATTACCCAGGTTGGGGGCTCTCCTAGGAGATAACAACCCTAGTCCTGCTCTGCGGGGTCTCCGCATGATCACTAAGGCAAAGTGAATACAAGGGTGATCCTCGTGATGTATGCCGAAGGTAGGAGAAGGCAGGGTCGGCTCTCTCCCCCCTCTTGGAAATGGTCTAGTTCTAATGGTTCGGAACCCTTTGCATGGGTGCCCTGGGGGTTTATATAGGCCTACCCCCCAGGGGTACAATGTAAAACTGTTTGGGCGCAGGGCCCAGCCGTCAGTCTCTTCACCCGCCGGCCCTTCCGCCGACTGGCGGGCCCCGCCGACTGGCGGGCCCCGCCGATTGGTCTAGTACGAAGCCGACAGGCCGTACCCGCCGCTTGCGGGTCTTGCCGGCTGCTGTTTACTGTAGCCATGCCTCTAATGACGCAGGCTTGGTCATGGGGGCGAGGCTATAGCCCCGCCGTCTGGCGGTGACCACTATAGCCACTCCCGGTCTCGTCTGGTTAATGGCGCAGGGAACCCGTGGAAGGGGCAGGCCGACTCCCGGGTCCCGGCTCCCTACGGGTCCGACTGGTGGCGCTCTTGCCATCTTCTGGACTCTCACTGACTGGTAGGGCCCGTCATCCGTGGACCGTGCTGACAGGCCGTCGTGGGCACAGGACTCCGCCCACTGTTGCTGATGTCAGGGATGGCATGGCAACAGTGCCGCGCCAGACGGAGATCTCCGTTGGTACAGCGCACTGTGGCCTAGCCATCTCCTAGAAAAGGGGAGGGAGTGGGCTTCACTGTTGCCACTCCCTATCCCATCCCCCTTGATGAGGGCATGGGCTTTGTTGGTGCCGTGGGCTGACTCCCCGCGGCCGGCTTCTCTAGAAGCCGCCAGGCGGGAGTCGGCCGGTCTTGTCCTCTCCTCTAGGACTTGGATGCATGCGGGCAGCCGACTGTTTCTTCAGCCGTCCTCCAGAAGGCGGCTCTTCATCTGTCGTCTCAAGGGGCGCAGTCAGCCCCACTGTCTTGAAAGGTTTTGGCCCTCGGGTTAGCCTACCCATGGCCAATTACTCCGACAATTTAAGTCTCTCAAAATAATCTAAGTGAAGTATGAGAGATCAATAGTTTCTATAAAACAAATCCACCACCATGCTCTAAAAGATATAAGTAAAGTACTAGAGCAAAACTATATAACTCAAAAGATATAAGTGAAGCACATAGAGTATTCTAATAATTTCTGAATCATGTGTGTCTCTCTCAAAAGGTGTGTATAGCAAATATGATTGTGGTAAATTAAAAATCAAAGACTCAAATCATACAAGACGCTCCAAGCAAAACACATATCATGTGGTGAATAAAAATATAGCTCCAAGTAAAGTTACCGATGGAAGTAGATGAAAGAGGGGATGCCTTCCAGGGCATACCCGAGCTTTGGCTTTTTGGTGTCCTTAGATTATCTTGGGGGTTCCATGGGCATCCCCAAGCTTTGGCTATTTCCACTCCTTGTTCCATAATCCATCAAATCCTTACCCGAAACTTGAAAACTTCACAACACAAAACTTAAAGTAGAAAATATCGTGAGCTCCGTTAGCGAAAGAAAACAAAAGGCCACTTAAAGGTACTGTAATGAACTCATTATTTTTTTATTGGTGTTAAACCTACTGTATTCCAACTTCTCTATGGTTTATAAATTATTTTACTAGCTATAGATTCATCAAAATAAGCAAACAACACACGAAAAACAGAATCTGTCAAAAACAGAACAATCTGTAGTAATCTGTAGCTAGCGCAAGATCTGAAACCCCAAAAATTCTAAAATAAATTGCTGGACGTGAGGAATTTATCTATTAATCATCTACAAAAATAATTAACTAAATAGCACTTTAAAAATAAAAATGGCAGCAGTTCTTGTGAGGGCTAAATTTCTGTTGTTTTACAGCAAGATTAACAAGACTTTCCCCAAGTCTTCCCAACGGTTCTACTTGGCACAAACACTAATTAAACACAAAAAACAAAACCAAAACAGAGGATAGATAAATTATTTATTACTAAACATGAGCAAAAAGCAAGGAATAAAAATAAAATTGGGTTGCATCCCAACAAGCGCTATCGTTTAACGCCCCTAGCTAGGCATAAAAGCAAGGATAGATCTAGGTATTGCCATCTTTGGTAGGCAATCCATAAGCGGCTCTTATAATAGATTCATAAGGTAATTTAATTTTCTTTCTAGGAAAGTGTTCCATGCATTTCCGTAACAGAAATTGGAATCTAATATTTCCTTCCTTCATATCAATAATTGCACCAATCGTTCTAAGGAATGGTCTACCAAGAATAATAGGACATGAAGGATTGCAATATATGTCAAGAACAATAAAATCTACGGGCACATAGTTCCTATTTACAACAATAAGAACATCATTAATTCTTCCCATAGGTTTCTTCATAGTGGAATCCGCAAGGTGCAAGTTTAAAGAGCAATCATCAAAATCACGGAAACCTAACAAATCACACAAAGTCTTTGGAATCGTGGAAACACTAGCACCCAAATCACACAAGGAATAGCATTCATGATCTTTAATTTTAATTTTAATAGTTGGTTCCCACTCATTATAAAGTTTTCTAGGGATAGAAACTTCCAACTCAACTTTTTCTTCATAAGATTGCATCAAAGCGTCAACGATATGTTTGGTAAAAGCTTTATTTTGGCTATAAGCATGAGGAGAATTTAGCACGGATTGCAACAAGGAAATACAATCTATCAAACATCAGGTATCGTAATGAATTTTCTTGAAATCCAAAATGGTAGGTTCATTGAAATCTAGAGTTTTGATCTCTTCAATCCCACTTTTATCGAATTTAGCATCAAGATCTAAAAACTCCGAATTTTTGGAACGCCTTCTAGGTAAAGGTGGATCATATTCAGTCCCATCATTATCAAGATTCATATGGCAAAACAAAGATTTAATAGGGGACACATCAATAACTTTTAGATCTTCATCTTTATTTTCATGGAAACTAGAAGAACACGCTCTTATAAAGGATTCTTTCTTAGCACGCATCCTAGCGGTTCTTTCTTTGCACTCATCAATGGAAATTCTCATGGATTTGAGAGACTCGTTGATATAATGCTTAGGAGGAATAGATCTAAGTTTTAAAGAATCAACATCAAGAGAAATTCGATCAATGTTCCTAGCCAAATCATCAACTTTAAGCAATTTCTCTTCAATTAAAGCATTGAAATTCTTTTGTGAATTCTTGAATTCCTTAACACTAGTATCAAATTCAGAGGGCATCTAATTAAAATTTCCATAAGAATTGTTGTAGGAATTACCAAAATTATTAGAGGAATTACTAGGATAAGGATTAGGATTAAAGTTTCCTCTATACGCGTTGTTACCAAAATTATTCCTACCAACAAAATTCACATCCATAGATTCATTATTATTCTCAATCAATGTAGACAAAGGCATATCATTAGGATCAGAAGAAACACTCTTAGTAGCAAATAATTTCATAACTTCATCCAACTTTCCACTCAAAACATTAATTTCTTCTATCGCATGCGCTTTTTTATTAGTAGATCTTTCAATGTGCCATTGAGAATAATTAACCATAATATTATCTAGGAGTTTAGTAGCTTCTCCTAAAGTGATTTCCTTAAAAGTGCCTCCTGTGGCCGAATCTAAAAGATTTCTAGAAGCTAAATTCAATCCGACATAAAAAAATTGTATAATCATCCACAAATTAAAAACATGTGTTGGGCAATTACATATCATTAATTTCATCCTCTCCCAAGCTTGTGCAACATATTCATGATCAAGTTGCTTAAAATTCATAATATCGTTTCTAAGAGAGATGATCTTAGCGGGAGGAAAATACTTAGAGATAAAATCATCTTTGCACTTATTCCAAGAATCAATACTATTTATAGGCAAAGACGAAAACCAAGCTTTAGCACGATCTCTAAGCGAAAAAGGAAATAGCTTCAATTTAACAATTTCATTGTCCACATCTTTCTTCTTTTGCATATCACACAAATCAACGAAGCTATTTTTCGGTGGGTGAACAAATTACTGTTGAGCAATTGACAGAATTGAGCATAGTTATGAGAATATCTAGGTATGATCATGTACATAGGCATCACGTCCGAGACAAGTAGACCGACTCCTGCCTGCATCTACTACTATTACTCCACACATCAACCGCTATCCAACATGCATCTAGAGTATTAAGTTCATAAGAACAGAGTAACGCTTTAAGCAAGATGACATGATGTAGAGGGATAAATTCATGCAATATGATAAAAACCCCATCTTGTTATCCTCGATGGCAACAATACAATACGTGCCTTGCTGCCCCTACTGTCACTAGGAAAGGACACCGCAAGATTGAACCCAAGGCTAAGCACTTCTCCCATTGCAAGAGAGATCAAACTAGTAGGCCAAACCTAACTGATAATTCGAAGAGACTTGCAAAGATAACAAATCATACATAAAAGAATTCAGAAGATCCAAATATTGTTCATAGATAAACTTGATCATAAACCCTCATTTCATCGGTCTCATCAAACAAACCGCAAAAGAAGATTACATGGAATAGATCTCCACGAGAGAGGGGGAGAACATTGTATTGAGATCAAAAAAGAGAGAAGAAGCCATCTAGCTAATAACTATGGACCCGAAGGTCTGAGGTAAAGTACTCACACATCATCGGAGAGGCTATGGTGTTGATGTAGAAGCCCTCCGTGATCGATGCCCCCTCCGACGGAGCTCCGGAACAGGCCCCAAGATGGGATCTCGTGGATACAGAAAGTTACGGTGGTGGAATTAGGGTTTTTGCTCCGTTTCTGATCGTTTGGGGGTACGTAGGTATATATAGGAGGAAGGAGTACGTCGGTGGAGCAACAGGGGGTCCACGAGGGTGGAGGGCGCGCCTGGGGGGGTAGGCGCGCCCCCTACCTCGTGGCTTCCCTGTTGGTTGCTTGATGTAGGGTCCAAGTCTCCTGGATCATGTTCGTTCCGAAAATAACGTTCCTGAAGGTTTCATTCCGTTTGGACTCCGTTTGATATTCTTTTTCTGCGAAACTCTGAAATAGGCAAAAAACAGCAATTCTGGGCTGGGCCTCTGGTTAATAGGTTAGTCCCAAAAATAATATAAAAGTGAATAATAAAGCCCAATAATGTCCAAAACAGAAGATAATATAGCATGGAGCAATCAAAAATTATAGATATGTTGGAGACGTATCAGGGTCCTCGGGCATCCGGCCTGTTATCTATGGGCCGAACAGATGGGATGTGAAGATATGGAGACCGAAGACTGTACCCGTGTTCGGATAAGACTCTCCTTCGCGTGGAAGGCAATCTTGGTGAACGACTATGAAGATTCCATCTTATGTAACCGACTCTATGTAACCCTAGATCTCCCCGGTGTCTATATAAACCGAAGGGTGTAGTCCGGAAAGGATATACTCAATACCGTTGTCATACAGGCTAAACTTCTAGGGTTTAGCCATTACGATCTTGTGGTAGATCAACTCTTGTAATACTCATATTCGTCAAGATCAATCAAGCAGGAAGTAGGGTATTACCTCCATAGGAGGTCCCGAACCTAGGTAAACATCGTGTCCCTTGTCTCCTGTTACCATCAACCTTAGACGCACAGTTCGGGACCCCCTACCCGAGATCCGCCGGATTTGACACTGACAGAGGGAGATCGACGGTGCTCCTGGCTTCCTTTCGTTTTGAAGGATCACCCCGCGTAGATGCTTCCTTCCTACAGGCCACCCTCGATGGAGTGCGGCTCACCAAACGCCGATCCTATGAAGCATGATACAGTGTGATGGGTGAGACGCAAGTGGGGGCTCCTTTTGTGGGGATGATTTTTGAGTACTTACCTTGGAGAAAGGGAACAGGCCTGGGTAGTCGGCCATAATAGCCACATCCGACCCATCAAGGCTTGCTTGATAAAAGACTCCATCATCAAACTCTATAAAATATATCCGGATCCACACGGAAGCCCGGGTCTTCGTTGTGAGCATGGTCAATTGGCTGTGGGGAGGGGCAATGAACATTTTTGACTACCTTCCTCCATGTTTGTTTTAAGACGACCGGAATAGTTTGATTAGTGCACCTCGATAAAGAGGCAGTACAATGCTTATAATCAAAAACTTACCCATTCAATGGGGTTGTACATGGAAAAACCTTCCCGACAATTTAAGCGGGTGAATTATTCTTTCTCCCCCTTATAAAGATCTGCCAGAATGGCAGCCAGAGCGGCTGGGGTATCTGGGCCCTTGCGCTTATAACTAGATGCATCGTTCTCCCCGGTGTAACACCATAAAGGGGTCACTCTGGACTGAAGAGGCTAGATACACTGCTTTATCGCGATGTCCATGACTTTGATTATTGAGAGTTCGGAATGAGAAAGTACCCTGACCTTGCTGACCAACCTCCTTACTTCTGCATTGTCTTCTTGTTCGGGGATCCGGGGGCGCCAATTGAGGTGTTTCTTCAAAGCGGCACTAGAGAGTTCGGGAAGTGCATGTCGAACTAGTTCTGGAAGGGGGGCGTCCTCAATATAAAACCATTCCAAAGTCCATTCTTCGGATCCCTTTTTGGGAGTTCCGACAGGGTAACCTGATCTGCCCACTTCAAATATGGAACCCCCTTGATGGCGAGGGACAGGGCAAAAGAACTTTCTCCATAGTTCAAAATGAGCCTCGCAGCCTAAGAATGGTTCACAGAGAGCGACGAAACCCGAAATGTGCAGGATCGAACCTAGTGTGAGGTTGTGTAGGTGGATCCTGTAGAATTCCAATAGACCTCTAAGGAACGGATGGATCGGTAATCCTAAGCCACTCAAAAGAAACGAGACGAAGCACACCCTCTCCTCCTTGTTGGGGTTGGGGAAATTCTCTGCTAGCACATCATTGCCAATCGAGTCCAATCCTGCCTGCATAGAGACTAGATCTGCAAGATGGAGATATCCCTGCGTCTCAAGTTGATTCAGGTGGAGGTGGGATACAGAGCAGCTTTGCCAATCACCCGCTTGGGGGCCATGAGGGCGCGAGGAAGAGCCAGGGGCGCTTGCCATGTTTTGAAGTTTTTTACGTAGTTTGCTCTAATGCTCTTTGCACGATATGTGATGGCATTGGGAGATCTAACCTCCTTATATACATGCCACCCTTGCATCATAAGGGGTTTATTTGTAAAAAATTAAGGACCATTCACATTCGCCCGGTGCGTGGAAATCGAGGTGACAACCGAAAGGAATCGTAAAGGCAGAACATGGAGGTTAAAATCGTGATAGCGTCAATCCGGAGTATGATGAAGAACCCGCCTTGCAAAGCTGAAGACATAAGTCGGATACTACATCGTCATTGAAGGCAAGTTCGGGGGATACTGAGGGAGTCTTGGATTAGGGGGTCCTCGGGAGTCCTGTCTATTTGATATGGGCCAGACTGATGGGCCGTGAAGATAAGGCAGAAGACTATCCCCTGTGTCCGGGTACGACTCTTATATGCGTGGATGGCAAGTTTGGTATCCGGATGTACTATTTCCTTCTTCTGCAAACCGACTCTGTACAACCCTAGGCCCCTCCGGTGTGTATATAAACCAGAAGGTTTAGTCCATAGAGACTATCAGAATAATCATAGGTAGACAGCTAGGGTTTAGCCATCACGATCTCGAGGTAGATCAACTCTTGTAACCCCTATACTCATCGAATATAATCAAGCAGGACATAGGCTTTTACCTCCTTTAAGAGGGCCCGAACCTGGGTGAACATCGTGTCCCCATTGTCCCTTGTTACCATTGATCCTTAGACTCACAGCTTGGGCCCCCTACCCGAGATCCGCCGGTTTTGAAACTGATACCCAGACATGCCTGCCTGCAGCCCACGGCGTGGCTCCATCGACGGCCTGGTATGGCCCGTCTTCAGCGCTGGCAAGACAAGACCCTCGCGAGGGGCCAAGCCTCGCGGGGCGGACGGCACCAAGACCTTCGGAGGAAGCAGCCTCCCTAGGATAGCTCCCGAGGAGCGGCGATTCCTATGCAAGTGCTCACCTCATGATGTTGAGGTGACGCAAGCCATGATGACCAAGGCCAGGAGGGCGCTAGCAGGCGTAGAGCGGCAGGTTTCCTCTTTGGTGCTATGGAGCCAAGCATAGGCGCGGGGGCCTGAGGAATCAGCCAAAGGTTTCCATTCTCGTGCAACGAGACCAAGACCGGCAGGACGGATGTCATCGCTGAGCCCACCACGGCGTCCCAAGCAGAAGCTTTGCAAGCAAAGAACACCTTTCGTCAGGATAAGATGTACTATTTGCCCCCCTATCAAACTTTCCCACTATGGGATCCCTTCCCGCCTTCGTTTTGGAGGAAGAGGACCAAGGCCACTATAAATATAGCTTAGCCACCACCATAGGAGGGGATCCGGGATCCAACCCAAACCCTCAGTAGCTCACATCCACAAGAATAGGCCTCCTAAGCTTGTTCTTCCCCTGTACTAGTTCACCGCCAGCCCCTCGCGAGGCTAATCCAATCCAAAGAAGGAGTAGGTTCTTACACCGCAAGGTGGCCCAAACTTGGGTAAACTGTTGTGTCTCTTTCCTTTCCTATTCATCGAGTTAGGACGTGAGAACGATGAATTGGTTGGCTGAAGAGGTTGAGTTCTTCACACACACCCCATAGTTCAAACCTTTCTTGGGTCAGCGGAGCCCTGAATCCGATAGCAATGTGGAGACGATGTGCGTGTGATAGATACATAGAGAGGTGTGAATGTGCAAATGATCATGCATGAGTGAGACATATAGAGATGTCGATATGTTGTGTATACATGAGAGAACGGTCTTCTGTGTGTACTCGTGTGTGTTCGAGAGAGAGAGAGGAGCATCTGTAACACAACAACCATCTCTCTCGATTTGTCCATCCCTCGCACGATCGCATGTAACACATGCATCAATGCACACATTTTGACACCCTCACCCGGCCCCTGCCTACCTCAAGGCCCGCACATCGCTCTATATTTCACACGCACAATCTCTTCGTGAAAACCCTATTTAGCATGTATCTTTCTGTCACATACACACACATTCTCTCCATAGGTTTGATTTCTCTCAATATCTGACACACACACTGCACACACACTCCCCCCCTCCCCAGAGCACAAAATTCATCCCCATCCAAGGTTATTTGGCAACCACTCTCGCCTGTGCTTCTCTACACCCTAGCATTCACACCACCTCAATCTTCAAAGAGGGCATCGAGGAGATCAAAGACAGCGAACACACTGCACTAGAGAATGCGAGGCCATTTGGAAGCAGGATGATCTGACGACGGCTGACTGACTCCTCCCCCCTCTCTCCCGCATGAAATTATCAATCCCTCAACCCATGAGATCCTTCCCCTCTCGTCCACGTTTTTCCAGCTCTCTAATCACACCCGTTGTCTCTTCTCCTTCCACATGTACAAAATCCAGATCCACACGCAGCTCTCGTATATTAGATGTCTCCATCTTTCTCACGGACCTAACTTCTTCCTCTCTCTCTCTCTCTCGCTCTCTCTCTCTCTCTGTCGTTAGGTTTGTCTCCTACACTCTCGCCCACATACATACAATCTTTCCCGCCCTATTTGCTCCATCTTCGCAAGCTCTCTCTACATGTTTCATTCACACATTGGGATGTGTTCAAAATGTGCTTTATAATGGATCATGTAGAGTTATGGTTGGTTTTGTTGCATCCTACAAAGTAATAACTATGAAATGCATTTAGATTTTCATTTGACTGGGATTACGTGAGTTTGAGCATATTGTGAAGTACTATAGACCTCGTATACATCTTGGAATTCAACAATGATTTTAACTATTGAATTGTATAAACCATTACATTTGAATTTAGTAGCCTAATATATTTATTTCATGTTTACAACAAATGATTAATTCCACTATAAACTAAGAAAACAAATGTGTACTCCCTCCATTTTTATTTAAGTTCGCGTATTAGCATTGGTCAAAGTCAAGTTTTGTAAACTCTCACAAAGTTTATAACAAAAAATATTAACATATATAATAGCATATAAATACCAGTAGATTCATTATTGAATGTATTTTCACATCATACATATTTGTTATGGTAAATGTTTATATTTTTTTATAAACTTGGTCAAACTTTACGAAGTTTAACTTCGGTCAAACCTAATATGCATAGTTAATAAAAATGGGGGGGACTACTAGTAGTTACTAGTACTGCTCGCTAGTTTCTTAGCCCAATCACCCAACACACCAAACGGGGAGTTCGATGTTACAAAATTTTGAGGTCGGCGGGAAAATCTCCCACGACCCTGATTCGAGTAGTGTGAAGTTACCATCATACCCTTCGAAACAAGCCCATGGATGCTGGTGCGTAGGGGGCTGTTTTGGTAACTTTAGGTTCACCCTACCCAACCAACCCCACCACGGCACCCAGAGTAGTACACCTGAATACTCCCCATTTTCTATCCCCCTCGCAAAATAGACTTCTCCACGGGACCGCAGCCTTCATGCTCCTCCCATTCTACATCGGCGCACTCGTCCACCTCAGCCCATCTGCCTCATCGACGATGTCGTACGCCACACTAGAGTCGGTCCACCGTTGTCGTCGTACACGGAGCCTCTTCCCCGGCAGCGTCTTCCACGGTCTCGGATCTTCTTCCCAAAAGCCGATGCCAAGCACAGAAGCACCACCGTCATGGACAATGAACTGACTCCCGATGCCGACCATGATGCACAGACGCTGCCGCGACCATCGTACCCCTCCTCGATTGGTAATGTGTATATTGAATCTCTTAGCAATACATGTGCAGCTCCAATTTTATCCATACCTACCCTTCAAATTTCCTGGTTGCTATTGTTCCTATAAAAGTAATTGGTTATAGCTTTCTTTGTCCAACAGAATATCACCTTGTAACTGTGCATCGCTCTTGTATTGCGCTGTGCTTGGGTAGGTTCTTCATCTACAACGAGTAGTGTGGCAAATGACGGAAAGTTTTTTAGAACTAGCAAGATACCCATGTTGCACGGAACATCAAGATGCATTTCTACGAGTAGTTTATCTTGTGGAAGAAAAGGATAAATGAGGGAAGGCCTTATCTGCAAACATGGAGAGAGGTGCGGGTAACTTTTTGCAAAATTGCCATAGTTTCCTTCCTATCCGTCAGATATAAATCAGACGGCCTATATTGCAGGATGGTAGGAACACCATCATCACCAACTCTGTTTTTATAAGAGTAGTGATAAACATAAATATAAATATATAATATATATAGAGTAGCACTATTCTGATCCCAGGATCAGAATAGTTATTCGGATAATGGCGCCCTGTATAGCAGCGATGGCTTTGTTCCCGGACTCCCTAATCAGCCACGCCCCCACCCACCAGCGCCCCCGATCCCATGATCCCCCACCAGCGCCCCGGCAACCTCCCGATCCACCGCCTCCCTTCCATCCCGCGCGCCGCCGCCGGCCCTAGAACAGGCCTCCGCCACCCCGCCTCCGTCGGTGGGACCCTATGCCTAAACGCGTCATCAGACCCCCGCATCCCCACGCGCCACCGGGAACCTGCACCCTGATACGTCCATTTTGCATCATGCTTTTATATCAATATTTATTGCATTATGGGCTGTTATTACACATTATGTCATAGTACTTATGCCTACTCTGTCTTATTTTACAAGGTTTACAGTCGGCAGCTGGAATTCTTGGCTGGAAAAGGAGAAAATATTAGAGACCTATTCTGCACATCTCCAAAATTCCTGAAAACTCCATGGGAATTATTTTTAGAATATATAAAAAATATTGGCCAAAAGAAGTACCAGAGGGGGGCCACGCACCGTCCACGAGGGTGGGGGGCGCCCTACCCCCTAGGCAAGCCCCCTGCCTCCTGGGCCCCCTAGTGGCCCTCTGATGCCCATCTTTGGCTATATGGAGTCTTCTGTCAAGGAAAAAATCATAAGCTAGCTCACGGGACGAAACTCTACCGCCACAAGGCGGAACCTTGGCGGAACCAATCTAAGGCTCCGGCGGAGCTGTTCTGTCGGGGAAACTTCCCTCCGGGAGGGGGAAATCATCACCATCGTCATCACCAACGATCCTCTCATCAGGAGGGGTCAATATCCATCAACATCTTCACCAGCACCATCTCATCTCAAACCCTAGTTCATCTCTTGTATCCAATCTTTGTATCCAAACCTCAAATTGGTACCTATGGGTTGCTAGTAGTGTTGATTACTCCTTGTAGTTGATTCTAGTTGGTTTACTTGGTGGAAGATCTTATGTTCAGATCCATTATGCATATTAATACCCCTCTGATTATGAACATGAATATGCTTTGTGAGTAGTTACGTTTGTTCCCGAGGACATGGGAGAAGTCTTGCTATAAGTAGTCATGTGAATTTGCTATTCGTTCGATATTTTGATGAGATGTATGTTGTCTTTCCTCTAGTCGTGTCATGTGAACGTCGACTACATGACACTTCACCATTGTTTGGGCCTAGAGGAAGGCATTGGGAAGTAATAAGTAGATGATGGGTTGCTAGAGTGATAGAAGCATAAACCCTAGTTTATGAGTTGCTTCGTAAGAGGCTGATTTGGATCCATATGTTTCATGATATGGTTAGGTTTACCTTAATACTTCTGTTGTAGTTGCGGATGCTTGCAATAGAGGTTAATCATAAGTGGGATGCTTGTCCAAGTAAGGACAGTACCCAAGCACCGGTCCACCCACATAGAAAATTATCAAAGTACCGAACGCGAATCATATGAATGTGATGAAAAACTAGCTTGACGATAATTCCCATGTATCCTCGGGAGCGCTTTACTTTATATAAGAGTTTGTCCAGGCTTGTCCTTTGCTACAAAAAGGATTGGGCCACCTTGCTGCACCTTATTTACTTTTATTACTTGTCACTCATTACAAATTACCTTATCACAAAACTATCTGTTATCGATAATTTCAGTGCTTGCAGAGAATACCTTGCTGAAAACCGCTTATCATTTCCTTCTGCTCCTCGTTGGGTTCGACACTCTTACTTATCGAAAAGGCTACGATATATCCCCTACACTTGTGGGTCATCAAGACTCTTTTCTGGCGCGTTGCCAGGGAGTGAAGCGCCTTTGGTAGGTTGAATTTGGTAAGGAATAATTTATATAGTGTGCTGAAATTTACTGTCACTTGTTACTATGGAACATAATCCTTTGAGGGGCTTGTTCGGGGTATCTTCACCCCAACCAGTAGAGCAAAGATTTGCTCCTCAACCTACCGAACCTACTGAAAATGTTTACTTTGAAATTCCTTCGGGTATGATAGAGAAACTGCTAGCTAATCCTTTCACAGGTGACGGAACATTACATCCCGATTTGCACCTAACCTATGTGGATGAAGTTTGTGGATTATTTAAGCTTGCAGGTATGCCTGAGGATGTTATCAAGAAGAAGGTCTTCCATTTATCTTTAAAGGGAGATGCATTGACATGGTTTAGGCTATGTGATGATATTGGATCATAGAACGACCAACGATTGAAATCGGAATTTCATCAGAAGTGTTATCCTATGCATCTTGTTCATCGTGATCGTAATTATATATATATTTTTTGGCCTCACGAAGGAGAAAGCATCGCTCAAGATTGGGAGAGGCTTAAGTCAATGTTATATTCATGCCCCAATCATGAGCTCTCAAAATAAATGATTATTCAAAAATTATGCTCGGCTTTCTCTCAGTAATCGCTCCATGCTCAATACTTCTTGTATTGGATCTTTTATGATGAAGACAATTGAATTCAAATGGGATTTATTGGAAAGAATTAAACGTAACTCTGAAGATTGGGACCTCAACGAATGTAAGGAGTCAGGTATAACACCCAAATTTGATTGTGTTAAATCTTTTATGGATCCCAATGCTTTCCGTGAATTTAGCACTAAATATGGACTTGACTCTGAGATAGTAGCTTCTTTCTGTGAATCCTTTGCTACTCATGTTGATCTCCCTAAGGAGAAGTGTTTTAAATACAATCCTCCCATTGAATTAAAAGTAGTTGCACCTATTAAAGTTGAAGAAAAGACTATCACTTATAATGATCATGTTGTTCCTACTGCTTATATTGAGAAACCACCTTTCCCTGTTAGAGTAAAGGAGCATGCTAAAGCTTTAACTGTGGTCTGTAAGAGTAATACTAGAACACCTACTCCCTCTGAGAAAATTAAAGTTGAACCTAGTGTTGCTATGGTTAAAGATCTCTTAGCCGATAATATTGATGGGCATGTTATTTACTTCTGCAATGAATCTGCTAGAATTGCTAGACCTGATACTAAAAATAAACATAGACCTGTTGTACGCATGCCTGTTATTTCTGTTAAAATAGGAGATCATTTTTATCATGGCTTATGTGATATGGGTGCAATTGCAAGTGCAATACCTCTTTCCTTACACAAAGAAATTATGCATGATATTGCACCTACTGAGATAGAAGAGATAGATGTTACAATTAAGCTTGCCAATAGAGATACTATTTCACCAGTTGGGATTGTTAGAGATGTTGATGTCTTGTGTGGGAAAGTTAAATATCCTGCTTATTTTCTTGTTCTTGGTTCCCCACAAGATGACTTTTATCCCATTATATTTGGTAGACCCTTCTTAAATACTGTTAATGCTAAGATAGACTGCAATAAGGATATTGTTTCTGTGGGTTTAGGGGATATGTCTCATGAGTTTAATTTTGTTAAATTTCGTAGACAACCCCATTCTTGGTATATGCCTAGTAGAGATGAAATTATTGGTCTTGCTTCTAGTAGAGATGAAATTATTGGTCTTGCTTCTATTGTCGTACCTCCTATTGATCCTTTAGAACAATATTTGCTAGACCATGAAAAGAATATGTTTATGAATGGAAGAAGGGAAATAGATGAAGTATTCTTTAAACAGGGACCTATTTTGAAACACACCATGCCTGTTGAAATCCTAGGGAACCCTCCTCCACCTAAGGGTGATCCCGTGTTTGAGCTTAAACCTTTACCTGATACTCTTAAATATGCTTATCTGGATGAGAAAGAGATATATCCTATTATTATTAGTGCTAACCTTTCAGAGCATGACGAAAAGAAATTATTGAAAACTCTGAAGAAGCACCGTGATGCTATTGGATATACTCTTGATGATCTTAAGGGCATTATTACCACTCTATGGCAGCACAAAATAAAGCTAGAGAAAGACGCTAAACCAATTGTTGATCACCAACGACGGTTAAATCCTAAGATGAAAGAAGTAGTAAGAAAAGAAATACTAAAGCTTCTGGAGGCAGGTATAATTTATCACGTTGCTGATAGTCAGTGGGTAAGTCCTATCCATTGTGTCCCTAAGAAGGGAGGTATTATTGTTGTTCCTAATGATAAATATGAATTGATCCCACAAAGAATTGTTACAGGTTATAGAATGGTAATTGATTTCCGCAAATTAAATAAAGCTACTAAAAAGGATCATTACCGTTTACCTTTTATTGATCAAATGCCAGAAAGATTATCAAAACATACACATTTTTTCTTCCTAGATGGTTATTCTGGTTTCTCTCAAATTCCCATATCAAAAGAGGATCAAGAAAAGATAACTTGCACTTGCCCTTTCGGTACCTTTACTTATAGACGTATGCCTTTTGGTCTATGTAATGCACCTGCTACTTTTCAAAGATGTATGAATGCTATATTCTCTGACTTCTGTGAAAAGATTTTTGAGGTATTCATCGATGATTTCTCCATTTATGGGACTTCCTTTGATGATTGCTTAAGCAACCTTGATCAAGTTTTGCAGAGATGTGAAGAAAATAATCTTGTTTTGAATTGGGAGAAGTGCCACTTTATGGTTAATGAAGGTATTGTTGGGGCATAAAATTTCTAAAAGAGGTATTGAAGTTGATAAAACTAAAGTTGATGCTATTGAAAATATGACGTGTCCCAAGGACATTAAAGGTATAAGAAGCTTCCTTGGTCATGCCGGTTTTTATAGGAGGTTCATTAAGGACTTCTCTAAAATTTCTCGGCCTCTGACTAATCTTTTACAAAAAGATGTTCCTTTTGTCTTTGATGATGATTGTGTAGAAGCATTTGAAATACTTAAGAAAGCTTTGGTTTCTACACCTATTATTCAACCTCCTGATTGGAATTTACCACTTGAAATTATGTGTGATGCTAGTGATTGTGCTGTAGGGGCTGTTCTAGGACAAAGAGTTGATAAGAAATTAAATGTTATCCAATATGCTAGTAAAACTCTAGACAGTGCTAAAAAAAATTATGCTACTACTGAAAAAGAATTTTTAGCAGTTGTATTTGCTTGTGATAAGTTCAGACCTTATATTGTTGATTCTAAAGTAACTGTTCACACTGATCATGCTGCTATTAAATATCTTATGGAAAAGAAAGATGCTAAACCTAGAGTTATTAGATGGGTTCTCTTGCTACAAGAATTTGATTTTCATATTATTGATAGAAAGGGAGCTGAGAACCCCGTTGCAGACAAGTTGTCTAGGTTAGAGAATGTTCTTTATGACCCACTACCTATTGATGATAGCTTTCCTGATGAACAATTAGCTGTGATAAATGCTTCTCGTACTACTCCATGGTATGCAGACTATGCTAATTATATTGTTGCTAAGTTTATACTACCTAGTTTCACATACCAGCAAAAGAAAAAGTTATTCTATGATTTAAGACATTACTTCTGGAATGACCCGCATCTTTATAAAGAAGGAGTAGATGGTGTTATTAGACGTTGTGTACCTAAGCATGAACAGGAACATATCCTACGCAAGTGTCACTCCGAGGCTTATGGAGGACACCATGCTGGAGACAGAACTGCACATAAGGTATTGCAATCCGGTTTTTATTGGCCTACTCTCTTCAAGGATGCCCGTAAGTTCGTTTTGTCTTGTGATGAATGTCAAAGAATCGGTAATATTAGTAGACGTCAAGAAATGCCTATGAATTATTCACTTGTTATTGAACCATTTGATGTTTGGGACTTTGATTATATGGGACCTTTTCCTTCCTCTAATGGGTATACTCATATTTTAGTTGCTGTTGATTACATTACTAAGTGGGTAGAAGATATTCCAACTAGTAGTGCTGATCATAACACCTCTATTAAGATGCTTAAAGAAGTTATTTTTCTGAGGTTTGGAGTCCCTAGATACTTAATTACTGATGGTGGTTAACATTTCATTCATGGTGCTTTCCTAAAATGCTTGATAAGTATGATGTTAATCATAGAATTGCATCTCCATATCATCCACAATCTAGTGGTCAGGTAGAGTTTAGTAATAGAGAACTGAAATTAATTTTGCAAAAGACTGTTAATAGATCTAGAAAGAATTAGTCCAAGAAACTTGATGATGCATTATGGGCCTGTAGAACTACATACAAAAATCCTATGGGTATGTCTCCATATAAAATGGTTTATGGCAAAGCATGTCACTTACCTCTCGAATTAGAACATAAGGCATATTGGGCTATTAAAGAGATCAACTATGACTTCAAACTTGCCGCTGAGAAGAGGCTTTTTGACATTAGCTCACTTGATGAATGGAGAACCCAGGCCTACGAGAATGTCAAACTGTTTAAAGAAAAAGTTAAAAGATGGCAGGATAAAAGGATACAAAAACGTGAGTTTAATGTAGGTGATTATGTATTGTTATACAACTCTCATTTAAGATTTTTTGCAGGAAAACTCCTCTCTAAATAGGAAGGTCCTTACATCATTGAGGAGGTCTATCGTTCCGGTGCCATAAAAATTAACAACTTCGAAGGCACAAATCTGAGGGTGGTGAACGGTCAAAGGATCAAACATTATATCTCAGGTAATCCCACAAATGTTGAAACTAATGTTATTGAAACTGTAACCCTGGAGGAATACATAAGGAACACTTTTCGGAACATTTCAGACTCCGAAAAGGAATAGGTATGTGGTACAGTAAGTAAACCGACTCCAAAACAGTTCTAATGGCAATTTTCTCCATTTTGGAATATTTAAGAAAATAGGAAAATAAGAAGTAGTCCTGGAAGGACATGAGGCGTCCACGAGGGTGGAGGGCGCGCCCCCTACCTCGTGGCCACCTCGTGTGCTCTCCGGACTCCGTTTTCTTGCACGATACTTCTTTTGGTCGATAAAAATTCATTATGTAATCTCCCGAAGGTTTTGACCACCGTATCACGCAAATATCTTTTGTCTTTGTTTCAAGTTGTTTTTCTAACAGATCTTGATCGCCATGGCTTCTTCAAGTGCCCCCAAGGACAAGTTCTTCGAGAAGGTCATCAACCCCTACCTCACGGAAGTGCTGCAACACCCTCAAACCATTGAGATGCATGAGGGGTTGCTGCACATCCGCGATGTTGAGGGACCAAGGAGGACCGGATGCATGGAGACAAGGTTCGGGGCTTTGGAGCAACAAGTTTTCATGTTCTAAGAGATGGTGGAACATGAACTCAACTCCAATCATATAATGATCATGGAGTTCACCAACAACCACAAGCTGGATGACAAGAACATTGGGGAGGCCATCTTCAAGCTTCACGAGAAAATCGAGCGCCTCCAAGCCCAGATCTATGACCTGCAAAACCAAAACTGTGAGTATGAATATAGATTCAAGAGGATGAGTTTGGCTGCAGATTTGAGGATCCCGAAGACTCGATCATTACCAACAACTTCATCATCACCACCACCGAGGAAGGAGACATAAACACATGGGTATGGGCACTCCCCTTGGGAACTACCAAGCTTGGGGAGTGCCCCGGTATCTTATCACCATCACTTTCATCTTTACCATATTTCTTAGTTCAATCCTTTTGGTAATATCCTGATCCAGTAGAATAAAGTTTTAGTATGATCTAGTTGTGAGTTTTGCTTTATGATCCTTCTATATAATCGAGTCTGTGAGCCATATATAATAAAGATTAGTGTTGATTCAAGGGCTTGATTATCTCGCTATGATCTTGAGGGAGTAGAATAAAAGAGAAGAAATAAAGAGATCATATGGATCTTATGGGGAGTCATGACTTCACATATAAGGAGTATGATGAATAAAAATTATTGAGAGTTGACAAACATAGTTTTGGTCATCGTTGCAATTAATAGGAAGTAATAAAGAAAGAGCGGTTTTCACATACAAATATACTCTCTTGGACATCTTTTATGATTGTGAGCACTCATTAAAATATGACATGCTAAAGAGTTGATGTTGGACAAGGAAGACAACGTAATGGGTTACACAACTAGGAAAAGGCCTGTTAGTGGCGCACCTATTTTGGCCATTAATGGCACACTATAGGTGCGCCACCCTGGTGCGCCATTAGTATACCAGACAATAGTGGCGCAACAGGCAGTGCGCCATTACTATGTCCAACGGTGCGCCATTATTATGCCTCCTAGCGGGCCATATTTACCTTCACGTATGCCCTCTAGTGCGCCATTACTATGCCCCATAAAGGGCCACTAGTATTTAGCCCTTGTGCGCCACTAGTGCTCAATATGGTGCGCCACTACTATGAATATTAGGATTTTTTTGCTTTTCTGATATTTGCACAGATTACAAAATATCTGGTATTTGCACAGGTTACAAAATACACATTACACAGCACAGAATATAAACATCACAGAATAGAATTCATCGTATTAGTCTCCAAATTTGAAATAGCGAACAAAGTTCAAACTTTAGCCAAGTTTAGGTCTCGAGACATTTGCAAAGTTCATCATATATATTAGCCGAGTTTGTCGTCACATTACAAAGTCGATATCGATCATCTAAACTACCATCACATAGAAGAGAGCTGCTGTCATGATGAGCATCATCACGATGAAACTGGTCTTCATCCGGTTCCTCCTCCGCTCCCTCCTCTCTCCCGCTAGATAGCGCGCGTATCTAGCTTCCGCCTCCGCCCTAGTGGTGTAGCCTTTGTAACTGTTACCGCTGAAATGGTGAACCTGTCTCTGACACTCCTCCCAGTCGTCGTAGACTCCGGGAACCTTACCCTTGTACACGACATACGACGGCATCTCTATGCACTAGACAAACAGAACGTTAGTAGAAATTCACAGACAATACATAAGCAATATATAAGTGTGAAACAAAAGGATCGGAATAGAAAAGCAACACATTATAATAGCATCGATTACATATAAGTTGAACGTCTGTCCAAACCAAAGAGACATACAAGTTCATTAAAGTTTAATTACAACATGAGCTAATCGATATTTCAGAACTACATAGCATCACTACTTTCGACTTGACTCAGGGACCGGAGCGTGGATGAAGCCGCCATCTTTCGTGATGCTCTTGAAATCGCAGTCGTTGCCAGCCTGCATTTGTATCGTTTTTTATATTTCACTGTTGGACGGTTGATATCTGAGGTAGAACTGCCGCGAGGTACGAAGGACATCTTGATGGATGATTTCAGCAAGCTCCAACTGGATGCCAAAGAATTCTTGTCTGAGGTCCGCGTCCTGGATTGCCGACAAGCGTGCGGCCCAATCTTTGAGACTATTTGGTAGTAGAAGGTGATTATGGTCCTATACGATCACCCGCATGTGATGGAGGGCGTAGTAGGCATCCTTCTGACCGCCAGGCGGTAGCTTTACGCAGGGGAACGTCGTTACGTGGGTGAACACGTGCTTGCCGTACCTAAAAATTGGCCTCCTGAAGGTGCCTCCAGATTTGGCGTAGCCGGGAGAACATCATCAAGAACTTTCTTGATATTTTTGTAGTCTTTATTCGACTGACGGTGTAATGTGGCCATGGAATAGTTCGGGCTTAAGAGGATGAGTGTGCAACGTGTGTCACTGCACAAAACACGGAATGTTAGAAAAAAAGAATGATCAAACTCTAAGAAATCATATGTTACGGGGCAGTGAGGGGATGACTTACTGGGGAAAGTAAGGCACAAGGAAGTTATCCTTATCTCGGTTCGCCAGAATGACGCCTTCCAGGTATGAACTCGCGACTTGCCGGTCCCCAGCGCTGCCCATAATCTTGGCACACATGTAGAATGGGTCGACTATCACGATGTCCGGGGTCTTGTCTCTAATGATCCGCATCTCGATACTTAGCGAAAATAGCCGAATGAAGGTGTAGTGCAGTGGATGAAGGTTAAACGTAGCGAAGATGTCATCAAACCGCAGGACGATCATACCCCCGATGGTGCTATCGACAAAGGCCTTGCCCTCTGGCACCTTGGCCACAAAAACTAGGTATGCCACATCATTCTCGGAGAGATGCCGCTTCTCCAAGGAAAGAACACTGTCATGCAGACTCCGCATAGCACCGGTTGCAGCATTGAGAAGATTAGTCGGTAGCATCGGCCTACCCGCCACATGCACCCTCCTCGAGATATCCTTAGGTGAAGGTGGCCCATCCTGAGCACGGATCATACTCGGTGCCGGCTGGCTCGCACCCTTGTTATTCTTTCTTTTCCATCCCTTCTGCTTCTTCTGCTGTAATGGGATCGAGTTCTGCTCAGAGACCATCTTCTTGAGTGTGCTGGGGCTGATTATATTTCGCACCTAGGCTATCTGAGGCTCGGTGAAGGCGGCAGCTGGAGGCGTCTCCTGAGAACTAAACGCCAGACGACGCCTGTTACAATTGGGTTTCTCCGCGATACCAGCTAGATCACGATCGTCTTTTGCAGGGTTGGGATCTTGAGAAGGAGGCCCCAAGAATTTGTCACCGTACCCATGTTCGTTGAAGTACTTATCGACCCTGGTAAATGTACCATCGTCGTCGTCCGGATCATGTGCCATATGCATATCCGGATCAGCTGACGGTGGTAGCGTTGTGGCGGTCATGCCATGGCTTGGCGCTAGCATGACTGGCGGTGTTGTCTCTAGGGTGGTGCCCCCCGCCCCCAAACGAATCTGGCTCTTCGGCCAACGCATGTACCAGCTTATGCAGGCGCTGAGGGTCATCTGTCGGGGGTTGGGTGCGACATATGCCAAAGGATGACTTATCATGGTGGGAGCGACTAGAACGTCGCCAGTGCCTGGAAGCGGGATGAGGCGTAGACACGAACGTCGGTGCACTTTACCCAGCTTCGGGGCTCTCCTAGGAGATAACACCCCTAGTCCTGCTCTACGGGGTCTCCGCATGATCACTAAGGCACTAGTGGAACAATGCTGCTCCTTGAGCTGTTTGCTAGAGGTGGAAGAAGGCAGGCACGCTGAGGGAGTCCTGGATTAGGGGGTGTTCGGATAGCCGGACTATACCTTCTGCCGGACTCCTAGACTATGAAAATACAAGATTGAAGACTTCGTCCCGTGTCCGGAAGGGACTTTCCTTGGCGTGGAAGGCAAGCTTGGCGATAAGGATATCCAGATCTCCTGCCATTGTAACCGACTTTGTGTAACCCTAACCCTCTCCGGTGTCTATATAAACCGGAGGGTTTTAGTCCATAGGACGACATACACAACAACAATCATACCATAGGCTAGCTTCTAGGGTTTAGCCTCTCTGATCTCGTGGTAGATCTACTCTTGTACTACCCATATCATTAATATTAATCAAGTAGGATGTAGGGTTTTACCTCCATCGAGAGGGCCCGAAGTAGGGTAAAACTTCGTGTCCCTTGCCTCCTGTTACCATCCGGCCTAGATGCATAGTTCGGGACCCCCTACCCGAGATCCACCGGTTCTGACACCGACATTGGTGCTTTCATTGAGAGTTCCTCTGTGTCGTCGCCGTCAGGCTCGATGGCTCCTACGATCATCAATAGCGATGCAGTCCAGGGTGAGACCTTCCTCCCCGGACAGATCTTCGTCTTCGGCGACTTCGCACTGCGGGCCAATTCACTTGGCCGTCTGGAGCAGATCGAAAGCTACGCCCCTGGCCGTTAGGTCAGATTTGGAAGTTTAAACTACAAGGCTGACGTCCGCGGGGACTTGATCTTCGACGGATTCGAGCCATTGCCGAGCGCGCCGCACTGTCCCGATGAGCATGATCTAGCTTTGCCGCCGAACAGTGCCCTGAAGGCCGCAACCGCATAAGCTTCGACCCTTAATTCGAAGCCAACTGCGCCGATCGAGGATGGGCGGTTGGACTCCACCTCGGGGGCTGCGATCCCAACGGCGATTGAGCCGAACACCAGCCCCATACTCTACGAGACTCGTGACTCCAAGGAGCCGGACTCCTCTCCGGACTCCGAACCCTCCGCGCCCCTGCCGATCGAATCCGATTGGGCGCCGGTCAGGGAGTTCACTGCCGCAGACATCTTTTAGCACTCGCCTTTCGGCGATATGCTGAAGACACTGAAGTCTCTCTCTTTATCAGGAGAGCCCTGGCCGGACTGCGGTCAGCAAGGATGGGGCACAGACGATGAAGAAATTCAAAGCCCACCCACCACCCACTTTGTAGCCACTGTCGACGATTTAACTGACATGCTCGACTTCGACTCTGAAGACATCGACGGTATGGACGCCGATGAAGGAGACGATAAAGAACCAGCACCTATTAGGCCCTAGAAAGCCACCTCGTCATATGACATATACATGGTGGACACCCCAAAAGAGGGAGATGGCGATGGAACAGCGGAGGATGACCCCTCCAAGAAGCAGCCTAAGCGCCGGCGTCAGCGGCGCCGCTCAAAATCCCGCCAAAACAAACACGGCGATTCCAGCACAGGAGATAATAATGCCCCAAAAAGTGCCAAAGAAAATACCCTCCAGCAAGATTTAGCACAGGAGGATCGAGAAACCAGCCCTCATGAGAGAGCGGCTGACAGAGAGGTCAAGGACGATAATTATATGCCTGCCTCCGAAGACGAGGCAAGCCTCGACGACGACGAATTCGTCGTGCCAGAGGATCCCGTTGAACCAGAGCGTTTTCAACGCAGGCTTATGGACACGGCAAGAAGCCTCAAGAAAAAATAGCAACAGCTCAGAGCTGATCAAGATTTGCTAGTCGACAGATGGACTGAAGTCCTTGCGGCCGAAGAGCATAAACTCGAACGCCCCTCCAAGAGCTACCCAAAGCGCAGGTTACTACCCCGATTAGAGGAGGAAGCACTTGATGCGGCCGACCGGCCACCTCGTGGCCGCGACAAAGAGGCCTCTCGGCCCTGCACACAAGCCGCTCCGGACATGACTGGAGAAGGTTGAGGTGGGAGTGCGGACTTGGGCGCTGGAGCTCGAGCGCGCGAGGATGGATAGGCAAAGGAGGAAGAAGGCGTAGGTGAAAAGGTGGATCCTTATTCCCTTATATGGGTGGACGCAACTACGTGTCCCCACCAGCCTGGTAAAACTCGCTTATCTCCAAGCGCCATAATCAATGGCGCAGTTGGGTTACCCACGCCCGTATTGATGAGAATCTCGGAATAAGGGGACACGATTTCTGCTTTGACAAGACGTGCCAAGGAAACCGCCTCGCATGAAGCGCTGAGGTGGGATAATGAAACGACTCGGATAAAGGCTTGGTCGTGGTGTGTCGCGCTACAGAATACGTCAACAGATTAGATTGGTGTAAATATTATTCTCTCTATGGCAATATGTGAAAACTTATTTTGTAGAGCCGGACACTATCTTTGTGTTCAAAATCTTCTATGAAGTACTTGGAGGAGGAACCCGCCATGCAATGCCGAAGACAATCTGCGCGCCAGACTCATCATCATTGAAGCCTGGTTCAGGGGCTACTAAGGGAGTCCTGGATTAGGGGGTGTTCGGATAGCCGGACTATACCTTCTGCCGGACTCCTGGACTATGAAGATACAAGATTGAAGACTTCATCCCGTGTCCGGAAGGGACTTTCCTTGGCGTGGAAGGAAAGCTTAGCAATACGGATATCCAGATCTCCTACCATTGTAACCGACTTTGTGTAACCCTAACCCTCTCCGGTGTCTATATAAACCGGAGGGTTTTAGTCTGTAGGACGACATACACAATAACAATCATACCATAGGCTAGCTTCTAGGGTTTAGCCTCTCTAATCTCGTGGTAGATCTACTCTTGTACTACCCATATCATTAATATTAATCAAGTAGGACGTAGGGTTTTACCTCCATCGAGAGGGCCCGAACCTGGGTAAAACTTCGTGTCCCTTGCCTCCTGTTACCATCCGGCCTAGACGCACAGTTCGGGACCCCCTACCCGAGATCTGCCGGTTTTGACACCGACACACGCTCTCTCCTCCTCGAGGTGTGAATCTAGTTCTTACAGGTTGGAACCATTTGCATGGGTGCCCTAGGGGGTTTATATAGGCCTACCCCTCCCAGGGGTAGATTGGTAATCTGCCGGATGTAGGACCCGGTTGTCAATGTCTCCGGCCGCCGGCTTCTCCGCCGACTGCTGGGGCCCACCGCCTGGTGGCCCCGCCGACTGGTCTGGTACGGAGCCGACAGGCCACTCCCGCCGCTCGCGGGTCTTGCCGGCTACTGATCTGATGCAGGCTTGGTCGGGGGAGCGTGGCTACAGTCCCGCCGCCCGGTGGGCGATTACTGTAGCCACACCGCGTCCCATCTGATTGATTGCGCACGGATAAGCCGCCTGCTGGAAGCCGGCTTCCCTTAGGCCCGGCTGCCCTGGCTTCCTCCGTCTTCAGGGCTCTCACTACCTGGTAGGGCCCGCCGCCTGCAAGCCATACCGACACGCCGTCATGGGAACAGGGCTCCGCCTGTCAGGGGTGATGTTTGGGGGGAGAGGCAACAGTGCCGCGTCGTGCGGAGATCTCCGCCTGTACGGGGAACTATGGCCACGCCCGGCCCTGGATTCGGTGGGAAGGGCTACACTGTATCCATACCCTGTCTTGTATCCTTGATGAGGGCGGAGACTTTGAGGGCACCGCGGGCTGACTGCCTGGGGCCGGCCTCTCTGGAGGCCGCTCACTAGGAGTCGGCCTGTCATGATGCCGTCTTCTGGAACTCGGCCGCCTTCGGCCTGTCGGCCGCTCGGCCAACCGGCTACAAGAAGGCAGAGATCTATCTTGACGTCTTGAGGGGCGCAGCCAGCCCCGTTGTCTTGAAAGGTTCAGGGCCTCGGGTTAGGCTACCCGTGGCCCATTACTCCGACAGTAGTCCCCGAAGCTGGTGAGGGGCCACGGTTTGAGGAGCCGGGGAGCCTCAACAGTTTCCTCCTCCGGTTGCTATGAAGGAATCTCCATCCGACTTCTGGGGAGCCGGTCGGCAAGAGTCGGATACGTCCAGTCGGATCCTTCTGGGATTTCGAATGCATGGTGGGAACCAGGTGGCGTGCTTGCTAAGCTTCTCTGCCTGCTATCCATCGTGGGCGTGTCACATGGCGCCGGCCAGCCGGGTCGGCCTGCCAGCCCACGCGCGTGACGGGACGTGACCGCAGGCCCAGCCCGCCACCACCGGGCCTCGGGCTACGAGCGGATCCGCTGTGGCCGAGGCGGGCGGTTGGGTTCCCCCGCGGAGTTACTGCGCGCAGTACCCGCGCGGTAAAGGCAGGAGCGTGGGGTTATGGGCATAGTTAATCCCACGATCCCACGCCCACCCCCTCCGCTTCGTAGCCCATAGGCTATAAGTAGGGGGAGGAGAGGGAGCGGCGAAGCACGCGCGCCCCTCCACCCTACTCTCCCTCCCTCTTCTTCTTCTCGCCACAGCGCCCCGAGCCCCACCGAAGCGCTACCGCAGTTCATCTCCGTCTATTTCGTCCGTCAACCTCTCGTCCCCATGGCGCGCGCCGGAGCCTGGGACGGCTCCACACTTCATGAAGACCACATCGACTTCCTCCGCCAGACGCGGCGGCTGCCTAGCAAGGACTACGTGAGGGTTCTTCTCGCGCCGGAGGGGGAGATCTCGCCGGTGCTAGAGGAGGGCGAGCGGGTCGTCTTGCGCTCGCACTGCCTGCGTGGCCTCGGCCTGCTGGCGAGCGGCTTCTTCCGGGCTTTCCTCGAATTCTACAATCTCCAGCCGCACCACCTCACCCCGAACACGATGGTGCTACTGTCCGCCTTTGTCAGTCTGTTCGAAGGCTTCCTCGGAATCCTTCCCACTATCGAGCTTTGGCGGGATTTTTTCTACACCAAGATTGGCACTGTCGTCACGGGCGTGCCGGCTCAATGCGGCGCCTTCATCATGGTGCGGAGGCCGGGAGGCGACAATCCATTTCCTCCCATCACGCTGATCCAGTCGGTGAAGATGTGGCAGCAGTCTTACTTCTACGTGAAGAGCATCTTCGCGGAGGATGACTGGGTCAACCTGCCGGCTTACGTTGCCGGCTCGCCGGCCGGGAGGCGGCCCAACTGGTCGTACCGGGCCAAGACACTATCGCCTTCAGGAGCCGCTGCCATCGCGCGGCTCCGGGTGTTGGTACAGTCAGAGGGCCTGACTAGTCCCGACTTGTTGTCCGCCTTCGTGGCGCGCCGGGTGCTCACGCTCCAGGGCCGCCCTCACATGATCTGTTAGATGAGAGGGCATCGGGACCAAAGCCGGCTATGGACCAAGGAGATGCCTCACGCAGAGGTAGCTCATATGGTGAACTACCTTGCAAACTGCAAGCTCACGGAAGAGTGGCAGTTCGGCAAGGAGCCGTATTCTCGCGCCATCCCCCCACCTATGGTAAATTTCCTTTCCTTCTCTCTCTCTCTTTCTTTTTGCCGAGTTCCGTTTTTCTAACCTGACCAACCGACTCTTCGAACAAAGCTCCCTCCTCCAGCCGGCAGTCAGCGCCGCGGGGCCAGAGCATCAATTTCTCCCTGACCGGGCAGAGAGCGACGTGGATGACCCCGACTTGTGGGCGGCGGCCTTGGAGGATGACGCCGAGGGAGGGGGCGGTGCAGCAGGTGGCTCAGGGCTCAGAGCCGGCCTCGAGGACTGGCCAGACGACGACGCGGGGGAAGTCCTCCCATGCTGCCAGCCGGGGTCCGACCAGTAGAGCGCGAGCTCGCCTGCCACGCCGGCAGGCCGAGGTGGTGCGCATAAGCGCAGGGCCGCGCCGAGCCTATTCGGCAGCCAGCCGAAGAAGCCCTGGGGCTCGGCCACGGCGACCAAGCGGGATGAAGCAGCCGTGAAAGCCATCCGCTTCCGCAAGGCGGTGAAGGAGCCGCAACTGGTTTCCGCGTAAGTACTGTCTTCCTCTCGTACTTTCTCCTTCCTTGCTGACCTTATCTGAGTTTCTTCGCTTTGTTTCCCTTGATCTAGGGCCCCACTCTCTCTTGAGAAGTCGGCCGCCACCTCCATCGGAAGCGAGTTCACATCCGACGAGTCCAGTGAGCCGCTCGACGACGCGTCGAGGAGGTCTTTGGGTGGGCTGCATAAACATATTTTGACATAAGGGAAAGCTATGCAATAAACGAATACTATGAATTACTCCGGTATCCGGATACTCACGATTTCGCCAGGGGCTTGGCCCTGGGCTGCCACTCCTCTCCACCGTCGTCGGCGTCCGTGGAGTAGTCCAGAGGAAGGGTTTTCCCCTTCTTGGACCCTCTGGCCTCCTCAGAGAGGGCGGCCTTCCTTTTCTTCTCTCCTCCCACTGGAGGGGGAGAGGTTTCTTCTTCTTCCTCCTCGTCTTCACGAGAGGAATGCGCTTCGGAACCATCGGATGATGAATCCGACACCTCCTAGCGTCGGGCACTCTTTCGAGTCCCCATGGCCCTTTTCGCGGCCTTCTTCTCCGGCACCACATAGGGTGCCGGAACCAGCAGCTTCGCCAAGCGAGTGTCCGCTGGGCCTTCGGGAAAAGGTGCCCGACAGTTGATCTGTCCGGACGTCACCTGCCAATCCTGTCAAAGGTAAGGGAGCTTAGATCCCGCATGGAGTCAAACTATGATAACCTAATATCCTGTAAAAGGAAAAATAACAGCTTACCGCATGAGCGTGACGCTGCGTACTGAATCCGTGATCCTCGGTAGCGGATGCGGGGGCCTCGGCGCCCTTGAGAAGCACCCTCCAGGCATCTTCGTACATCGTGTCGAAGAGCCTGTTCAGATTTCGATGCTGCACCGGGTCGAACTCCCACAGGTTGAAAGCCCGTTGTTGACACGGGAGGATCAAGCGGATGAGCATAACCTAGACTATGTTGACAAGTTTGAGCTTCTTGTCCACCAGGGTTTGGATGCATGTTTGGAGTCTGGTCAGCTCTCCTTTTTTACCCCACGACAGGCCCGTCTCCTTCCAGGAGGTGAGCCGAATAGGGGGACCGGATCGAAACTCAGGGGGTGCGACCCATTCGGTGTCGCGCGGCTCGGTGATGTAAAACCACCCCGATTGCCACCCCTTCAAGGTCTCCACAAAGGAGCCCTCGAGCCATAGGACGTTGGCCATCTTGCCCACCATGGCGCCTCCGCACTCCGCCTGGTTGCCCCGCACCACCTTCGGCTTGATGTTGAAAGTCTTGAGCCATAGGACGAAATGGGGGCGGATGCAGAGGAAAGCCTCGCACACGACGATAAACGCCGAGATGTTGAGGACGAAGTTCGGTGCCAGATCATGGAAATCCAGGCCATAGTAGAACGTGAGCCCCTGGACAAATGGGTGGAGAGGGAAGCCCAGTCCGCGGAGGAAATGGGGGAGGAACACCACCCTCTCATGGGGCCTAGGGGTGCGGATGAGCTGCCCCTTTTCGGGAAGCCGGTGCATGATGTCGTTAGACAGGTATCCGGCCTTCCTCAGCTTTTTGATGTGTCCCTCCGTGACGGAGGAGACCATCCACTTGCCTCCCGCTCCGGACATGACTGGAGAAGGTTGAGGTGGGAGTGCGGACTTGGGCGCTGGAGCTCGAGTGCGCGAGGATGGATAGGCAAAGGAGGAAGAAGGCGTAGGTAAAAAGGTGGACCCTTATTCCCTTATATGGGTGGACGCAACTACGTGTCCCCACCAGCCTGGTAAAACTTGCTTATCTCCAAGCGTCGTAATCAATGGCGCGGTTGGGTTACCCACGCCCGTATTGATGAGAATCCCGGAATAAGGGGACACGATCTCTGCTTTGACAAGACGTGCCAAGGAAACCGCCTCGCATGAAGCGCTGAGGTGGGATAATGAAATGACTCGGATAAAGGCTTGGCCGTGGTGTGTCGCGCTATAGAATACGTCAACAGATTAGACTGGTGTAAATATTATTCTCTCTATGGCAATATGTGAAAACTTATGTTGTAGAGCCGGACACTATCTTTGTGTTCAAAATCTTCTATGAAGTACTTGGAGGAGGAATCCGCCTTGCAATGCCGAAAACAATCTGCGCGCCGGACTCGTCGTCATTGAAGCCTGGTTCAGGGGCTACTGAGGGAGTCTTGGATTAGGGGGTGTCCGGATGGCCGGACTATACCTTCAGCCGGACTCCTGGACTATGAAGATACAAGATTGAAGACTTCGTCCCGTGTCCGGAAGGGACTTTCCTTGGCATGGAAGGCAAGCTTGGCGATACGGATATCCAGATCTCCTACCATTGTAACCGACTTTGTGTAACCCTAACCCTCTCCGGTGTCTATATAAACCGGAGGGTTTTAGTCTGTAGGACGACATACACAACAACAATCATACCATAGGCTAGCTTCTAGGGTTTAGCCTCTCTAATCTCGTGGTAGATCTACTCTTGTACTACCCATATCATTAATATTAATCAAGTAGGACGTAGGGTTTTACCTCCATCGAGAGGGCCCGAACCTGGGTAAAACTTCGTGTCCCTTGCCTTCTGTTACCATCCGGCCTAGACGCACAGTTCGGGACCCCCTACCCGAGATCCGCCGGTTTTGACACCGACACACGCTCTCTCCTCCTCGAGGTGTGAATCTAGTTCTTACAGGTTGGAACCATTTGCATGGGTGCCCTAGGGGGTTTATATAGGCCTACCCCTCCCAGGGGTAGATTGGAAATCTGCCAGATGTAGGACCCGGTTGTCAATGTCTCCGGCCGCCGGCTTCTCCGCCGACTGCTGGGGCCCGCCGCCTGGTGGCCCCGCCGACTGGTCTGGTACGGAGCCGACAGGCCACTCCCGCCGCTCGCGGGTCTTGCCGGCTACTGATCTGATGCAGGCTTGGTCGGGGGAGCGTGGCTACAGTCCCGCCGCCCAGTGGGCGATTACTTTAGCCACACCGCGTGCCATCTGATTGATTGCGCACGGGGCCTGAGGGAGGGATAAGCTGCCTGCTGGAAGCCGGCTTCCCTAAGGCCCGGCTGCCCTGGCTTCCTCCGTCTTCAGGGCTCTCACTGCCTGGTAGGGCCCGCCGCCTGCAAGCCGTACCGACAGGCCGTCATGGGAACAGGGCTCCGCCTGTCAGGGGTGATGTTTGGGGGGAGAGGCAACAGTGCCGCGTCGTGCGGAGATCTCCGCCTGTACGGGGCACTATGGCCATGCCCGACCCTGGATTCGGGGGGAAGGGCTACACTGTAGCCATACCCTGTCTTGTATCCTTGATGAGGGCGCAGACTTTGAGGGCGCCGCGGGCTGACTGCCTGGGGCCGGCCTCTCTGGAGGCCGCTCACTAGGAGTCGGCCTGTCGTGATGCCGTCTTCTGGAACTCGGCCGCCCTCGGCCTGTCTGCCGCTCGGCCAACCGGCTGCCAGAAGGCAGAGATCTATCTTGACGTCTTGAGGGGCGCAGCCAGCCCCGTTGTCTTGAAAGGTTCAGGGGCTCGGGTTAGGCTACCCGTGGCCCATTACTCCGACAGTAATCCCCGAAGCTGGTGAGGGGCCACGGTTCGAGGAGCTGGGGAGCCTCAACAGTTTCCTCCTCCGGGTGCTCTGAAGGAATCTCCATCCGACTTCTGGGGAGCCGGTCGGCAAGAGTCGGATACGTCCAGTCGGATCCTTCTGGGATTTCGAATGCATTGGTGGGAACCAGGTGGCTTGCTTGCTAAGCTTCTCTGCCTGCTATCCATCATGGGCGTGTCACATGGCGGCGGCCAGCCGGGTCGGCCTGCCAGCCCACGCTCCTGACGGGACGTGACCGCAGGCCCGGCCCGCCACCACCGGGCCTCGGGCTGCGAGCGGATCCGCTGCGGCCGAGGCGGGCGGTTGGGTTCCCCCGCGGAGTTACTGCGCGCAGTACCCGCGCGGTAAAGGCAGGAGCATGGGGTTATGGGCATAGTTAATCCCATGATCCCACGCCCACCCCCTCGGCTTCGTAGCCCATAGGCTATAAGTAGGGGGAGGAGAGGGAGCGACGAAGCACGCGCGCCCCTCCACCCTACTCTCCCTCCCTCTTCTTCTTCTCGCCACAGCGCCCCGAGCCCCGCCGAAGCGCTACCGCAGTTCGTCTCCGTCGAGTTCGTCCGTCAACCTCTCGTCCCCATGGCGCGCGCCGGAGCCTGGGATGGCTCCACACTTCATGAAGACCACATCGACTTCCTCCGCCAAGCGCGGCGGCTGCCCAGCAAGGACTACATGAGGGTTCTTCTCGCACCGGAGGGGGAGATCACGCCGGTGCTAGAGGAGGGCGAGCGGGTCGTCTTGCGCTCGCACTGCCTGCGTGGCCTCGGCCTGCCGGTGAGCGGCTTCTTCCGAGCCTTCCTCGAATTCTACAACCTCCAGCCGCACCACCTCACCCCGAACACGATGGTGCTACTGTCCGCCTTTGTCAGTCTGTTCGAAGGCTTCCTCGGCATCCTTCCCACTATCGAGCTTTGGCGGGACTTTTTCTACACCAAGATTGGCACTGTCGTCACGGGCGTGCCGGCTCAATGCGGCGCCTTCATCGCGGTGCCGAGGCCGGGAGGCGACAATCCATTTCCTCCCATCACGCTGATCCAGTCGGTGAAGATGTGGTAGCAGTCTTACTTCTACGTGAAGATCTTCGCGGAGGATGACTAGGTCAAGCTGCCGGCTTACGTTGCCGGCTCGCCGGCCGGGAGGCGGCCCAACTGGTCGTACCGGGCCAAGACACTATCGCCTTCAGGAGCCGCCGCCATCTCGCGGCTCCGGGTGTTGGTACAGTCGGAGGGCCTGACCAGTCCCGACTTGTTGTCCGCCTTCGTGGCGCGCCGGGTGCTCACGCTCCAGGGCCGCCCTCACATGATCTGTTAGATGAGCGGGCATCGGGACCAAAGCCGGCTGTGGACCAAGGAGATGCCTCACGCAGATGTAGCTCATATGGTGAACTACCTTGCGAACTGCTAGCTCACGGAAGAGTGGCAGTTCGGCAAGGAGCCGTATTCTCGCGCCAACCCCCCACCTATGGTAAATTTCCTTTCCTTCTCTCTCTCTCTTTCTTTTTGCCGAGTTCCGTTTTTCTAACCTGACCAACCGACTCTTCGAACAAAGCTCCCTCCTCCAGCCGGCAGTCAGCGCCACGAGGCCAGAGCGTCAATTTCTCCCCGACCGGGCGGAGAGCGACGTGGATGACCCCGACTTGTGGGCAGCGGCCTTGGAGGACGACGCCGAGGGAGGGGGCGGCGCAGCAGGTGGCTCAGGGCTCAGAGCCGGCCTCGAGGACTGGCCAGACGACGAAGCAGGGGAAGTCCTCCCGTGCTGCCAGCCGGGGTCCGACTAGTAGAGCGCGAGCTCGCCTGCCACGCCGGCAGCCCGAGGTGGTGCGCATAGGCGCAGGGCCGCGCCGAGCCTATTCGGCAGCCGGATGAAGAAGCCCTGGGGCTCGGCCACGGCGACCAAGCGGGATGAAGCAGCCGCGAAAGCCATCCGCTTCCGCAAGGCGGTGAAGGAGCCGCAACTGGTTTCCGCGTAAGTACTGTCTTCCTCTCGTACTTTCTCCTTCCTTGCTGACCTTATCTGAGTTTCTTCGCTTTGTTTCCATTGATCTAGGGCCCCGCTCTCTCTTGATAAGTCGGCCGCCACCTCCATCGTGGGGTCGGCGGAGATTTCCACCACCACCCGGTGGATCGATCCGGCCGCCGACCTCCAAGAGGCGATGGAGCGGAACCCGCGGGAGGCGCACGAGGAGCAAGAAGCTGCCCGCCTGGAGAAGGCGGAGGTAGACAGGGCGGAGGCTGCCGCTTTGAAGAAGCTGGCGGAGGCCGAGGCCGCCACCGCGGCGAAGGAGCAGACCGAGGAAGCCGCACGCCATCAGTTGGCAATATTTGTTATCCCCCTGAGCTCTGCGCCGCCACCACCGGAGTTCGTGGCGCAGACTGGGGAAACCGGCGGCGAGCACCCTATCATGGAGAGGGACAGCGACGATGTCGCCATGCTGGACGTAATCGTGCCCCCGCCACCACCTTCTGAGGAGGCGCGAGACAAGCAGCCGGCCGACCCGCCAGCGCCACCAGTCGGAAATGAGATGGTGACGGGCCCGACTCCCGGGGTCCGAACACCCTTACGCCGTGGGCTCGCGAAGGCAGCCTCGGCGCCACGCCCGCTGGAGACCGGCACCGCAAGCTCCTCGCTCCCAGACACCGAGGCGACTAGCGCCATGCCCACTGGGTGGGTGCAGGGAGGCAGGACGGGCCCTCTGAACAAGGCAATCCTGGACGTTCAAGCCAAACTCTGCACCGAAGCCGACGCTCTCAAGCTTTGCAACAAGGCGTTCCTGGAATCGCGAGAGGCCATCTGGGTACGCTTCTTGCTTCTTCGTTTCTAATTCTTCTATTGCTTCGTGGGGGCGCACCAGCACACCCGCTGGATGTAGTCCCCGAGTTTCGGGCCGGCTGCTGAGCAGGCGGCCCGGAACTTTAATTAGCAAGCTCCGAGTACTAATATCTTCGCTGCAGGAGTATGATAACCTCCATGCGACCGCCTTCAACTCCAGAGTCTAGGAGTTGGATCAACGTGTCGTCGACTTGTCGGAGAGCCGGAGTAAGTCTTCTTCTTTCTCTGCGGCGGCGCGCTGGCTCACCCGTGGGCTGTAGTCCCCGAGATTCGGGCCGACTGCTGAGCAGTCGGGCCAGATCTTCCTGGCAACTTCATATTTCTTTACTGATTGTTGACTTCCTTTCTTCTTCTTCTTTTGCAGAAGCCAATGCCACCCTGCAGCGGCAACTGGGAGAAGCCCACACCGCACTGCGCGCCAAGGAGGCGGACTGCAACAAGTTGGCCGAGGAGCGTGACCGGCTGGTCACACAGCTGGCGGAGTAGGCGGAGCTTCTTAAGAAGGCCCAGAAGGAGGCGGAGGACCAGGAGGCCGGTCTCCTTGCTAAATTCGAGACCGAGCGCTCTGCCTGGACCGACAAGGAGGCAATGCTGACTGCCAACTTCGGCATGGTTGAAGACATGATCGATGGTAGGCCGCCTTCTTTACACTTTCTTCATACCGCCGGCCTCTGATCAAGCCGATTTCTTGTTTCTGATCCGACTCTTTGCTTTTTGATCCGAGCAGACTTCTTCCCAGGTCACTCTGGTGCTGCCAACTAGGCTATCGAGGCCGCACATGAGGGACGGAGGGTGGAAGGCGAGCAGATCGCTGCCGATGCCCCCCGCACTCTTAGCGAGCAACTTCTCAGCATTCAGGCTCCTCTGCGGATGGCTCATCGGATGTTGCGCCGCCTTCAGCGTGTTGGCGCCCAGGCGATCGCCGCCCTGTGGCCAGACATACCGGCTCCACGCACACCCAGTAGGACTGCCGACTGGCTGGAGGTGGCGGTCAGCCGTCTTGAGGCGTGGAAGGGCTCCTTGGCCCGGGCCAGAGCACGTCGAGCCTTGGAATTCATCAAGGCATGGTACCTTGGGCTAGATCTAACCCAGTTGACCATGTTTCGATTGGAAGCCCAGGAGGAGCTGGTGGCGGTGGAGGATGACCTTGTCAAGCGAGCGGCGGCAATCGCCGAGTACACCAACACCGGCATCTTCGTCCCGGAGCTGGCCGAGAACGATGTTGAGGCGCCACCGGAGTGGTTTGGCCTGAACCTGGAGGATGGCAAGGACTCGGCCGAGGTGATCGATTCCAGCGACGAGGAAGAAGACGAAGAGGAGGAGGAAGGTGAAGAGGAGGCACCAGAGGTCGGAGCGGACGGCTAGCCTCAACTCAACCGCGCCTCCAGCAACGAGCCGCGGCCGAGCGAGCCGGCTGCTGCTGAGGGCGACCAAGCGGAGACCGACCAGCCGGCCGCCCAACCAGCCGGCACCACCGACTCTGCCATTCCGTCGACTCTGACTGCTGCTTCCTAGGCATCTAATTACCTTTGTTTCTTCCTGCTTATCGGTCTCAACTACTTTGTTAACTTCGCACAATCCCACCCAGTGGGTGTATTTCAAACTCCTGTTGAATATTGGCCAAGGGCCTTTTGATGTGTAAATATCTTATCCAAGTTCTATATTTCCTTGCATTCTGCTCTTTTGGCTTTTTTTTCTTGCCGCCTTCCCTTGGTTGTCGTCTTGCCAGCCGAACAGCCGCTCTGCGGACTGTGGCTGGGTCAAGTACTTAGCCATTTACGGGAAGGCAAGTACTTAGCCGGCTAGAGTTTTCTGGCAAGTTAAGTAGAAGACGGCCGGCCGGCTGGTCTGCAGCCGGTCGGTGAGGCGAGAAGCCGACTTGGACTATGTGTATGCTTTAGGTCCTTAGCCATTTTTCATGCAGACGCCCTTTTCTCCTTAGCTCCTGCCGACCGAACAGTCGCTCTGCGAGTTGCGGCCTCTGGCAGGAGAAAGCTAAGGAGCCAACACACTACTTCACTACTAGGGAAAACGTTATACACAGAACTTTAGCAGTAGCGCTTGTTAAAAGAGCACGCTACTGCTAGATAGCAGTAGCGCGTGCAAAATAACCGCGCTGCAGATGGACATATATCAGTAGTGCGTCTCACTGAAAACTCGCTACTACTAAAATTCCAATCACTTAGCCGATGCGCTACACATAGTAGTAGCGATCTTCCAAAAACCGCGCTACCGCTAATAAACTTATAACAGCGCGTTTATGTGTAAATCGCTACTGCTAACGAAAAGAAAATGAAATGAAAACGAATAGAGAAGTAAATGAAAATGAAACAAATAGAATAAGGAGAAAGGAAAATTATAAAATGTAAAGAAAAATAAATGAAAAAGGGCAAAAAATGATGAAGACGTAGCAGTAGCGCGCTCTCTGAAACGTGCTATAGCTAACTTAGCTATAGCGTGTTTTCTGTAACGCGCTACCGTTACTTTTGACTTAACCAAAAACAGTTTCCCCCCGGCCACCACTTCTCCCCCAAATCGATCCATCGCCCTACTTCGCCGTCGTCTCCCCCACTTCGTCGTCGCCCCCACTTCGCCGCCGTCTTCTGCCGGTGTCGACGCCGCGCTCATCCTCATGGTCACCGCCTAAGGCCGCCCAGCCTCACCGCCGCCGCCTCTCGGGCCGCCCTCGACCTCACCTTCACTTCCCTCGACCTCACCGCCACCGCCCTCGACCTCACCGCCCCCGAGCCCGCCAAGACCGCCGCGTCCCGATACTGAGCCTGCCCACCCCGCCCCTACCGCCATCGCCAAGCACCTCCCCGCTACCGTCTCTCCCCTCTCTGTAAGCCCCCCAACCCATCCTTTTTAGTTAATAGATGTTAATGTTAAGTAGTAGATAATGTTGATATTTTTTAGTTAGGGTAATAATAGACGATGTTAAGTAGTAGATAATGTAGATGTTAATTAGTTCAGTAGGGTTTAGTTTTTGAATTGAGTTTGTTTAACTAGATGTTAATTAGGGCAGTAGGGTTTTGTTTAGAGTAAAGTTTAGTTCGGTAGTTCACTAAATATAATCTATATTTGGTTTTTGAATTGAGTTTGAGAGAGCATGTGATTTGTGTAGATTTTCTTGAAGTGTCAAACGCTAGGACATGGAAATTTGAATTGGTCTGGATATATGCAAATTCCTCAATTGTGTTTGCCCATGTTTCGATTGTGCCCAAGTGGCCTTTTGTTGTTTCCAAGGAATGAATCTGAGTGGCCTATCTTTTGCCGGAATGTTGATTCATTTCCATTCTACCAAATTTCAGGTTCTCGATTTGTCCACTTTTTAGCAAAGGTCATGCCAAAATTTTCCGTAAATTTCAGCATGACTTGTGCTACAAACTAGGACATATTGAGTGCTCGGGATTTGCCGCACTAGGAAGGAGTCAACGTTCCTGAAAAACATAGGCCTTTTGTATGTCATTATTCATTTTATTAGGTCTAGAATTAATTTACTAGATTTAATCGTAGGAAACATGGGTAGCAACGATGAAGGACAGGGTTCTAGTGATTGCGACGACGTCTACCGGGCGGCAGACGAATTTTTTAGCCTTGTCGATGATCAACCGGTGGCATCGGGGACTGAGACTGACACGCAGACCGGTGCTGAGACTGAGACCGGCGCTGAGACTCAGACCGGCATCGAGACCGGTGTTGAGACTAAGACCGGCGCTGCCTCGGGGAGCGGAGCCGGTGTAGAACTAAAAGCAACGAGGCAACGGCTTACTAACAAACTCAAGACTACTAGACTGGTGGTCACGGAGGTGGATGACGACAATTTTGAGCCAAAGGCACCCAAGGAAGCGCGTCGATGCTACGGCAATAAAATAGGCTGCATTGTATGGACAACTGCGACCATCAACGATGAGAAACTACCGAAGATAGAAAATATGAGGAGCTCCCTCCTAAAGAAGTTTCACCAGATATTCTTGTTCCCGGGCCGGAATGACAAGGATTATGAAGATCCAGATGAGGACCCGGCAATGAAGAAGATAAACAAACACGCCATGACCAAGTTTAGCAACGCGTTGGCCGCCCGGAAAAATCGATTGAAAGCAAAGATCATCGACAAGAAGGAACCCTACTCCGAGATTGTAAAGGATAATCCGACAATCATGGAAGAGCAGTTTCAAATATTCAAGGAGGCTTGCGAGGCCGAAGCTGCCAAAAAAAGTCTAAGTACATGAAGGGGCTTCAAGAGAGGAACATTGGGAGCCACCACCTCGGAAGCCATGGTTACGGCGGAAAGAGGTCCAAATGGGCCAAGGAGGACACGGAAGCCGCAAGTCTGGGCATCCCAGACCCCTTGGCGGATTTCACCGTCCCGCAGGAGCGTGACGTCCTCAGGGCCAGGCACCGTTGGGACCCAGTGAAGAAGGTTTACGAGACAAAACCGGTCATTACGGAGTTCATGAGACTGCTGGTAATTTTAGTTTCTGATCTATTCGACTGCACACGTTAGTCATATTTGTAAACAATCCTTGTGCCTTTTGCAGAGAGAGCAGCACCGGATTGCGGCCGAAAGCGACTCGCCGTCTGAGGCATTGGTGAGGCCCAAGTGGGACACTCCATTCAACCGGGCGTTGAACATATTGAAACGACAACCGGTGGATACTCGACCGTCGTATGGACGCGTGCACGGTGTCGAAGACGGCGCCACATGGACGAAGTACTACCGTGAGACCACGGAGGAGAGAAAGGAAAGACGGAGGTTAACTGAAGAAAACATCGACAAGAAGGTTGAGATTGCGGTTGAGAAGAAATCATCTTAGACAGTCGCAACAGCGGTAGCTGCCGCAAAATAGGTGGTTGCAGATTTGTCTACTTCCTTGGTGACGCGCGTTATCACTTGGACAAGGCAAAATCCAGAAAAAAAATGCAGAGGACTTTCCCCTTGCTGACTTCTTGGGGAGCAGCTCGACTAGCGTTGCACCAGCACCTGCTCCCGCACCGGCTCCTGCACCTGCTCCCGCACCGGCTCCCGCACCGGACGTGCTCGGTGGTGCTTCGTCTTTGGCTGATCTCGACGCCCTCACGGTATCTGTCACACTGGCCCCCTTCAATATAAATGTATAATCCCTATTTTCGTTGCCTTTCGGATGTCTCACGTCGCAGAATTTTCTTTGCAGGCCGACAAAACCCCGTGCACCATATTGTACACCATCGGCGACCAGAAGGTGGACGTGGGGAAGGCGACGATAATGGAGCCGAAGGAACCATTGTTCCATAGCCGGCCAATCCCCCCGAACGTCTTCAAGGTTTCCGTGGCCAGTGTCAAACCGGGCCACGAGAATTTGCCTCCTCCAATAGTAGTGGGGATGACGACGAGACACTGTCGCGGCTTGGTGATTGTTGCAATGGGTGGGTCCTATTGTGGCCAAAGAGTCTGCTTCGTCTGGAGGCAGCCAGGAGCACACCCACGAGCACACAGCCTCAGCAAGGTATGAACACCAACACCCCACCTACCCAATTAGCGCCAGGTGTCGGGTTGAGTGATAGCGGACAGGGTAAGGAGGAGGCTCCATTAGTCGCTGTTGACGTCTCCATGGATGAGGATGAGGACGACGATGGTGCTGAACAGTATGTCTATACTGGCACCTCCTCAGGGTTTGAGTGTCATGAGTCGGTGCCTGAATTGCCGTCTCAACGTATTATGGTAGTAAAGAAGTCTAGGAAGAGAGTGAGGAAAGGAAAAAAAGCTGATTCTATGATCCAGCCGCCTCAGCAGCCTCGGCTTCAGGACCATATAGATATCCCCGATGCAAATAAATGGCATATCCCCGGTCAACCAATCCTACCTGCAACAGCGCTACGGGCCAGATTCGGCGATCTAAGGAGACTTCTTGACGATGTGCTGCGGGTAGAGAAAGGCCTGATCGCCTCGAAAGATCCAGGATACCCACTCTACGTGGTTAATGTTCCGCGGCAAATGTCCTACGTCGACGGCTTCCCCACGGATAAGTTCTTCCTACGATTTGATTACATATTCGACATGTTTCACGTGAAGAAGCTGGATTTTACGTTTTTCTGCCTTTATGCCTTGCACATGAACTACATCATCGGGGTTGAGCAGATATCTCATATCTGTGTCGCTGACCCATACTACATGCACGAGGGCTTCTTGGGAGTCTGCGCAAAGCACCGTGAATACACGAGGGATTACATCGTCAATTTCATGCTCGCCAATAAGGATAAGGAGGCGATTCTCATGCCTTATCATCCCGTGTAAGTCATCCGCGCTGCTATCCTTCCTTCGATTTCAATCATTCATTTGCATGGTGGAGGCTAATTAATTTGAGGTGTACTTATTTTGCGCAGCGGCGGGCGCGCCGTCCTCATCATCCTCTACCCCCGATTCTCCCACGCTCTTTACTTGGACTCATCGAAGAACATTCACAAAAAGGATTACACCCACATCAAGGATGTTCTCGACAGTGCTATGTTTTACTACCAAGCAAGGGGTGGAGAGGTCAGGGACAGGAAGTGAAGGGGCGGCAGGGCCGTCTTCGGCCATAAGACCGACTTCTGCTGCATCTAGCAACCGAACGATTCTCTTAATGATGGATTCTATGTCCTACACCACATGCTGGAGTACAGACGGGATCACCAGAACCTTCGCATGTCACCTAGATCCGGCTATGCCCATATTCTGCAATGGGCAAAGGACATAGGAGATATCGAGGATCATCGACTTCGAGCTGAGTTCTATAACATCCAGCGCGAACTTTCCCAAATCATCATGAAGGAGGTCGTCGGAAAAACAGGGATGTTCTACGGAGAAGGAAAAATGTCGCGGGCAGACGTCCGAACATGGATAGCCTCTCAGCATCTCGACATGAAGCCTTTCACTAAGCTCAAGGACTATCTCCCTGACTTGGATGGATGGAACAACATGTTGGAGTGATTGTCGATATATGACAATGTGTCTGTTTACTCCATACTTTCTGTATGAAAAAACTTTGAGTTATGCACGGTGAAACTTCATTTGTGATTTAATTAAACGGTCCTCCTCCTCGACTAACGAAAATCACTCTAGTTAGGGCATTTTGGGGTACGATGAACTTTGTTATTTATGATTATGATATGTTGTTTCTATTTTTGCCAAGTCTATCTCTTTCTGTTGCTCAACTATATATGTTGCATATCATCGACTCATGTGACGATGCAGGTGCATAGATCATAGATGGTGAAGAAGTGCTATGCCAGGAGTATATATACGACAAGTGGCCGGAGTGTCAGGACCAGGTGTACCAGTTTCCGGTTTCCAAGCGACATTCAGTAGTTAGTTTAGGTTCACGCTAATGTGAGAGAGGGATACGAACTCATGTACTCAAAGTGATAGCTATTCTCGCATATATCATTGTTTAGATGGATGACGATGTATTTGCAAGTAATCGAGACTTGTATCGCTATTTTCGAGATGATGATGAGAGACCATTTTGTGTTGGATGATGATTATGATGATGACATGATTTGATGAGACTAATTGAATGTATATGCTATGATTACATTTGTATGTGTATGATATGCTAAAGATTATTGTATAAAGCCTATTCAAATACAAAACAAATACAAAACAAATATGCAGGGAAAAACTAATAAAACTAGTAGTAGTGAGGGGGAAAATTTAGCAGTAGCGCCGCCTTACCAGTAGCGCTTCCCAGTAAATAGCGCTGCAGATAATATCAGCAGCGCCCTTTTCTAAAGAGCGCTACAGCTATTCATGTATAGCAGTAGCGTGGGACAACAGGCGCTACTGCTATACGTTAGCTGTAGCGCCTTATTAGTAGCGCCGGTCCCCGCTCTACTGAGAGGCCCAAAACCCGCGCTGCTACTAGGCTTTTCCCTAGTAGTGCTTGTCCGGCTGTAGGAAGCATTTCATAGTACAAAGCGGCAAGTCCCCGGGTCGACTGGTCGAACCCGGTTGTCGGTGTCAAAACAGGCCGATCTCGGGTAGGGGGTCCCGAACTGTGCGTCTAGGCCGGATGGTAACAGGAGACAAGGGACACGAAGTTTTACCTAGGTTCGGGCCCTCTTGATGGAGGTAAAACCCTACGTCCTGCTTGATTAATATTGATGATATTGGTAGTACAAGAGTAGATCTACCACGAGATCGGAGAGGCTAAACCCTAGAAGCTAGCCTATGGTATGATTGTTGTTCTGTATGTTGTCCTACGGACTAAAACCCTCCGGTTTATATAGACACCCGAGAGGTTTAGGGTTACACAAAGTCGGTTACAATGGTAGGAGATCTACATATCCGTATCGCCAAGCTTGCCTTCCACGCCAAGGAAAGTCCCTTCCGGACACGGGACAAAGTCTTCAATCTTGTATCTTCATAGTCCAGGAGTCTGGCTGAAGGTATAGTCCGGCCATCCGGACACCCCCTAATCCAAGACTCCCTCAGTAGCCCCTGAACCAGGCTTCAATGACGACGAGTCCGGCGCGCAGATTGTTTTCGGCATTGCAAGGCGGATTCGTCCTCCAAGTACTTCATAGAAGATTTTCAACACAAAGATAGTGTCCGGCTCTGCAAAGTAAGTCTCCACATATTGCCATAGAGAGAATAATATTTACACAAATCTAATCTGCTGACGTATTCCGTAGTGTGACATCGCACCACGACCAAGCCTTTATTCGAATCGTTTTATTGTCCCACCTCAGTGTGTCATGCGAGGCGGTTTCCTTGGCACGTCTCGTTGAAGCAGATATCGTGTCCCCTTATTCCGTTATTCTCATCAATACGGGCGTGGGTAACCCAACCGCTTCTAGGACTCCTAGACTATAGGCAAGTCCAAACGGCCACGGAGAAGACGCTTGATATTCACCCTCTTTATAAAGGGACAAGGCTTTTATTTTTCCCTCCCGTGCTCAATCGAATCCTTCCCCCACCTCAAGCTCAAACACCCAAAGTTCAGGTCAGGTGCTCCGAACCTTCAATCATGTCCGGATCTAGCCTTCAAGGATGATGGGTGCCTTCCTCCGTCACGGAAGAAGACATCAAAAAGTTGAGGGAGGCCAGATATCTGACCGCTGAGGTTTTGCATCGGCTGCTTGCCCGAGGGCAGGCCGTCCCCTCCCCCGAACCCAACGAGAATGTCATGTTCGTCTCCCACTTCCTCCGAGGTCTAGGCCTTGCTCTGGATCCTTTCGTCAGGGGTTTGATGTTTTATTACGGGCTAGATTTCCATGATCTAGCTCCGGACTCCTTTCTTCATATCACGACATTTATTGTCGTGTGTGAGGCCTTCCTCCGGGTTACCCCTCACTTTGGCATGTGGCTCAAGACCTTTGAAATAAAGCCAAAGATGATCGGGGGGCAACATGCAGCGTGTGGAGGTGCCTCAATATGCAAGATGACGGGAGCTCCATGGCTCAAAGGTTCCATTCCAGAGGTGTCTGAATTGTGGCAACAGGAGTGGTTCTATATCACGGCTCCTAGAAGTGCCAAGTGGGTGTCCGCCCCTGTTTTCCGCTCGGGCCCTCCACCACAACTGATGTCATGGATCAGCAGAGGTCTGAGCTGGGGTCCAGCCAAGGACGTGCCTATACTGCGAAGCCGCATTCGAGATCTCTTCAATGGAGATTTTAGTTTGGTTGCGGTAATACATGTTATGCTGGTTCGTCAAGTCCAGCCTTGCAAACGCCGGCCCCTTCGCTTGTGGGAGTTCAATCCCGAGGGACCGTGCGTCCGGAAATCACCGAGGACGTGGGCCTGAGCAGTAACCGCGCCGCCGAACAGGTAAGGAATCTTCCGGCCGAACATACTATCTCTCATTTGTTACGAAGTTATTTCTGAGAGTTCGCTTTTTCACCAGGACTGGCTAGCAAAGGCGAAGTTGATTCGGTGTTCGCCCCCCCTCCCTGAGGGTTTGGACAACCCGGTATTGGAAAAGATGCTCCAGGTCGCACCTTGCCTGGAGCCCTTGAAGGAAGATACTGGGGAGGATAATATGGGCGGATGCGGGCCCCCAACGCTGCCCATTCTAACCAAGGGAGCGAGCGTCTCCATGAAGGAAGACGACTGGAGGAGGAAAAGGACTGCGCCCGGGGATTCGGAAGCCGAAGCTTCCAAACGGGAGAAGAAGTCTCCCACAAAGGGTCCTACCTTGGGGGGTGCTTTTGCCGCACAAAGTCCGCGGGGGATCAATTCTCCAGCGAGACGTAAGTGACCCGAAATACTTTAATAGTACAGGTATGCCATCTTTTTCTTCTGAGAAAATAACCACCGCATATATCTTTGCAATTCGGGCCTTAGCCCCCTCAAATGAGCTCATCTTCGGGGGATCTTCCAGAGATGATGGAGAGCGAAACGCCTCCTCCGGACTCCTCCGCTCCGGAAGCGGGCGACCCCGAAGTGTCGTCGCGGAGGGCCTCTCCGAGTCCGGCGAGGCCAGAAGATAATCCCATTGACCCCCGAAGCTCCCAGTGTCCGACTCCCGAAGAGAGCGGACAAAAGAGTCTGGCACCTTCTGGTGTGCGATCGGATGTTCTGAGGGAGTTTGTGGGGCGAGAAGCCATCTTAGATGAACACCATGTGCTGATGAATATGGTGATGGAGAGAATCTTGTCCGCCGAAAGCGGATTGCATGAATCTTTTATGAGTCTACTGACAGGCTTTGAGGTACGTAAAATAGTGTATGATAGTCCTGCACATGCTAGGTGTGCCCTGTGTAGATAGTAGCCCCTGAGACTCTGGTTGTCATCGGAAACAACGATGAACAGAGGATCATATTCCCAGGTAATAACCATACTGCCTTTATGTGCAGGTGATGGAAGCTCCGGTGGCTAGCCGGACTAGCGAGTTTGCCCATTTAAAACGGCAGTTGGATGCGGCGGACGCCGACATCGAGCTTGTTAACAAAAGGCTTGATGAGGCACAGGGTAAGTGTCATTATCTAGTAAACGCCACATATTAAGAGCAGCATGATGCTAGTATCTTTAATATGTTGTGACTGCAGATGGAGCTGCCACTGTTGAAGCCTTGCAGGCAGAACTTGCCCGAGCCAAGGAACAAGCGAGGTTTGGTAATGCGGCTGCTTTGAAGGCGGTCGAAGAGTTGAAAGCCGAGAAGGCCGCGCATGGCAAGAGCCGAGATAAGATGGCCAAGATGGCCATAGAATTAAAAGCCGCCGCCGACCGTTGCCGGGTTCTTGAAAAGGATAACCTAGCGAAGGCATCGGACCTTGAGAAGGCTGCTGCGACGAGAAAAGACATCCGCTCTACTATGAGGGCGAAGAAGGAGGAGCTGAGGGAAGCCAGGGACATTGTAGCTGGGAAATCCTTTATGTTGCGGAGGAAGTTCGGAGATCCACGGTATTCCTCTCTGGATCGGCTGTGGAGTTCGGAGGATGTGTATATGGATTTGGTGGCGAGCGCTGCCGATGCAGCCAAGTACTTCCAGGGTCAGACGGACCGTGAAGTGGACCAGCTGTTTTGGACACAATTCCATTCTCCCGAGCGTCCGCTTTCATTGACTGACCAATTAGCCGAATGGGCTGAACTGAATAGGTTGTCCGGACTCGCCATGAGGTCAGTTGTGGATCAGCTATGGCCGGAAAGGCCAAAACTGAACAGCTATTTCAGCTTGGTGCAGAAGCTCCTTGACGTGGTGTCGCGCATTAATGCGATGAATAGGTCGGCATGCATAGAGGGCTCATGGATGGCCTTTGCCCGTGTTAAAGCATATTGGGCGGAGATGGATGCTACCACTGTTGCAGCGCGGGATTCGGCCATAGGTCGAATGGCTGCTGAGCACTACTTTGAAGAAGTTCTTGAGGGTGCTCGTTTGATAGAGACCCAGTGCTCAAAAGATATTATGTTTGAGTGATATGTAATCTCATTGTAAGCGAAATGCTTTTATAAATTTTTATAAGGCTATTTTTATACTTTTTCCTAAAAGTAATATGATGCCTCCTGGGTGGCCGTTTATGTATACATGTGCATAACCTAAAAGATTGCAGCCGTCGGCTTCAACCCCCACGCATATAGTGCGGAGGTGCTCGCAAAAAACACGCGTTCACACTTAACCCAACGTCTTGGTCCTATTAAGGAGGTGATAGCGGAGCGAGCGAGGCAACCGGACAATAATGCTTTAGCACTTTCACTTAGCCATAGGAGTTTGACAGTGGGGCTACTAGATAGCCCCTGGTGGCTCCGCACTCTCCCGATCCCGGGGTGTGTACATGCCTGGCCAGAAAACGGCCCTTCGTTAAGGCGGAGGAATTCTAACATTCCATAGGTCATCGAGTGGTTGACCAGTCTCACGCTATATCATGACAGCCAGTTTTTGGCTTTCTCTACTGAGGTGCTCGTCCGGATGAACCAGGGCACAATAGCAGTAGTTCTCCTGGTGCTACCTTAGCCGGTAAAGCGGAACGCAAGGCACCAAAACACAGGAGCCGGGAAAACCCAACATTTGACCAAAGACAATGATTCGGAGCTGATGCATATAGGGCCAAACTCGCGATGCCGAACACTCCCTAAGGTATTCGGTCTTTGTGGTATAAACCGGGCCTAAATAATGGCCTTTGTAAGAAGCCCCTTGTGTCCAGGTACATGCATTGTTCTGGCGTGGCCACATGCCAAGACGTCAGCATCCTTCTCAACGGTGGATATGTATCAACAAGAGACAGTAAAAAAGGTTTACGCAGGGTCTTAATCTAAAAAGAATCCTTGGAGCGGGTCCCTGCTGCATGTCTGCGCCTATGTCTCCGTTGTGCCGTATCCTGGACGGGTGTAGCACGATGATCGTCTGTAAAAGAGAGGAATTTAGGTGAAAAAGTTGTCGTGCAAAAGGATAGTTTTTAAAGAAACCATGCATAATTCAAGATGGGAAGAAATTGCCACTTGTCTGCGCGCGTTGAGCCCCTTGTATTGACAAATAGGGGTGACCATTTATTCGGTTTAAATATTGGCGCCGACCTTGATTAGTTGTGTCTGAGGTCTTGACGACCTATTGGATGCTTTCGCTGGTCCGTGCACCTTTAGTGTGCGGCTGCCAAGGCAGCCGCACTCTCTTCGGCGTGCAGAGATCGCTTGATATTTCCGTTCACTGAAATGATGCCACGTGGACCGGGCATCTTGAGTGTGAGGGAGGCGTAGTGTGGTATTGCATTAAAGCGAGCGAAAGCTTCGTGTCCGAGCAGTGCTTGATAGCCACTTTGGAACGGAGCGATGTGGAAGGTTAAATGCTCGCGACGGAAGTTATCGGGGGAGCCGAATATAACTTGTAGTAGGAGGGAGCCCGTGCAACGAGCCCCTGGGCCTGGCGTTACTCCTTTAAAGGTAGTATTGCTATGGCGAATTTTTGTTGGGTCTAACCCCATCCCGCGGATTGTATCCTGATATATTAGGTTTAGATTGCTGCCACCGTCCATCAAGACTCGTGTGAACTGATATCCGCCAATTACTGGGTCTAATACCAGGGCAGCCCATCCTGCGCGTCGGATACTTGCTTAGTAATCGCAATGGTCGAAAGTGATCGGTTGAGACGACCAGTGGCAGGACTTCGCGGTGACAAGCACTTGGGTATATTTTCCTGGGAGTGCCGCGTTGTTTTTTCCCTTGATCATGTGTAACACGTTTACTGTTTTGACTTCTGGTGGAAATTTCTTTTGTTCCCCAGTGTCTTGCTTGGGAGGCTCGTCCTCGTCTTCACTTGGTGTATCCTCCCCCTTGTGTACGGCGTTGAGCTTGCCGGACTGCTTGAAGACCCAACATTCTCTGTGGGTATGATTAGCAGGTTTACCAGGTGTACTATGGACCTGACATACTTGGTCCAGAATTTTGTTGAGGCTGGACAGTTCATCCCTGGTGCCTTTACAGGGCGGCTTTTGACCTGGCCGAGAGCTTTTGAATCCGACATTTACTGCCGTGCCCTTCGTGCTGTCTTCTTTATTCTGGCGTTTGTTATTGTTGTTGCGCCGTGATTTCCCGTTTCCATCTCTAACTTCAGATGTACTGGGGTCGCTGGTGCTGCATCTAGCTAGCCAGCTGTCCTCACCCGCGCAAAAGCGGGTCATGAGGTTTGTTAATGCGGCCATCATTCTCGGCTTATTTTGGCCGAGGTGTCTGGCGAGCCATTCGTCACAGACGCTATGCTTAAAAGCTGCCAAGGCTTCGGCGTCCGGACAATCGACAATCTGGTTCTTTTTAGTAAGAAACCTGTTCCAAAGCTTTCGGGCTGACTCTCCGGGCTGTTGAGTTATATGACTCATATCGTCCGCATCCGGAGGTCGTACATAAGTCCCTTGAAAATTTTCCCGAAAGGCGTCTTCGAGCTCTTCCCAACTTCCAATGGAGCTTTCGGGGAGGCCTTTAAGCCAGTGACGAGCTGGCCCTTTGAGCTTGAGGGGTAAGGACTTGATGGCGTGGAGATCATCTCCTCGAGCCATATGGATATGAAGGATGTAGTCCTCAATCCAGACCCCAGGGTCTATTGTTCCATCGTATGTCTCTATGTTTACGGGTTTGAATCCCTCTAGAAATTCATGGTCTAGCACCTCATCGGTGAAACATAGGGGGTGTGCGGCACCCCTGTAGCTGGGTGTACCGCGTTGTTCGGATGTTTGTTGTGTTGCATTGTATGCTGGGGCGCGCTTGTGTGGTCCATAGATGGATCTTGTTGCGCCGTCCTTTGGGTGCAAGCCCTCGCATGGGGCGCGTGTTGTATTGTGAGTGGCGTTGTATGTTGCTCTGTGTTGGTAGAGGGGTCGTCTATCCGGCCAGGTGGCTGCTTTGATATTTGGTTGTGGGGGGTCTGAGGCCTCCTCATCGAATTCAGGTAGCAGCTTCTGCTTTGGGTAGCTCTTGGAGGGGCGATTGTCGCCGTACCTCGCTGCTATGTTGAGTATTTTACTCCATCTGATTTGGAGTGCGCCTTGCACAGCCTTGAGCCTTTGCTTCTGCTTTTTAAGACTCCTCGTGGTGGCAACAAGCCTTTTACAGGCACTCTGCTGCTCCGGGTGCCTGTCCGGCATTATGTCATCCGGACCATTATCCTTGATAGAATTTGTTTGTTCGGTTTGATTATCCAGATTGCCGTTGTTTGGCGGCGGTTCCCTTCTATAGCGCTGGGTATGTGTGATCGTTATTTCTATCGAGGCGGGATTTGGGGCAGCGCTTGCGTCGCTGCTTTGACTGCTTCTCGAGGGAACAAGCCTTCGGTGCGTCCATCCACTCCTCGTCGTCATCTTTTGGTGCGTCCACCATGTATACGTCATATGACGAGGTGAATTTCCAGGGGCCAATAGGCGCTGGGTCTTCATCGTCTCCTTCATCGGCATCCATACCGTCGATGTCTTCGGAGTCGAAGTCGAGCATGTCTGTTAAATCGTCGACAGTGGCTACAAAGTGGGTGGTGGGTGGGCTTTGAATCTCTTCATCGTCTGTATCCCAACCTTGCTGACCATAGTGCGGCCAGGGCTCTCCTGATAAACAGAGAGACTTTAGTGTCTTCAGAATATCGCCGAAAGGCGAGTGCTGAAAGATGTCCGTGGCAGTAAACTCCATGATCGGCGCACAATCGGATTCGATCGGCAGGGGCGCGGAGGGTTCGGAGTCCGGAGAGGAGTCCGGCTCCTTGGAGTCATGAGTCTCACGGAGTGCGGGGCTGGATTTCGGCTCGATCGCCGTTGGGATTGCAGCCCCCGAGGCGGCGTCCAACCACCCATCCTCGATCGGCGCAGTTGGCTCCGAACTAAGGGTCGAAGCCGATGTGGGTGCGGCCTCCAAGACACTGTTCGGCGGCAGAGCTAGATCATGCTCGTCGTGACAGTGCGGCGCGCTCGGCAGTGGCTCGAATCCGTCGAAGATCAAGTCCCCGCGGATGTCAACCATGTAGTTTAAACTTCCAAATCTGACCTGACGGCCAGGGGCATAGCTTTCGATCTGCTCCAGATGGCCAAGTGAATTGGCCTGAAGTGCGAAGCCGCCGAAGACGAAGATTTGTCCGGGCAGGAAGGTCTCACCCTGGACTGCATCGCTATTGATGATCGTAGGAGCCATCAAGCCTAACAACAACGACATAGAGGAACTCTCCATGAAAGCACCAATGTCGGTGTCAAAACCGGCGGATCTCGGGTAGGGGGTCCCGAACTGTGCGTCTAGGCCGGATGGTAATAGGAGACAAGGGACACAAAGTTTTACCTAGGTTCGGGCCCTCTTGATGGAGGTAAAACCCTACGTCCTGCTTGATTAATATTGATGATATGGGTAGTACAAGAGTAGATCTACCACGAGATCGGAGAGGCTAAACCCTAGAAGCTAGCCTATGGTATGATTGTTGTTCTGTATGTTGTCCTACGGACTAAAACCCTCCAGTTTATATAGACACCGGAGAGGGTTAGGGTTACACAAAGTCGGTTACAATGGTAGGAGATCTACATATCCGTATCGCCAAGCTTGCCTTCCACGCCAAGGAAAGTCCCTTCTGGACACCAGACGAAGTCTTCAATCTTCTATCTTCATAGTCCAGGAGTCCGGCTGAAGGTATAGTCTGGCCATCCGGACACCCCCTAATCTAGGACTCCCTCACCGGTGTCATACGGTCTAATGGGATAACACAAATGACAGGCGTAATACTTATCATATAGATAAAAGAGGGCAGTCCCCTCGGGGGACCCGGAGTCTTCGTACTTAATACAAAAGTTGGCGTGATACCAACTGCTTTTAACTGTAAAACCTTTTAAGGAGATTTCGCATTCCATGGTCGCTCTGTCTCCTTGCCGGAGTCATCTCTTTTGCATGCTCGAGGCTTCTGAGCGTTGATGAGGTAGTAGGAGTCGTTGCCCAACACCTTGCTGATGCTGAAGGGGCCTTCCCAAGGTGTCGAGAGCATGTGCTAGCCGGTTGTTCGCTGGATCAGCCAGAGCACAAGGTCTCCTTCTTAGAAGGATCTTGGCTTGACCTTTCGATTGTAGTATCAGCGCAGACTCTGCTGGTAGATGGTGGACCTGCTGAGTGCCAATAGCCGGCCCTCTTCCAGCAAATCGGTGCCGTCTTGTCGTGCGACTTCTGCCTCCTCTTCGGTGTACATGGTGAATCGAGGGGAGTCGAATTCTATGTCCGTCGGGATGACAGCTTCGGCACCGTAGACGAGGAAGAAAGGAGTGAAGCCGGTTGACTTGTTCCGGGTTGTGCGCAGACTCCAGAGGATGGCCGGCAGCTCATCGAGCCAGCATCCGGCCGAATGCTCCAGAGGCTCGACCAGTTGGGGCTTGATGCCAGACAAAATAAGGCCGTTTGCTCGCTCCACTTGGTCGTTTGACTGCGAATGGGCTACAGACGCTAAGTCCAGTCGGATGCCCTACGTCGCACAGAAAGGGGCCAAGGCGCCTTTGGCGAAGTTCGTGCCATTGTCGGTGATGATGCTATGTTGTATGCCATACCGGATGGTGATGTCGGATATGAAAGTTACAATAGTCGGACCATTCAATTTCTTGATTGGTTTTGCTTCTATCAACTTGGTGAACTTGTCCACCGCAACAAGCAGATGAGTCATGCTACCTCGTGCTGTTTTGAATGGTCCCACCATGTCCAGGCCCCAGACACCAAAGGGCCAGGCAATGGGGATAATCTTGAGTGCAGAAGCCGGCTGATGAGGCTTGGAGCGGAACTTCTAGCACACTTTGCATTTCTGGACCAAGTCTTTGGCGTCTCCTAGAGTAGTCGGCCAGAAAACACCATGGAGAAAAGCTTTGGCAACAAGTGCTCTTGAAGCCGCGTGGTGACCACACTCGCCTTGATGGATATCTTTGAGGATTGCTTGGCCTTGCTCCGGCTCCATGCAGCGCTTGCACACACCAATGACGTTGCGCCTCACAAGTTCTTTGTTGACGATTGTGTATGCTGCTGCCCGGCGTTGCACCTGTCGGGCCAAGGTCTCATCAGTCGGCAGTTTTTTGTTCACCAGGAAGTTGAGGATGGGGTGGGCCCATGAAGGTGCTGCAATTTCTTTGACTGCCAGGACTACTACTTGCACAAGGGCGGTTGGGCTGGGAGGTGGTGGGCTGGAGTCGGCTGCCGCTTGCTGAATTGATGAAGTCCCCGGGTCGGGCTCTGAGGTCCCAGAGCTAGGTGCGACTGTTGCAGTCCTCGGGCCGCCTGCTGAAGTTCCCGTGCCGGCTGCTGGGGCTCTTAAGTCGGATCCGACTGCTTCAGGAGGAGCCAGCACAAAGATGGAATCCGACTCTGTCGATGGTTTAACAGACGGCTTGAGGAGGCGTTGCAGGGCGACGCCGGCTGGTATTGCTTGCCGGGTGGAGCCAATTCGTGCCAAGGCGTCAGCTTGCTCATTGTCATTTCTTGGCACGTGGAGGAACTCACACCCTTCTAAGTATCCACTGAGTTGTTGTATGAGGAAGCGGTAGCTGGCCATATTTGCATCCTTGGCGTCCCAGTCGCCCGATGACTGCTGGACCACAAAGTCGGAGTCTCCATAGCACAGGATCCGGCGAATGCCGAGTTCCTTGGCAAGCCAGAGCCTGTGTATGAGCGCTTCGTATTCAGCAACGTTGTTGGAGGCAGCAAACTGAATTTGCAGCACATATCTGAGCTTGTCGCCTTTGGGAGAGGTTAGGACGATGTCGGCTCCCAAACTGGTGCGCATCTTGGAACCATCAAAGTGCATTCTCCAATGAGTGGAGTCTGGTGTCGGCGGAAGGTACTGGGTCTCGACCCAGTCGACGAGGAAGTCGGCCAACGCTTGCAACTTGATGGCAGTGTGAGGTTGGTAGTAGATGGTGTAGGGGGCCAAGTCTATGGCCCATTTGGCCACTCGGCCTGAGGAATCTCGGCTTCCAATGATCTCGGCAAGTGGGGATGTGCAGACCATAGTTATGGGGTGCTGATAGAAATATGGCTTCAATTTCTTGGCAGCAAAATGCACGCCATAGCACATCTTCTGGTAGTGGGAGTAGTCCTACTTGGAGGTGGATAGTACTTCGCTTAGGTAATACACCGGTCTCTGGACCGGTAGAGCTCTGCCTTCTTCCTTGCGCTCTACCACTATGACTGTGTTGACCACTGATAACCCACAAGTATAGGGGATCGCAACAGTTTTCAAGGGTAGAGTATTCAACCCAAATTTATTGATTCGACACAAGGGGAGCCAAAGAATACTCTCAAGTATTAGCAGCTGAGTTGTCAATTCAACCACACCTGGAATCTTAATATCTGCAGCAAAGTGTTTACTAGCAAGGTAATATGATAGTAGCGATAACGGTAACAAAAGGTAATGGTAGTAAAAGCAATGTTTTTGGTATCTTGTAGTGATGATAGCAATAGCAACGGGAAAGTAAATAAGCGAAGAACAATATATGGAAAGCTCGTAGGCAATGGATCAGTGATGGAGAATTATGCCGGATGCGGTTCATCATGTAACAGTCATAACTTAGGGTGACACAGAACTAGCTCTAGTTCATTGATGTAATGTAGGCATGTATTCCGAATGTAGTCATACGTGCTGATGGAAAAGAACTTGCATGACATCTTTTGTCCTACCCTCCCGTGTCAGCGGGGTCCTTACGGAAACTAAGGGATACTAAGGCCTCCTTTTAATAGAGAACCAGAACAAAGCATTAACACATAGTGAATACATGAACTCCTCAAACTACAGTCATCACCGGTATGTATCCCGATTATTATCACTTCGGGGTTAACGGATCATAACACATAATAGGTGACTATAGACTTGCAAGATAGGATCAAGAACACTCATATATTGATGAAAACATAATAGGTTCAGATCTGAAATCATGGCACTCGGGCCCTAGTGACAATCATTAAGCATAGCAAAGTCATAGCAACATCAATCTCAGATCATAGTGGACACTAGGGATCAAACCCTAACAAAACTAACTCGATTACATGATAGATCTCATCCAACCCATCACCATCCAGCAAGCCTACGATGGAATTACGCACGCACGGCGGTGAGCATCATGAAATTGGTGATGGAGGATGGTTGATGATGACGATGGTGATGGATTCCCCTCTCCGGAGCCCCAAACGGACTCCAGATCAGCCCTCCTGAGAGGTTTTAGGGCTTTGGCGGCGGCTCCGTATCGTAAAATGTGATGATTTCTTCTCTCTGATTTTTTTCTCATCGAAACTCAATATATGGAGGTGGAGTTGAAGTCGGAGAGGAAACAGGGGGCCCACGAGGTAGGGGGGCACGCCCTAGGGGGGCAGGCGCGCCCCCACCCTCGTGGCAAGGTGGTGGGCCCCCTGGCCTTCACCTTTGGCAGGTATTTTTCTTATTTTCTGAAAAGTGGCTCCATGAAGTTTCAGGTCATTCCGAGAATGTTTGCTCCTACACATAAATAACACCATGGTAATTCTGCTGAAAACAGCGTCAGTCCGGGTTAGTTCCATTCAAATCATGAAAGTTAGAGTCCAAAACAAGGGCAAAAGTGTTTGGAAAAGTAGATACGTTGGAGACGTATCAACTCCCCCAAGCTTAAACCTTTGCTTGTCCTCAAGCAATTCAGTTGACAAACTGAAAGTGATAAATAAAAACTTTTACAAACTCTGTTTGCTCTTGTTGTTGTAAATATGTAAAGCCAGCATTCATGTTTTCAGCAAAGATTATAACTAACCACATTTGCAATAACGCATAGATCTCAAGTTTACTCATATCAATAGCATAACCAACTAGCGAGCCATAATAATAAATCTCGGATGACAGCACTTTCTCAAAACAATCATAATATGATATAACAAGATGGTATCTCGCTAGCCCTTTCTGAGACCGCAAAACATAAATGCAGAGCACCTTTAAAGACCAAGGACTGACTAGACATTGCAATTCATGGTAAAAGAGATCCAGTCAAGTCATACTCAATGTAAACTAACAGTAATGAATGCAAATGACAGTGGTGCTCTCCAACTGATGCTTTTTAATAAGAGGATGATGACTCAGCATAAAAGTAAATAGATAGGCCCTTCGCAGAGGGAAGCAGGGATTTGTAGAGGTGCCAGAGCTCGGTTTTGAAACAGAGGTGAATAATATTTTGAGCGGTATACTTTCATTGTCAACATAACAACCAAGAGATGGCGATATCTTCCATGCTACACACATTATAGGCGGTTCCCAAACAGAATGGTAAAGTTTATACTCCCCCTTCCACCAACAAGCATCAATCCATGGCCTGCTTGAAACAACGAGTGCCTCCAACTAACAAGAGTCCCGGGGGAGTTTTGTTTGCAATTATTTTGATTTAGTTTGCATAAAGCATGGGACTAGGCATCCCGGTGACCAGCCATTTATCTCGTGAGTGAGGAGCGGATTCCACTCCTCTTGAGAATAACCTGCCTAACATGGAAGATACAGACAGCCCTAGTTGATACATGAGCTATTCGAGCATACAAAACAGGATATTTATTTGAAGGTTTAGAGTTTGGCACATACAAATTTACTTGGAACGGCAGGTAGATACCGTATATAGGTAGGTATAGTGGACTCATGTGGAATAACTTTGGGGTTTAAGGGATTTGGATGCACAAGCAGTATTCCCGCTTAGTACAGGTGAAGGCTAGCAAAAGACTGGGAAGCGACCAGCTAGAGAGCGACAACAGTCAAGAACATGCATTAAAATTAATCAACACCGAATGCAAGCATGAGTAGGATATAATCCACCATGAACATAAATATCGTGAAGGCTATGTTGATTTTGTTTCAACTATATGCGTGAACATGCGCCAAGTCAAGTCACTTAAATCATTCAGCGGAGGATACCACCCTATCATACCACATCATAACCATTTTAATAGCATGTTGGCACACAAGGTAAACCATTATAACTCATAGCTAATCAAGCATGGCATAAGAAACTATGATCTCTACTTGTCATTGCAAACATGTTTATTCATAATAGGCTGAATCAGGAATGATGAACTAATCATATTTACCAGCCTTTCTCATCTCAGCCAGTCCATCATATATCATCATAATTGCCTTTCACTTGCATGACCGAATGATGTGAATATTAATAATAGTGCACGTGCATTGGACTAAGCTGGAATCTGCAGGCACTCAATAAATAGGAGAAGACAAGACAATATGGGCTCTTTTGTCAGATAAAAATAATGCATATAAGAGCCACTTGAACAATTTAATTATGGTCTTCTCCTATCGACCCCCAAAGAAAAGAAAAGAAATAAAACTATTTACACGGGAAAGCTCCCAACAAGCAAAAAGAAGAACAGGAAATCTTTTTGGGTTTTCTTTTTAATTACTACTACAAGCATGGAAATTAAACTGATTAAAAGCTCCAACTAATTTTTTTGGTTTTTCTTAAGGTTTATAAACACACAAGAAGAAATCATAAAAAGGAAAATAAACTAGCTCGGATGATACAATGAAAAAGTACGAGCACCGACATCTAGCAATGAGTGTGTGAACATAAATGTAATGTCGGTGGGAAATACGTACTCCCCCAAGCTTAGGCTTTTGGCCTAAGTTGGTCTATGGCCACGGCTGGCCTAGCGGATATCCATAATAGTAGGTGGGGTTGTACTGCGATGCGGTGGCTATCGCCTTCTGATCTGCAGCGTGGCGACGACGGCCTCCTCTCTAATCTCGTACTCATATGCCTCCTCTCTGGTAATAGAATATCCTCCTCTTGCCTGATAATCAAAGAAGGCAGGAGCAGGGAGAGTAATACGGACAGCACGGTGTCTATCAAATATTAGTTGATACTGGAGAGGTGATTCGTTCCTCTCGACAAACTGGTGGTGAACCATAGCATTAAAATCTAGATAAGCAGCAGGTAACTCGATATCATCTTCGAGTATGGCTATACCAAGAAAGTTAGCTATGCGGGTTGCATAAATTCCACCAAAGAAATCTCCATTAAGTCTATTAAGATGCAACCTACGTGCAACAATGGCTCCCAAATTATATGATTTGTCTCCTAACATAGCACTCCTAAGAATACTAAGATCAGGGACACACATGTGACATGCCTCATCTTTACCATTAATGCATCTAGCTATGAAGAGAGCAAAATAATGTATAGAAGGAAAGTGAATGCTCCCTATGGTAGCTTGTGTAATATCTCTAGATTCTCCCACAGTTATTCTAGCAAGAAAATCTCTAAATTCAGATTTGCGAGGATCCCTTATACTACCCCATTGTGGAAGTTTGCAAGCAGTGGTAAAATCCTCTAAGTCCATAGTGTAAGATTTATCATAAAGATCAAACAAGACAGTTGGAGAATTACATGAAGTTGAAAATTCAAACCTCCTCAGAAAGGTACTGGTGAGATAGTGATACTGGCTGCACTTCTCTTCCTCGAAGCTCACAAGATCAGCGTTACGCAAATATGCGTTAAATTCTTCCTTAATTCCCGCTCGATCCATAAAGTTCTCAGAAGGACATTCACAAGGACTCACTGGAGCGTCTCTTGGTGGCTCTTCATCAGCATCACGCATTGCAAGCCTGCGTCCTTGCTTCCTTGAGGAACCACCTTGGAACATTTTCCTAAGCATATTTCTTCCTCTGAAAAATTTTAGTTACTTCAAAATAAAAGTAAACCAAACTCAATAATATTGATAGCAACTACTCCTACAAGTGCCTAGGGCCTATATCATGCATCAAAACTACTTTTGACCATATAAATTTGACATGCAAGCTCAAGAACAGGGTCAAAGCAACACAAATTTGCAATGAATAAAGCACTAGAACAAAAAATAATTGGACCAATGGAGGAGTCACATACCAAGGAACAATCTCCCCAAGCAGTTTTGTGAGAGGTGCTTTGAGCAAGGAGATCGAAAATGGCAGCAAGATGAGCTAGAACTCGTGCTTGAGCTGGATATTCGTGTTTGTGGGAGGAAGATGAAGTTTGTGGGTGTAGTAATAAGTGGAGGAGGGCCACCGTGGGCCCACGAGGCAGGGGGCGCACCCTCCACCCTCGTGGCACGGTGGTTGACCCCCTTGTGTGTTCTCGGTTCCATAAATCCTCAAATATTCTAGAAAAAACATATTTAAATTGCAGGGCATTTGGAGAACTTTTATTTTTGAGGTATTTTTATATTGCACGGATAATCAGATAACAGACATAAAATATTTATTGTTACTTTATTTAATATAAATAACAGAAAGTAGAAGTGGGGTACAGAAGGTTGTGCCTTCTAGTTTCATCCATCTCATGATCATCAAAAGGAATCCACTAACAATGTTGATCAAGTCTTGTTAACGAACTCATTCCGAATAACATGGAACCGGAGAAATTTCGAATAACACTATGTTACCTCAACGGGGATATGCACATCCCCAATAATGAGAATATCATATTTCTTCTTGACAGTAGGAAGAGGAAATTCAAAACCTCCAAATATAATCGATGGAATTTTTCCAATAGAGTTGATACTATGAACTTGAGGTTGTTTCCTCGGAAAGTGTACCGTATGCTCATTACCATTAACATGAAAAGTGACATAGCCTTTAGTGCAATCAATAACAGCCCCTGCAGTATGCAAAAGGGGTCTTCCAAGAATAATAGACATACTATCGTCCTCGAGAATATCAAGAATAACAAAGTCTGTTAAAATAGTAACGTTTGCAACTACAACAGGCACATCCTCACAAATACGGACAGGTATAGCAGTTGATTTATCAACCATTTGCAAAGATATTTTAGTAGGTGTTAGCTTATTTAAATCAAGTCTACGATATAAAGAGAGAGGCACAACACTAACACCGGCTCCAAGATCACATAAAGCAGTTTTAACATAGTTTCTTTTAATGGAGCATGCTATAGTGGGTACTCCTGGATCTCCAAGTTTCTTTGGTATTCCACCGTTAAAAGTATAATTAGCAAGCATGGTGGAATTTTCAGCTTCTGGTATCTTTCTTTTATTTGCAATAATATCTTTAATGTACTTAGCATACAGATTGGTTTTAAGCATATCAGTTAATCGCATACGCAAAAAGATAGGTCTAATCATTTCAACAAAGCACTCAAAATCCACATCATCCTTTTTCTTGGATGGTTTGGGAAGAAAAGGCATGGGTTTCTGAACCCAAGGCTCTCTTTCTTTACCATGTTTCCTAGCAACAAAATCTTTTTTATCATAACGTTGATTCTTTGATTGTGGGTTATCAAGATCAACAGCAGGTTCAATTTCTATATCATTATCATTACTAGGTTGAGCATCATCATGAACATTATCATTAACATTATCATTAGTTTCATGTTCATTACCAGATTGAGTTTCAGCATCAGAAATAGAAATATCATTTGGATTCTCAGGTGTTTCAACAATAGGATCACTACAAGCATGCAAAGTCTTATCATTTTTCTTTTTCTTCTTTTTCAAAGAACTAGGTGCATCTTTATTATTTCTCTGAGAATCTTGCTCAATTCTCTTAGGATGGCCTTCAGGATACAAAGGTTCCTGAGTCATTCTACCAGTTCTAGTAGCCACTCTAACAGCATAATCATTATCTTTACTATTCAATTCATTGAGCAAATCATTTTGAGCTTTAAGTACTTGTTCTACTTGAGTGGTAACCATAGAAGCATGTTTACTAATAAGTTTAAGTTCACCTTTAACATTAGACATATAATCACCCAAGTGTTCAAGCATATTTGAATTGTGTTTCAATTGTCTACCAAAATAAGCATTAAAGTCTTCTTGCTTAGCCATAAATTTATCAAACTCATCTAAGCATGGGCTAGCAAATTTAGTAAATGGGATTTCAGCTTTATCATATCTATAGAGAGAATTTACCTTTACTACCTGTGTCGGGTTATCAAGACCATGAGTTTCTTCAATGGGAGAAGTATTTGGATTATATGTCTCTTCAACAGGCGGTAAATTAAGACCATGTACTTCTTCAATAGAAGGTAAATTCTTAACATCTTCAGCTTTAATACCTTTTTCTTTCATAGATTTCTTTGCCTCTTGCATATCTTCAGGACTGAGAAATAGAATACCCCTCTTCTTCGGAGTTGGTTTAGGAATAGGCTCAGGAATTGGCTGTGGAGGTGTCCAATTATTTTCATTTGTCAACATATTATTCAATAGAATTTCAGCTTCATCCGGTGTTCTTTCCCTGAAAACAGAACCAGCACAACTATCCAGGTAATCTCTGGAGGCATCGGTTAGTCCATTATAAAAGATATCAAGTATTTCATTTTTCTTAAGAGGATGATCAGGCAAAGCATTAAGTAATTGGATAAGCCTCCCACAATCTTGTCTCTTCTTCAATTTGCACAAAATTATATATATCCCTTAAAGCAGCTTGTTTCTTATGAGCGGGGAAATATTTAGCAGAGAAGTAATAAATCATATCCTGGGGACTACGCACACAACCAGGATCAAGAGAATTAAACCATATCTTAGCATCACCCTTTAATGAGAACGGAAATATTTTAAGGATGTAAAAGTAACGAGTTCTCTCATCTTTAGTAAACAGGGTGGCTATATAATTTAATTTAGTAAGATGTGCCACAACAGTTTCAGTTTCATAACCATGAAAAGGATCAGATTCAACCAAAGTAATTATATCAGGATCAACACAGAATTCATAATCCTTATCAGTAACAAAGATAGGTGAAGTAGCAAAAGCAGGGTCCGGTTTCATTCTAGCATTTAAAGATTGCTTACTCCATTTAGCTAATAATCTTTTGAGTTCAGTTCTATTTTGGCACGCTATAATAGCTAAAGAAGCTTCTTGATCAAAGACATAACCCTTAGGAATAACAAGTGATTCTTCATCATCACTTTCATCGGTATCGGAAGATTCAGTATTTTCAATTTCTCTAGCCCTAGCAAGTTGTTCATCAAGAAAATCACTAAGTGGCACAGTAGTATCAGGCATAGAGGTAGTTTCATCATAAGTATCATGCATAGCAGAAGTGGCATCATCAATAACATGCGACATATCAGAACGAATAGCAGAAGAAGGTGTAGGTGTTGCAAACTTACTCATAACAGAAGGTGAATCAAGTGCAGAGCTAAATGGCAGTTCCTTACCTCCCCACGTAGTTGAGGGATAGACCTTGGTTTTTGGATCTCTCAAGTTCTTCATAATGGTAAGCAGATATATATCCCAAGTGACTCAAATAATAGAGCTATGCTCCCCGGCAACGGCGCCAGAAAATAGTCTTGATAACCCACAAGTATAGGGGATCGCAACAATTTTCGAGGGTAGAGTATTCAACCCAAATTTATTGATTTGACACAAGGGGAGCCAAAGAATACTCTCAAGTATTAGCAGCTGAGTTGTCAATTCAAGCACACCTGGAAACTTAATATCTGCAGCAAAGTTTTTAGTAGCAAGGTAATATGATAGTAGCGATAACGGTAACAAAAGGTAATGGTAGTAAAAGCAATGTTTTTGGTATTTTGTAGTGATGATAGCAATAGCAACAGGAAAGTAAATAAGCGAAGAACAATATATGGAAAGCTCGTAGGCAATGGATCAGTGATGGACAATTATGCCGGATGCGGTTCATCATGTAACAGCCATAACTTAGGGTGACACAGAACTAGCTCCAGTTCATTGATGTAATGTAGCATGTATTCCGAATATAGTCATACGTGCTTATGGAAAAGAACTTGGATGACATCATTTGTCCTACCCTCCCATGGCAGTGGGGTCCATACGGAAACTAAGGGATATTAAGGCCTCCTTTTAATAGAGAACCGGAACAAAGCATTAACACATAGTGAATACATGAACTCCTCAAACTACGGTCATCACCGGTAAGTATCCCGATTATTGTCACTTCGGGGTTAACGGATCATAACACATAATAGGTGACTATAGACTTGCAAGATAGGATCAAGAACACTCATATATTGATGAAAACATAATAGGTTCCGATCTGAAATCATGGCACTCGGGCCCTAGTGACAAGCATTAAGCATAGCAAAGTCATAGCAACATCAATCTCAGAACATTGTGGACACTAGGGATCAAACCCTAACAAAACTAACTCGATTACATGATAGATCCCATCCAACCCATCACCGTCCAGCAAGCCTACGATGGAATTACTCACGCACGACGGTGAGCATCATGAAATTGGTGATGGAGGATGGTTGATGATGACGATGGCGACGGATTCCCCTCTCCAGAGACCCGAACGGACTCTAGATCAGCCCTCCCTAGAGGTTTTAGGGCTCGGCAGCGGCTCCATATCGTAAAACGCGATGATTTCTTCTCTCTGTTTTTTTCTCATCGAAACTCAATATATGGAGGTGGAGTTGGAGTCGGAGAGGCACCTGGGGGCCCACGAGGGAGGGGGCGCGCCCCCCACCCTCGTGGCAAGGTGGTGGGCCCCCTGGCCTTCATCTTTGGCAGGTATTTTTCTTATTTTCTGAAAAGTGGCTCCGTGAAGTTTCAGGTCATTCCAAGAACGTTTGCTCCTGCACATAAATAACACCTTGGTAATTCTGCTGAAAACAACGTCAGTCCGGGTTAGTTCCATTCAAATCATGCAAGTTAGAGTCCAAAACAAGGGCAAAAGTGTTTGGAAAAGTAGATACGTTGGAGACGTATCAACCACCCGGCTGGTAGCGGCGATGTAGAGGAGCATGGGCTCCTAGGGAGTCGGGGCCACCAGGACAGGCGGAGTGGTCAACATATTTTTGAGCTGAAGAAAAGCTTCATCCGCCTTGTCGTTCCACTCGAAAAAAGTGGTCTTCTTCATGAGCTGGTACAGGGGAAGAGCCTTCTCGCCCAGCCGACTGATGAAACGGCTGATGGATGCCAATCAACCGGTAAACTTTTGCACGTCTAGCAGTCGGGTGGGCACTTCCATCCTCTTGATGGCCTTGATCTTCACAGGGTTGCACTCTATGCCGCGTTCTGAGACCAAAAGACCAAGAAGCTGGCCGGCCGGTACTCCAAAGACGCATTTCTCTCGGTTGAGCTTGATCTGAAATCGGCACAAGTTGTCAAAGGTCTCCTTAAGGTCTTCTAGTAGTGTTCCCCGTTTTTCCGTCTTCACCACCACATCATCCACATAGACGTGGGCATTTCTGCCGAGTTGCTTGAGGAGGCACTTCTGCATGCAACACTGAAATGTGGCATGTCATTTCTCAAGCCGAACGTCCGGATGGCCGGACTATACCTTCAGCCGGACTCCTGGACTATGAAGATACAAGATTGAAGACTTCGTCCCGTGTCCGGAAGGGACTTTCCTTGGCGTGGAAGGCAAGCTTGGCGATACGGATATGTAGATCTCCTACCATTGTAACCGACTTTGTGTAACCCTAACCCTCTCCGGTGTCTATATAAACCGGAGGGTTTTAGTCCGTAGGACAACATACAGAACAACAATCATACCATAGGCTAGCTTCTAGGGTTTAGCCTCTCCAATCTTGTGGTAGATCTACTCTAGTACTACCCATATCATCAATATTAATCAAGCAGGACATAGGGTTTTACCTCCACTAAGAGGGCCCGAACCTGGGTAAAACTTCGTGTCCCTTGTCTCCTGTTACCATCCGGCCTAGACGCACAGTTCAGGACCCCCTACCCAAGATCCGCCGGTTTTGACACCTACATTGGTGCTTTCATTGAGAGTTCCTCTGTGTCGTCGCCATCAGGAAGGATGCCCCGCCCCGTCTTTAAAGACGGCACCATTGCTAAGGGAGCTTTGGCTGTTGGCCAAACCCTCTGGCTAGGTGGTTTTCCTATGACCGCCTGTTCGGCTTTTGCGCCGACGATGACCTCTCGAGCCATCGAAAACAATCTTCATGTCAGCTCGGAACTCGACGAGCAGTTAGATCCAATGGAGCTCTCCTCCATAAACGAGCTCTTGGATCGCAACGCCGCCCTGGGAGTCGCTACAGATTACGACCAGATTGGGCCTAAGCCCGATCTGAGAGAGATTAACTCTCCCCCAAGTCACCCATCACGTTGCCGTGGAGAGGGACAGTGCGGCGACCCCTCTTTATCTTAAGGACTAGATACGTCCGGATTCCCGATCCCTCCAAGCCGGATACCCGCGGAGGGGAGGATATCACTCAAGACCTGAACTTAGAGTCAGGCGATGGGCTGGATTCATTTGACAACATCCAGGAATCCAAATTTTCGAGTTTGGAAATTCCTCGGCCTCTGAGCCTCAGATGGGTGAGGCTTAGGATTTAATTCCACCCACCCACCCGAACATAAGCGATCTATCCCAAATCAGGCAAGAGCCCGAAGAAACAGTACATCATTACTGGGCCAGATTCCTCCTGGTTAGGAACAGGATAAGGGACTGCCGCGAGGAAGACGCAATCTCAATCTTCTGCAATAATTGCACAGACAAGGGAATCCTCAACGCCATAAGTCGTCGTGATATTACACGCTTCGCTGACTTGGCATCCATTGTACGAAAGTACTGTGTGATGGAAAGCGCCTGGAAAACCAAAATAAAATTTTGGGACGATCCGGCCGTGAATACAAACCCAGTCCGAAATAAAAGGGTGCATCATCGCCAGACACCCGGGTCAAACACCAAAAAGAAAAAACCCTCTACAGGGCATGGAACCGTACTGGAAGGATGGCTTAATGGACCCTGTAAAATTCACAGTACAGAGGACGCTACACCAACTCACAGTCTTAGAGCATGTTGGATACTCTGGCAGGTGGCCAAAATTGGCGAAGATCTCCTAATTCCGGAGGCCACAGAAAGCCACCCCAGAGACACCAATACGGTATTAACAGTCTTCGAGACTTTCGGATCAAATAACATGCGAAAAAGGACACTCCGCAGCCTTGCCGAAGTCTACCAAGTAGCAACAATAAACCCATGGAGTGACACGGCTATTACCTTTAACGCCAGTGATGAACCTAAATTCCGAACAGCCTGAGCACCAGCCGCATTGGTCCTCAGTCCAATAGTGGACGGCTTTCGTCTTACCAAGGTACTCATGGACGGCGGCAGCGGATTGAACCTCATTTATGAGGAAACCCTTCAAAAAATGGAAATAGACTGGAACCGCATTGAGCGAAGCAGCACAACCTTTAGAGGAATAATCCCAGTCGAGAAGCGCATTGTACAGGAAAAATCACACTAGATGTGGTGTTCGGCACGCCGGATAATTACAGGTCCGAAGAGGTCAAGTTCCATGTGGCTCCGTTCAGCAACAGTTATCACGCTCTGCTAGGGCGGGAAGTGTTTACAATCTTCCAAGCAATACCCCATTACGGGTACATGAAGCTCAAGATGCCCGGGCCTAACGGGATCATCACTCTCGCTAGTGATCCAGACATAGCACTCCGCGCCGAAAACAAGACAGTCGCACTGGCCCTCGAGGCACTATCCGAAGCCCTAGCGGCTGAGGAACTGACTGCGCTGCGCTCCACGGTGAATAGGGACGATGTGGTACTCGACAAAAGATCCAAGTCCACCTCCTTTAAACCGGCGGACAAAATAGTCAAATTCCAGGTCCATCCAACGGACCCCAATAAAACAGCTTCCATCGGGGCACAGTTAAACCCTGATATAGATGCCGCACTGCGAGAGTTCCTATGAGAGAACTGGGACATTTTCGCCTGGCACCCTTCAGACATGCCAGGAATCCCACGCAGGCTGGCCGAGCACAGCTTAAATATCCTAAAAGGATTCAAACCTGTCAAACAAGCTCTTTGGCATTTTTCCGAACCTAAGAGACAGGCCATGGGAGAGGAGCTAGCAAAGCTATTGGAGGCCGGATTCATCAGAGATATAAAACATCCGGACTGGCTAGCAAACCTGGTGATAGTACCAAAGAAGGACAAATCCTGGCGCTTGTGCGTTGATTTTAAAGACCTTAACAAGGCTTGCCCAAAGGATCCCTTCCCCCTCCCCCACATTGATCAAATTATCGATGCTACCACAGGACACGATTCGCTGTGTTTCCTCGACGCATATTCCGGCTACCATCAAATCAAGATGGCAGAATCAGACCAAGCCGCAACGGCATTTATCACACCATACGGCCCATTCTGCTTCAACACAATGCCCTTCGGGCTCAAAAACACCGGCGCAACGTATCAGCGCATGATTCAGACATGTCTGGCAAACCAGATCGGCAAAACAGTGGAGGCATATGTAGATGATGTGGTCGTCAAAACAAGACATGTCGAATCTCTAGTAGACGACTTGAGGCTCACATTTGATAACCTCTAAACATATGACATCAAGCTCAACCCGGAAAAATGCGTTTTCGGCGTTCCAGCCGGAAAGCTCTTGGGCTTCATTGTATCCGGTAGAGGAATTGAAGAAAATCCAGCCAAGATCTGAGCTCTGTCACAATTGGATATCCCAAAGGACCTCAAACAAATACAAAAGTTAACCGGATGCGTGGCGGCTCTAAGCCGCTTTATCTCCCGCTTGGGAGAAAAGTCCCTACCCCTTTACCGCCTCCTTCGGTGCACCGAACACTTCGAATGGACGGATGCAGCCACGGCCGGACTCGACAAAATAAAAGCCATATTGGCAACAAACCCAGTCCTGGCCGCACCAAACATTGGTGAACCAATGCTATTGTACATTGCAGCAACACATCAGGTTGTAAGCGCAGTGCTCGTCGTCGAACGAGAAACGGACGGACACAAATTCCCCCTTCAAAAGCCGTTCTATTATGTGTCCACTGTCCTCACTCTGTGCAAATCACGGTACCCGCATTATCAAAAGATTGCTTACGCGGTATTCATGGCATCCCGGAAGCTACGACACTACTTTCAAGAGTGTTCAATAACAGTAGCCTCGGAAGTACCACTTAACGATATTATAAACAACCGTGACGCAACGGGCCGGATTGCAAAATGGGCCATTGATCTCCTCCCGATCGACATAACTTATAAGCCACGGCGAGCCATCAAGTCGCAAGTTTTGGCCGACTTCATCGTAGAATGGACGGAGGCCGAACTCCCTAAAGAGTACGGCACATATTCAAATTGGATCATGCATTTCGACGGCTCCAAGATGTTGGCCGGACTAGGGGCTGGCGTCGTTTTGACGTCCCCCACAGGAGACACAATTCAATACGTACTCCAGATTATGTACACAGACTCCAACAATGCAGCCGAATATGAGGCCCTTTTACATAGTCTCCAGATCCATGGGCATTCAATGCCTAGAGGTGCGCGGGGACTCAAACCTCGCAATATCCCAAATAAATGGAGACTTCGATGCCAAGGATCCAAAAATGGCAGCTTACCACAACGCCGTCCTAAAAATGTCAGCTCGGTTCGAGGGGCTTGAATTTCACCATATAGCCCGGGAAAATAATTAGGAGGCACGCATCGGCGCAAAACGCGATGTAGTCCCCCCCCCCCAACATCTTCTTGGAAAGGCTGTTCAAGCCATCCGTAGTATGGGAAGGGGAGCCGAACAATAACAGCCCGGACCCAACCGCACTGCCCGACACCGAACATTCTAACACAATCAGAGGCTCTGCCAATGAAATAACACCTTCAGCCCACGTAATAATGGCCGTCATCGCCCCGTGGATAGAACCATTCCTCACCTACCTTACTAGGCAGGAACTCCCCGAGGACCAAAATGAGGCACACTACATAGTGCGGCGATCCAAAGCCTACAAAGTCCACGAGGGAGAGCTTTATAAGAAAAGCACTACCGGAGTCCTTCAAAGGTGCATCTCCGAAGAGGAAGGGCGGAACCTCCTGGCTGAAATTCATGCCGTACTCGGTGGTCATCACGCTGCAGCTCGGTCCCTTGTAAGCAAGGCCTTCCGTGCAGGCTTTTATTGGCCGACGGCCCGGGCAGACGCCCAGGACTTAGTCCAACGATGCGTTGGTTGCCAGCTCTTTGCAAACCAAAGCCATATGCCACCCACCGCCCTCCAAACTATCCCCATCACTTGGCCCTTCGCGGTCTGGGGGCTTGACATGGTCGGACCCCTTAAAGGCGGAACCCACAAGCAAAAATACTTACTGGTCATGGTGGATAAGTTCACCAAATGGATAGAAGCCAAGCCTGTTAAGACGGCCGAATCCAGACCGGTGATAGACTTTATATCTGGGTTTGTACACCGTTACGGCGTCCCCCACACCATCATCACTGATAACGGCACGAACTTTATGGTCGACGAGGTAAAACTCTGGTGCAAAAACATGGGCATCAAGCTCGATTATGCTTCTGTCTATCACCCACAAACTAACGGCCAGGTCGAACGTGCAAATGGTCTTATCATGAGCGGCATCAAACCCAGATTAGTGCGGTCCCTCAAGGAATCTAACACGCACTGGGTAGAGGAGCTCGACACCGTACTCTAGGGGCTGCGGACTACGCCGAATCGCACCACCGGATACACACCATTCTTTATGGTGTACGACGCAGAGGCAGTTTTGCCTTGCGACATAATTCATGACTCACCTCGAGTGCGCATATACGAAGAAAGAGAAGTCGAGCTCGATCGGCAGGGCAGTTTGGACGCATTGGAGGAGGAGCGTGACGTGGCAAAAGCCCGTTCCGCATTCTATCAACAGCAGGCTCAAAGATATCAAAGCAGAGAAGTATGGGCCAAAAATTACAACGTTGGCGAATTAGTTCTATGCCTGCCGGACAAAAAAAAGGACAAACTCAAGCCCAAGTGGGAAGGTCCCTTCATAATCGACCAAGTCCTGACTGGTGGAGTGTACCGCCTGCGAGATGCGTCGGATAACCGACTCAAGCCGAACCCTTGGAACGCAGCCCGTCCCCGAAGATTCTATGCCTAGCGTCGGACTCTGTGTTCGTCTCCTTCCTCTGTCCATTTTTTATATACTTCCTGTCTTATTGCTTTTAAAGGCTCATCAAATGACGTGCTGTTCACACTCATTAAACCTGGGGGCTTCTTTTAACAGAAGATTATTTATACGGGCTTCATGCCCAACACATGTGTTACACTTCCGCATGTACCTTTTATTTCACCATTATATGCATCGATATGACTTAAGTTTTGGCCAAGCTGGGTTGCCTGGCTCCTATGCTTACCCCTACGTTCCCGATTATTCGGCTAGGCGGTAAAGGGAGCACCTTGCGATTGTTACTGCCGGATCAGCCGGATGTGTACCTCAGACTGGGTGAAGCCGAAAGCTAGCGTTCTAAAGGGAATATTCGGTCGGTGACCTAAAAGATGATCTTTTCACTTATTTATTTATGCGCCCCCAGATGCTTTTTCCTGTGTCTTTTTCGCAGAATGGGCATGCACTTTAGGGCATGCCTCCCAGGGAAAGGAACCCCTAACGAAACTATTCTCCCTGGAAGATGTTTCTTACTAACCATGTAATATAACATAACTAGTCGGGCACTTGTCTGTTCACGCACTAATGACCCCTACGCCTGGTCTCCATGCATTCCCCGGTTCTTATATAACCGCATGGAAATTCAGACACACTCCAGACCGTTAGGTCCCAAGGCTGAAGCGAAAAGGTCGGCCATGACAAACGATCTACAATCCGGCTAGAAGGCATTATAAATGTCAATTAAATTACATAGTCATTCTGACTGATTGTATTCCTCTTCAATACCATCTAACAGGCTGTCTAATTTACAGTCCTGCTGGGAATACATTGCGGCCAATTCTACTTGGCCGTATACTAAGCTTACAGGGATCTCCTTCCCATCGGGCCCCACAGGACCGACCTCGGCTATGTGGTTGGGGTCAGCCTTTGTGTACCGTGTCTTCACCATGGCCCAGGCCTCCCTAGCGCCTTGACGGCACGCCGATATCTCCCACAATCGGAAGCGCCGCCGTGCTCCCTTTAGCTTCTCCGCAAGCTCTCCAAGACCTTCGAGCATGGAGATGGATGGCCACAAGGCCTGGGCGACGCCTTGCATCGCCTGCCGAACTCGCTCGAGCGGTTGCGAGAGCTCGGGAAGAAGGTCACCCGTAGAACCGGGCATCTCCTGTGCAGGATGACCTGTTAGCACACCTACAGACATTACTCTATTAGTCGACTTCCCCGCCGAAATTTTTTCAAAGGTTCGTTCAAGTACTTACTAAATATGCCGCGCCGAAGCCGCTGATTCTCCTTAACGGAGTCTGACAGCTGGGCACGAACATCTTTCAGGTCGACGCCCAGCTTGGTGTTGGCATATTGGAGATCGTTCCTCTCCCGCCTCACCTTTGTCAGCACCTTCTCACCAGCCTTCAGCTGGCGTAGGAGGTGTTGCCTTTCCGGATTCAATCCGGCACCATCTGCAAGTTCATTTGTCAGATTCGCACCCATGTCGTGCTTCGCAAAATACTTATCTTTCGAAGTGTATATTACCAGAGGGGGTCTCCTTGGGCTCCCCTGCCGCGGCTAGTGCGGCCTCAAGTTGGTCTTTGCACTCTTCCAGCTCCTGGGACAGTAGGGAATTCTTTTCTGTAAGAACCTGCATAACAAATGATCCTTAAATCAGTTATTCTAACTGTTTCAAGTCTCGGGGGCTACTGGTATATATATATATATAATTACCAAAATTTTCTTACCCGTATGTCTTTTACATATTGCTCCGTGGCTCTGGCTAGACCACTTTGAGCGGCACGGAGGTTCGCATCTCCCGAATTAAAGGCATCTAATGCCTCTTGGGAGAAACAAGCGTCGTGAAGAATTGTCCGGCGACGCCTGTGGTTCATGGCACTCTCCACCTCAGAGTGGGTGGCAGACAACCTGTCCACATCCTCCGTCGGAGGAGCGTCCGGTGTGCGCCTTGTGTTCACCTCCGCCTCCGGACCAGGCTTTGGAGCCTGGTTGGTGGAGACGCGATTGGCAGCCTCTCCGGATATAGTCCGGCGAGGTCTCTTTGTCCTGAAGAGAGCACGAGTGTTAATATACCTTGAAGGTATAACACCTGGGATAAGGGGGCGCGCCATACCTTTGCGTTGACGCCTCGATCCGGACTACACCTCTTTTCTGCCCACGGGGCCCTACGGCCCCTCGTTGGCTTGTCGCCGCAGGTTCGGCCTCCCGTCTCAAAAACCTCCCCTGGAAAGCTTAGTTGTACTCAGGAAACTGAAAACACGAGAGGGCGGACCCCTATTCGGGGTACTGGGACTTCGATCTCAGTTACCTGGGAGGCCGGGATTAGCCCTGGGTAATCGGCCGTAATGGCCACCAAGGCGTTGTCCTTGCTCAATTGATGGAACACTCCATCAATCAGCTCCACTGATACCATCGGATCCTCTTGAGAGGCCGGGTCGAGGGACCGTCCTGGGTCCTCGGGTTGTGGAGGAGGGCTGTTTATTTCTTTAATAGCCTGGCGCAGTTCCTGCGTTGAAGTCGTTAGACTGAATATTTAACAATGGGAATATAAAACGGATGGGCAAGTAAATGTGACCACTTACCCAGCTTGGGGGATTGTACATAGAAAATCCACCCTGTGGGTTGACGCGGAGAAATTCCTCCTCTTCTCCCTTGTACAAAGCGGACAAGATCTTTGTTAGAGCCGCAGCCGAATCCGGTCCCTTACGGCCATACCGGGTGGCGTCGTCCTCCCCGTTGAAGTCCCACATGGGGTGGCCTCTATACTGTAGCGGCTGCACCCCTCGCATGATGCATGCGGCCATGACCCCGATCATGGTCAGTCCGGAATGAGCTAACAATCTTATCCGGCCCATCAGGTAAAGGACATCCTTGTCACTTTCCCTCTGAGGGCTCCGTGGACGCCAACTTAGGCGCTTCTTTAGTGGAGCACTGTCGAACTCAGGGAGGCCGATCCGGACAGGATCCGGCAGCGGGACGTCCTCTATGTAAAACCATTCTGAAGGCCAGTCCCCGGACGCCTTCTTTGGGGTTCCAGATAGGTATCAGGTCCCGGCGATGCGCTCGGCTCCGCCCACTTGATATATTGACCCCTTCTGAGAACAGGGCACAAGGCAGAATAGCTCTTTCCATAGCCCGAAATGAGCCTCAACACCCAAAAACAACTCGAAGAGAGCTACGAAGACCATGATATGCAATACGGAGGCAGGCGTAAGATTGTGTAGCTGGAGGCCATAGAACTCCAGGAGCCCCCGGAGAAACAGATGGATTGGAAATCCGAGCCCTCTTATTAAATAAGGGACAAGGCATACCCGCTCTCCTTTGGAGGGATTAGGGGTACTCTCCGCTTGCTCTCCGCCATTATAGATGGCAAGACCGGCTCGAACCAGGACCATATAGACCGGGGGGAGAAATCCCTTGGTCTGGAGCGTCACTAGCTCGCTATGCGGGATGGAGCATCTCTCCCAATATCCAGGCTGAGGGCTGGAAGGGCGAAAGGAGGAGTTGCGATGGCTGGCCATGGTGGAATGGACCTTTGTCGGATGCACTCTGATGAACACTTGCAAAGGGGAGAAGGTGTGGTTTGGATCTAAATCCTCGTCCCCTTCAATGGGCGGCTCATTTACATGGCTAGGGGTGTGGATGTAAAAACACTCAGACTTTTCATATTCGTTCGACACATGGGAGACGGCCATTATTGGGCGTAGAAGCCATGGAGCGCAACATTTACAAGAAACCGGACTTTATTCAGCAGGTACACGGAATTTGGAGGAGAACCCGCCTTGCAATGTCGAAGACAATCTACGCGCCGGACTCATCGTCATTGAAGCCTGGTTCGGGGGCTAATGAGGGAGTCCTGGATTAGGGGGTGTCCGGATGGCCGGACTATACCTTCAGCCGGACTCCTGGATTATGAAGATACAAGATTGAAGACTTCGTCCCGTGTCCGGAAGGGACTTTCCTTGGCGTGGAAGGCAAGCTTGGCGATACGGATATGTAGATCTCCTACCATTGTAACCGACTTTGTGTAACCCTAACCCTCTCCGGTGTCTATATAAACCGGAGGGTTTTAGTCCGTAGGACAACATACAGAACAACAATCATACCATAGGCTAGCTTCTAGGGTTTAGCCTCTCCGATCTCGTGGTAGATCTACTCTAGTACTACCCATATCATCAATATTAATCAAGCAGGACGTAGGGTTTTACCTCCATTAAGAAGGCCCGAACCTGGGTAAAACTTCGTGTCCCTTGTCTCCTGTTACCATCTGGCCTAGACGCACAGTTCGGGACCCCCTACTCGAGATCAGCCGGTTTTGACACCGACAGCGGCCAAGGCGATCGCCGAGTGATGGGTGATCAATAGGCAGCGGGGAAATGCGCCTCTCCCTGCGGGGAGGAGGAGCTGGACAGTCATCTCGCGGCCATACTGCTCTTAGGCGACCGCCTTGGTCGCGCTTGATGGTGATGTGAGTCCAGCTGCGGCTGGCAGCCGGCTCCTTGTCTCTTCTGTCACGGAAGCCACCAGTTGGCGTCCGGGATGTCGCACCTTGGTCTCGTTGAGGAGGCGGATCATCGTTTCACCGGTTGGGCGCTGCAGTCCGGCACCTGGCATCTTGCTGCTCAGCAGCCGCATCGAGGAGCTGCTGAACTCGCTCCGTCATGTGGCGACGCTCGGCGCCCTCGAGCTTGTCTAACTCGTCTGCTGCCGCCTAGGCAGCTTGTATGTTCTCCCTAGGCATGGCGTAGACGGGACGATCTATCCCAAACATGCCGGCGATGGTCGTGCCACATTGCTGGACCAAGCCAATGCGGCTAGGTCCACCAAGAGCCGGCATGCCGCCGACGGCACGGTCCATTTCCCACTGGTAGGCCTCCGAAAGGCGTCTCATGCTGGCCAGCCGGTTGGCGCTCTCGACGAGCTGGAAGCGGCGCGCTTCCAGCGTCTTGGCGTCGGTATCTTCAGGGATAGGCGCGGCCAGGTCTTGTATTGCCGTCTGCAACAGGTCCTGGACACCTCTGCCAGAGTGCTCGCTGTGGCTGATGACGAGCACCTCCGTGATGGTGCTGCCTGCGCTGTCCATCGTAGACCACCACGTTGGAGGGGAACGCGTTGAGCGATGCCGTGTCGGAGTCGACCAACATCGTGTCGGTGGAGCCAACCGACTCCAAATCAGCAGCAGGCTCGCTGGCGACGTGGAGCTGATTGAGGAGGCTCACGAGGCGGCTCTCAGGGCCATCGGTGCCTGCATCAGACGTGGGCTCGTCAGAGAGGCGAATCTCGCCAACAAGATCGGCAAGGCAGCTCGCCGCACAGGCGACCTCCGCGCCGTGTAGGAAGGGCCAGGAAGGAACAAGGTTCCCGTCTAGAGCAAGTTTCCGGGAGAAGGTGCACCTCGCCCCACGATGGGCGCCAAATGTCGGGGGTTGGGTGTGACATATACCAAAGGATGGCTTATCATGCTGGGAGCGAGTAGAATGTTGCCGGTGCCTGGAAGCGGGTTGGGGCATAGACACGAACGGCGGCGCACTTTACCCAGGTTCGGGGGCTCTCCTAGGAGAAAACACCCCTAGTCCTGCTCTACGGGGTCTCCGCATGATCACTAAGGCACTAGTGGTACAATGGTGCTCCTTGATCTGTTTGCTAGAGGTGGAAGAAGGCGGGCACACTCTCTCCTCCTCGAGGTGTGAGTCTAGTTCTAACAGGTTGGAACCCTTTGCATGGGTGCCCTGGGGGTTTATATAGGCCTACCCCTCCCAGGGGTACATTGGTAATCTGCCGGATGTAGGACCCGGCTGTCAGTGTCTCCGGTCACCGGCTGCTGGGGCCCGCCGCCTGGTGGGCCCCTCCGACTGGTCTGGTACGGAGCCGATAGGCCGCTCCCGCCGCTCGCGGGTCTTGCCGGCTGTTGATCACTGTAGTCGTGATGCTAATGATGCAGGCTTGGTCGGGGGAGCGTGGCTACAGTCCCGCCGCCTGGTGGGCGATTACTGTAGCCACACCGTGTCCCATCTGGTTGATGGCGCACGGAGCCCGAGGGAGGGATAAGCCGCCTGCTGGAAGCCGGCTTGCCTTAGGTCCGGCTGCCCTAGCTTCCTCCGTCTTCAGGGCTCTCACTGCCTGGTAGGGCCCGCTGGGTGCAAGCCCCATACCGACAGGCCGTCGTGGGAACAGGGCTCCGCTTGTCAGGGGTGACGTTTGGGGGGAGAGGTAACAGTGCTGCGTCGTGCGGAGATCTCCGCCTTTACGGGTCACTGTGGCCACGACCGGCCCTGGATTCGGGGGGAAGGGCTACGCTGTAGCCATACCCTGTCTTGTCTTCTTGATGAGGACACAGACTTTGAGGGCGCCACGGGCCAACTGCTAGGGGCCGGACTCTCCTGAGGCCGCTCACTAGGAGTCGGCCTGTCGTGATGTCGTCTTCTGGAACTCGGCCGCCTTCGGCCAGTCGGCCGCTCGGCTAACCGGCCGCCAGAAGGCGGAGATCTATCTTGACGTCTTGAGGGGTGCAGCCAGTCCCGTTGTCTTGAAAGGTTTAGGGGCTTGGGTTAGGCTACCCGTGGCCCATTACTCCGACATCATCACATCATCTTCGTCGGCCCTAGGGGGTCGATACGGAGGTAACAAGTCGTCGCAGCCCTGCAGCACCCGAACCAGTTGAACCCTATACACGTTGGGTGGCATCGGATTACCGTGGAACAGGTGGTTGCCTGGTTGAATGATTCTGGCCTTGGCGACATCGATCAACTCGCCGTCCACGAAGTGCAGGAGAGTGCATGGAACGTCGGCGGCTCCCTGCGAAAACATGTAGGGCGTCAGGGATGCCCAGTCAAAGGCAAGGAGATGAAGTGATTGGCCGAGAGGCTTAGTTACCATGATGGCGTCGAGCTCGGCTAATGTCGAGGCACCTCCAACGGCGGGCATGCAAGTGACGGAGGGGCCGCTTGCTGCCGAGGTGCTGGCAGGCATCTTCTTCCCACACCCGGGTGCATTAAGCTCCAATGACAGCGTCGATGCCGGAGACACCAATGCTGCCTCCGCCGGAGACACCAATGGCGCCGCCGGCGCGTTGTACGAGTTGCTGCCCGTGAAGCTGGGAATCGGGGGCGGCCCCTGTTGGCCGCCCGCAATCCACGCCTGCAGCCCCTCAAGCAAGGTAGGCATAATGGCAGTGATCGTCGCTCCTAGTTGGTCTCGCACTTGCTCTTCGATTATCTCCGGAATCCGTGCCACTTGTGCCTTGAGTTCTTGAACCTCGCGCTCCTGGCTTTCCGATCTGATCTTTCTCACCTTTCGCCCAGTGGAATGGTATTCCGACCATTTCATGGACAAGCCTTTGTCGGCCACACGACCAGCTGACATCGGCTTACTGAGCTTATCCTTGTGTTTCATTATGTTCAACGCCCTATTTAAAGTGGTGTCCCAAGGGAGCTCTGAGACGACCCCGCGCTACTGCTTTCAGTTTCCTGCGGAAGGAACATGAACCATTTAGAAATTTGGCTTCGTTAATTAGAATGCAACCATATGGAGCTAATTACGCGGGGGTGTATTCCTTACCAGAACAAGCTCAAGCGCCTTGGTCTTTGGATCCATGGTAAGCTCCTTTGTTATCGGGTCAATCTTGTACCAGGCCCTGACATAGTTCCTAGTCTGCTTGTCACGGTATTTATCGATGAGGGGCGGTAGGCGTTGCTCGGCACGCTCTGCGTCCTCCATGTCCCATATAGGTTCTGCCACTCTATAACCGACGGGACCGAGTTTGTGGACCCCTAAGTTCAAGTCCCGCATATCTTTCCCCCACTGACTTGATTCCGCGATTGTGTTGCTCTCGCACTTGATCTTGAACTCCAGGTAGTCAGCTTCGTTGATCGAAGGATTTGTCTCCTTGATCTTCTCATAACTATCACCTTTTTCAATCCTTCTCTTCACCGCGGCTCTCCAAGTAGCCAGGTGATACGTCTCCGTCGTATCTACTTTTCCAAACACTTTTGCCCTTGTTTTGGACTCTAACTTGCATGATTTGAATGGAACTAACCCGGACTGACGCTGTTTTCAGCAAAATTGCCATGGTGTTATTTATGTGCAGAAACAAAAGTTCTCAGAATGACCTGAAACTTCACAGAACGTCTATTTGGAAATAAAAAAAATCCTTGCAAAAGACGAAGACTAGGGGGCCCACCACCTGTCCATGAGGGTGAGGGCGCGCCCCCTACCTTGTGGGCCCCCTGGAGCTCCTCCGACCTCAACTCCAACTCTATATATTTGGTTTCGGAAAGAAAAAATAGGAGAGAAAGATTCATCGCGTTCTTTGCTTATTTACTTTTCCGTTGCTATTGCTATCATCACTACAAAATACCAAAAACATTACTTTTGCTATCATTACCTTTTGCTACCGTTACCACTACTATCATATTACTTTGCTACCAAACACTTTGCTGCAGATATTAAGTTTCCAGGTGTGGTTGAATTGACAACTCAGCTGCTAATACTTGAGAATATTCTATGGCTCCCCTTGTGTCGAATCAATAAATTTGGGTTGAATACTCTACCCTCGAAAACTGTTGCGATCCCCTATACTTGTGGGTTACCAAGACTATTTTCTGGCGCCATTGCCGGGGAGCCTAGCTCTATTCTTTGAGTCACTTGGGATTATGAACTACGGGGAGAGGTAAGGAACTGCCATCTAGTTCTGCACTTGATTCACCTTCTGTTTTGAGTAAGCTTGAGATACCTAAACCTGCTTCTGCTATTCGTTCTGATATGACGCATGTTATTGATGATGCCACTTCTGCTATGCATGATACTTATGATGAAACTACTTCTATGCTTTATACTACTATGCCACTTGGTGAATTTCTGGATGAACAACTTTCTAGGGTTTGAGAGAATGAAAATATTGAATCTGACAATATTGATGAAAGTGATGATGAAGAGTCTCCCTCTAATGAATATGAATCACCTGTTATTCCTAAGGGTTATGTTTTTGAAAAAGAAGCTGCTTTAGCTATTTTAGCTTGCAAAGATAGATACGAACTTAAGAGGTTATTGGCTAAATGGAAGCAGCAATCTCTTAATGCTAGAATGAAACCTGACCCTACTTTTGCTACTTCACCTATCTGTGTTACCGATAAGGATTACGAACTCTCTGTTGATCCTGATATAATTACTTTGGTTGAATCTGATCCTTTTCATGGCTATGAATCTGAAACTATTGTGGCACATCTTACTAAATTAAATGATATAGCCTCCCTGTTCACTAATGATGAGAGAACTCGTTACTTTTATATCCTTAAAATATTTCCGTTCTCATTAAAGGGTGATGCCAAGATATGGTTTAATTCTCTTGATCGGTTGTGTGCGTAGTCCCCAGGATATGATTTATTACTTCTCTGTTAAATATTTCCCTGCTCATAAGAAACAAGCTGCTTTGAGGGAAATATATAATTTTGTGCAAATTGAAGAAGAAAGGCTCCCACAAGCTTGGGGGAGGCTTCTCAAGTTACTTAATGCTTTGCCTGATCATCCTCTTAAGAAAAATGAAATAATTGATATATTTTATAATGGACTAACCGATGCTTCCAGAGATTACCTGGATAGTTGTGCTGGTTCTGTTTTCAGGAAAAGAACACCGAATGAAGCTGAAATTCTATTGAATAATATGTTGACAAATGAAAATAATTGGACACTTCCTGAGCCTATTCCTAAACCAACTCCGAAGGAGAAAGGTGTTCTATTTCTCAGTCCTGAAGATATGCAAGAGGCAAAGAAATCTATGAAAGAAAAAGGTATTAAAGGTGAAGATGTTAAGAATTTACCTCCGATTGAAGAAATACACGGTCTTAATTTACCGCCTGTTGAAGAAACATATGATCTTAATCCATTACCTATTGAAGAAACTCATGGTCTTGATAACCCGACACAGGTAGTAAAGGTAAATTCTCTCTATAGGTATGATAAGGCTGAAATCCCATTTACTAAGTTTGCTAGCCCATGCTTAGATGAGTTTCATAAATTTATGGTTAAGCAAAAAGACTTCAATGATTATTTTGGTAGACAATTGAAATACAATTCAAATATGCTTGAACACTTGGGTGATTATATGGCTAATGTCAAAGGTGAACTTAAACTTATTAGTAAACATGCTTCTATGGTTACCACTGAAGTAGAACAAGTACTTAAAGCTCAAAATGATTTGCTCAATGAATTGAATAGTAAGAAAAATGATAGTGTTGTTAGAGTTATGACTAGAGGTGGTAGAATGACTCAGGAACCTTTGTATCCTGAAGGCCACCCTAAGAGAATTGAGTAAGATTCTCAGAGAAATAATATAGATGCACCTAGTCCTTCTAAAAGGAAGAAAAAGAAAGATGATAGGACTTTGCATGCTTCTAGTGAACCTATTATTGATACACCTGAGAATCCAAATGATATTTCTATTTCTAATGCTGAAACACAATCTGGTAATGAACCTGAAACTAGTGATAATGTTAATGATAATGTTCATGATGATGCTCAACCTAGTAATAATAATGATATAGAAACTCAACCTGCTGTTGATCTTGATAACCCACAATCGGAGAATCAACGTTATGATAAGAAAGACTTTGTTGCTAGGAAACATGGTAAAGAAAGAGAACCATGGGTTCAGAAACCCATGCCTTTTCCTCCCAAACCATCCAAGAAAAAGGATGATGAGGATTTTGAGCGCTTTGTTGAAATGATTAGACCTATCTTTTTGCGTATGCGATTAACTGATATGCTTAAAATGAATCATTATGCTAAGTATATGAAACAAATTGTTACAAATAAGAGAAAGATACCGGAAGTTGAAATTTCCACCATGCTTGCTAATTATACTTCTAAAGGTGGAATACCTAAGAAACTAGGAGATCCAGGAGTAACCACTATACCATGCTCCATTAAAAGAAACTATGTTAAAACTGCTTTATGTGATCTTGGAGCCGGTGTTAGTGTTATGCCTCTCTCTTTATATCGTAGACTTGATTTGAATAAGTTGACACCTACTGAAATATCTTTATAAATGGCTGATAAATCAACTGCTATACCTGTCGGTATTTGTGAGGATGTGCATGTTGTAGTTGCAAACGTTACTATTTTAACGAACTTTGTTATTCTTGGTGTTCCCAAGGACGATAGTATGTCTATTATTCTTGGAAGACCCTTTTTGAATACTGTAGGGGCTGTTATTGATTGCACTAAAGGCAATGTCACTTTTCATGTTAATGGTAATAAGCATACGGTACACTTTCCGAGGAAACAACCTCAAGTTCATAGTATCAACTCTATTGGAAAAATTCCATCGATTATATTTGGAGGTTCTGAATTTCCTCTTCCTACTATCAAGAAGAAACATGATATTCTTATTATTGGGGATGTGCATATCCCCGTTGAGGTAACTAGTGTTATTCGAAATTTCTCCGGTTCCATGTTATTCGGAATGAGTTCGTTAACAAAACTTGATCAACCTTGTTAGTGGATTCCTTTTGATGAGCATGAGATGGAATAAACTAGAAGGCACAACTCTCTGTACCCTCCTTTTACTCTCAGTTATTTATATTAAATAAAATAAAAATAGTATTTTTCTATCTGTTATCTGAATTATCTGTGCAATATAAAAATACCCCGAAAACAAAAGTTCTCCAAATGCCCTAAAATTTAAATATGATTTTTTTTCTGGAATATTTGAGATTATTTGGCACCGAGAACACAGCAGGGGGCATCCACTTGGCCACGAGGGTGGAGGGCGCGCCCTACCCCCCTGGGCGCACCCCCTGCCTCGTGGGCCCATGGTGGCCCTCCTCCACTTATCCCTGCACCCACACACTCCTTCTTCCTCCCACAAACACGAATATCCAGCTCAAACCCGAGTCCAAGCTCATTTTGCTGACATTTTCGATTTCCTTGCTCAAAGCACCTCTCACAAAACTGCTTGGGGAGATTGTTCCTTGAGGAAGAAATATGTTTAGGAAAATGTACCAAGGTGGCTCTTCAAGGAAACAAGAGCCCAGGCTTGCAATGCATGATGCTGATGATGAGCCACCAAGGGACGCTCCAGTGTGACCCTGTGAATGGCCTTCAGAGGACTTCATGGATCGAGCGGGGATTAAGGAAGAATTCAACGCATATTTGCATAACGCTGATCTTGTGAGCTTCGAGGAAGAAAAATGCCGTCAGTACCGCTATCTCACTAATTCCTTTGTGAGGAGGTTTGAATTTTCATCTTTACGTAATTCTCAAACTATCCTGTTTGATCTTTATGAAAATTCTTACACTATGGACTTAGAGGATTTTACCACTGCTTGCAAACTTCCACAATGGGGTAGTGTTAGGGAACCTCGCAAATCTGAATTTAGAGATTTTCTTGCTAGTATAACTGTGGGGGAATCTAGAGATATAACACAAGCTACCATAGGGAGCATTCACTCTCCTGCTATACATTATTTTGCTCTCTTCATAGGTAGATGCATTAATGGTAAAGATGAGGCATGTCACATGTGTGTCCCTGACCTCAGTATTCTTAGGAGTGCTGTGTTAGGAGATAAATCTTACAATTTGGGAGCCATTGTTGCACGTAGGTTGCATCTTAATAGATTTAATGGAGATTTCTTTGGTGGAATTTATGCAACCTGCTTAGCTAATTTTCTTGGTGTATCCATACGTAATGATGATATTGAATTGCCTACTGCTTACCTAGACTTTAATGCTATGGTTCACCACCAGTTTGTTGAGAGGAATGAATCACCTCTCCAATATCGCTTAATCTTTTACAGACGCCGTGCCATCCATATTACTCTCCCTGCTCCTGCCTTCTTTGATTATCAGGCAAAAGGAAGACATGTTATTACGAGAGAGGAGGCAGATGAGTACGAGAGGAGGGCGGAGGCTGCTCGTCGCCATGCTGCAGCTCAGGAGGCAATAGCCGCTGCATCGCTGTACGACCCCAACTATTACTATGGATATCCGCCGGGCCAGCCATGGCCATATACCAACTTAGGCCAAAAGCCTAAGCTTGGGGAGTACGTATTTCTCACCGACATTACATTCATGTTCACACACTAATTTCTAGATGTCGGTGCTCATACTTTTTCATTGTAATATCCATGCTAGTTTATTTTCCTTTTTATGCTTTCTACTTGTGTGTTTAATAAACCTTAAGAAAAACCAACAGAAATTAGTTGTAGCTTTTAATTAGTTTACTTTCCATGGTTGTAGTAGTTATTAAAAAAAGAAAACGAAAAAAGATTTCATGTTCTTCTTTTGCTTGTTGGGAGCTTTCCCGTGTAAATAGTTTTATTTCTTTTCTTTGGGGTCGATAGGAGAAGACCATAATTAAATTGTTGAAGTGGCTCTTATATGCATTATTGTTGATCTAACAAAAGAGCCCATATTGCCTTGTCTTCTCTTGTTTATTGAATGCTTGCAGATTCCAGCTTAGCCCAATGCACGAGCACTACTATTATTATTCACATCATTCGGTCGTGCAAGTGAAAGGCAATTATGACGATATATGATGGACTGACTGACATGAGAAAAGCTGGTATGAACTCGACCTCTCTTGTTTTTGTAAATATGATTAGTTCATCATTCCTGATTCAGCCTATTATGAATAAACATATTTGCAATGACAACTAGAGATCATAGTTTCTTGTGGCATGCTTGATTAGCTAGGAGCTTATAATGGTTTACCTTGCGTGCCAACATGCTATTAAAATGGTTGTGATGTGGTATGACAGGGTGGTATCCTCCTCTGAATGATTTAAGTGACTTGACTTGGCACATGTTCATGCATGTAGTTGAAACAAAATCAACATAGCCTTCACGATATTTATGTTCATGGTGGATTATATCCTACTCATGTTTGCATTCGGTGTTGATTAATTTTAATGCATGTTCATGACTCTTGTCACTCTCTAGCTGGTCGCTTCCCAGTCTTTTGCTAGCCTTCACCTGTACTAAGCGGGAATACTGCTTGTGCATCCAACTCCATAAACCCCAAAGCTATTACATGTGAGTCCACCATACCTACCTATATATGGTATCTACCTGCCGTTCCAAGTAAATTTGTATGTGCCAAACTCTAAACCTTCAAATAAATATCCTGTTTTGTATGCTCGAATAGCTCATGTATCAACTAGGGTTGTCCGTATCTTCCATGTTAGGTGGCTTATTCTCAAGAGGAGTTGACTTCGCTCCTCACTCACGAGAAAGTGGCTGGTCACCGGGATGCCCAATCCCATGCTTTATGCAAACTAAATCAAAATAATTGCAAACAAAACTCCCCCTGGGACTCTTGTTAGTTGGAGGCACTCGTTGTTTCAAGCAAGCCATGGATTGATGCTTGTTGGTGGAGGGGGACTATAAACTTTACCATTCTGTTTGGGAACTTCCTATAATGTGTATAGCATGGAAGATATTGCCATCTCTTGGTTGTTATGTTGACAATGAAAGTATACCGCTCAAAATATTATTCACCTCTATTTCAAAATCGAGCTCTGGCACCTCTACAAATCCCTGCTTCCCTCTGCGAAGGGCCTATCTATTTACTTTTATCTTGAGTCATCATCCTCTTATTAAAAAGCACGAGTTGGAGAGCACCGCTGTCATTTGCATTCATTACTGTTAGTTTACATTGAGTATGACTTGACTGGATCTCTTTTACCATGAATTACAATGTCTAGTCAGTCCTTGATCTTTAAAGGTGCTCTGCATTTATATTTTGTGGTCTCAAAAAGAGCTAGCGAGATACCATCTTTTTATATCATATTATGATTGTTTTGAGAAAGTGTTGTCATCCGAGATTTATTATTATTGCTCGCTAGTTGATTATGCCATTGATATGAGTAAACATGGGACCTATGCGTTATTTTGAATATGGTTAGTTCATAATCTTTGCTTAAAACTTGAATGTTGGCTTTACATATTTACAACAACAAGAGCAAATAGAGTTTGTAAAAGTTTTTCTTTATCACTTTCAGTTTGTCAACTGAATTGCTTGAGGACAAGCAAAGGTTTAAGCTTGGGGGAGTTGATACGTCTCCGTCGTATCTACTTTTCCAAACACTTTTGCCCTTGTTTTGGACTCTAACTTGCATTATTTGAATGGAACTAACCCGGACTGATGATGTTTTCAGCGCAATTGCCATGGTGTTATTTATGTGCAGAAACAAAAGTTCTCGGAATGACCTGAAACTTCACGGAACATCTATTTGGAAATAATAAAAAATCCTTGCAAAAGATGAAGACCAGGGGGCCCACCACCTGTCCACGAAGGTGGGGGGCATGCCTGCCCCCCTAGGGCGCTCCCCCAACCTCGTGGGCCCCCTGGAGCTCCTTCGACCTCAACTCCAACTCTATATATTTGGTTTCGGAGAGAACAAAATAGGAGAGAAAGATTCATCACGTTTTACGATACGGAGCCGCCGTGAAGCCCTAAAACCTCTCGGGAGGGCTCATCTGGAGTCCGTTCGGGGCTCCGGAGAGGGGAATCTGTCGCCATCGTCATCATCAACCTTCCTCCATCACCATTTTCATGATGCTCACCGCCGTGCATGAGTAATTCCATCGTAGGCTTGCTGGACGGTGATGGGTTGGATGAGATTTATCATGTAATCGAGTTAGTTTTGTTAGGGTTTGATTCCTAGTATCCACTATGTTCTCAGATTGATGTTGCTATGACTTTGCTATGCTTAATGCTTGTCACTAGGGCCTGAGTCCCATGATTTCAAATCTAAACCTATTATGTTTTCATCAATATATGAGAGTTCTTGATCCTATCTTGCAAGTCTATAGTCACCTATTATGTGTTATGATCCATTAACCCCGAAGTGACAATAATCGGGATACTTACCGGTGATGACCGTAGTTTGAGGAGTTCATGTATTCAATATGTGTTAATGCTTTGGTCCGGTACTCTATTAAAAGGAGGCCTTAATATCCCTTAATTTCCGCTAGGACCCCGCTGCCACGGGAGGGTAGGACAAAATATGTCATGCAAGTTCTTTTCCATAAGCACGTATGACTATATTCGGAATACATGCCTACATTATATTGATGAATTGGAGCTAGTTCTGTGTCACCCTAGGTTATGACTGTTACATGATGAACCGCATCCGGCATAATTCTCTATCACTGATCCATTGCCTATGAGATTTCCATATATTGTTCTTTGCTTATTTACTTTTCCGTTGCTATTGCTATCGTCACTACAAAATACCAAAAACATTACTTTTGCTATGATTGCCTTTTGCTACCGTTACCACTACTATCATATTACTTTGCTACTAAACACTTTGCTGCAGATATTAAGTTTCCAGGTGTGGTTGAATTGACAACTTAGCTGCTAATACTTGAGAATATTTTTTGGCTCCCCTTGTGTCGAATCAATAAATTTGGGTTGAATACTCTACCCTCGAAAACTGTTGCGATCCCAAATACTTGTGGGTTATCACCAGGGTCGTGCTCATCTTAGTGAGGGCGGAACTATTCACTCTATTCCCTGAGAGGCGTGTGTTTGTGAAGTCACCGGGGAACTTGTATCATTCGTGCAGCTTCGTGAAGAGGGGGTTGCGCAAATTCCCTCGGTCACAATGCCTTAGGTTCTCGGTGTTGATCGAGACGGTGCTCCGGAGAATGCACCCGAGCTGTCCCGCGTACCCCTTGACTAATTCTTTGGGCGCCGTTGGCTGCCCACTAGAGGACACTTCACTAAATTCCTCCTTGACAGTGCCGAGCACATTCGGGCGCCGGTCCTTCCGTTGCCTCTTCGGTTGGCTGCCATCTATGCGTGCGCTGCCATCATCAGTGGTGGCATCCTCGGTGGCACCATCAGTGGTGTCATCCCCGACGACACTAGGGGTTGTGTTGTCGGGATCGGTGTCTTCCGCGGTGTCCTCATAGTGGTGAGGTTCTTCCTCCAGCTCCTGGGACAGCCCCAGAATGCCTTGCCTGAACCGCCAGCCTCATCGTTGTGGGCCATGTTTCGCTCTAAATAGGAGAAAAGTTTGGTCAAAAAGTTGGTTATTGTCAAGGAACAAGATCTCTAAGTTGACCAAATAACCTAATTCTCGAGGAATGTCGCCAAAAAGTTGGTTATTGTCAAGGAACTGTTCAGAGATGTTTGTGATATTGCCTAGGTGTTTTGGGATGGAACCTGTTAGTGTGTTCTTGCTAAGGTCCAAGTCCACGTTCTCAAGGACCTCATCTTTGCAGGCTAATTTTCTAGCTTGTAACACTAGGATTAGTAGCTTAATTAATCGACTAGTCGGTTGTATGGTGGTGTAATTAACTTATTTTAATACTGGCCAGTCATGTGGAGTATACTAGCTCACTGGGTGCCCCTAAAGATACCCCGGCCATAATTAGTAAGTAAGCAATTGATCTAGCTAGCATTGCCATGCCATGCATCCACCTTGTTTTAATACTAAACTAATCCAAGGCCTCTTTCAAAAGCCACAACTTCTAGGTCACCTTCTATGTCACTAATCCAAGGCCTCTTTCCAAAGCCACAACTTCTAGGCCACCTTCTAGGTCACTAATCCAAGGACATATCATTTGATTAATTTTTGTTTCGGTTGAGAATCGGGCACCTTCTAGGTCAAGAAAATTGGGCATGACCTTTGCTAATTTTCTTGACCTAGGAGTGCCCCATTCTAAACCGAAACGGAAATTAATCAACATTTCAGGAGAAAGGGGTCATTTCAGAAGATCACAAGTAGCAGCAGCATCACTTGACAAAATCACAAGTAGCAGCAGCATCACAAGTAGTACAGAAGCACAGTAAATATAGAGATTGAGGATCCAGTAGCCTTGTTCTCAGCTCTCTAGATGAGTTCTGGAAGCAATATGTTGCTGGAGCACCAGGGCCTCTTATTTCAAGGATGACATATCTCGATGTACAACATTGCTGTAATTTTCAGGGCCACAAGTGTACTGGTAAAATGTAAACGTTAGCTAATGAATGCATTTACAAGGTTGATGAGAATTATTGTGTGCCTTGCTCTCTTCACCTTGTTGCTATCTCTTTGAAAGACGCAATAAAACCTAATGTTTTGATCTAGTTGATCTAAATAAAGGACTTGTTGATCACATATGCATCTAGTTTGTCCCTTGACTCGGGATTCATGCCTATGGATGGGTGGTGGATATTTTATCAGATCCTTTTGCTTGTACAACCCTAGCCTGCATATATTTTGCTTGAACATAAGAGAAAAGAGATTGGCTTGAACATTAGAATCATACAAAATCTAGAACGCGCCCATTTTGTTAACATCCTCAAACAAACCAGAATCTCCCCTTGTTCTCAGCTCTCTGAACCAATGTTCAGAGACAAATCAGACTTGACAGTAAAGATCAAAATTTCTGACTTGACAGTAAATATAGTGGAAACTGAAGATTATTTAGGAACACACTTGTTCCTAAACTTGATGTCGATTTAGCAACACAGTCTTAAGTGAGAGTATAAAAAATAACTACTCCATCTGCTTAAGTGATTCTACACTAAACCAGAACAAGTTGATGTTCAGTCAAGTTGATTTCAAACTTGAAACATAAATAAAATTTGACATCAATGAAATTTATACTATGAGTGCCTGCCCATGACATCTGCATGGTTCTCTACACCACACACCATCAACACTGCTAGCTACTCCTATTCGATCGCCCCAGCTTTTGCCACGGACAGCAAGAATATCAAATTGAATACCATTGGTATATTTCCTATTTTTACAAAGACCTTGCACAATTGGCAATGATGTTCAGTAGCAGATATTCAGAGTCATTAGTTTTGAATGTAAATCGTGAAAAACTGTACATCTGATTATTTGGTCATTTTACTGCCCATTTTAAAAACATCTTAAACATCCTACAAGATGGTGTGAAGGAAATGATCACAAGATAGCACTGAATACTTCAACTTCCTCCTATGTCTGCAGTTAACTTCCAACTTGGTAACCCATTTGGATCGAGAAAACAAGCAAACAGAGCATCACTAAGTGGCAAAGATGTAGTTTTACCAGAGGGACTTGTGCCAGACAGAGGTGTTAGGGAAGGAACCGTCCCCGCTCCGAGGTACGGCTAGGGTTCGCTACTGGACGCGTGCGTGCACCTGCCTGAGGAAGCATACCAAGGGCATGAGGGGAGGGAAGGGAAGGGAAGAGGAGAAGATTGGGCGAGAGAGTGCATACCTCGACGACGGCGCGACAAAGCAATCAGGCTGGCGCGCTCGATCTGGTCGGCCGTTCGCGAGCACAGGCACGCGGAGGCAAGGTCGTCGTCCCGGCGCGCGAGAAAGCGATTGGGCGGATGGATCTGACCTGCTCCGTCTCCAGCGAGAGCGGGGTGGGGTCGGAGGGGGAGGAAGAAGAGGATGGGGAGAGGAAGGCAGCGGGGGCGTGGATTGGGAGCGGACGCGTCCCACGGGCGAGGGCGGGGCGTAGTAGGGGCGGCGACGCAGTGGGTGGGGCGGCGACGTAGTGGGTCGGCGCAGTGGGTCGGGCGCTCTGCTCCGGCTGAGAAAGATGTGAGATTGGGAGAAGGACGAACGGCTGGCGAGATGGACAACACATACAGAGGGGGAAGGTTAGCAATGGCGCACCATCTAGGGGTGCGCCATAAACACAGTGATATCAATGGCGCACCTTCCCTTGGTGCGCCATTACTAACTTTTTTTTGGGATTTTTAGTTGCATCTAATAAATTTTTAGAAAATGACGATCAAATTTGAATACATTTATGAATGTGAAAAAATATCATCAAATTTGTTATTTGAAAATATTTATGAATATGAAAAAAATATCATCAAATTTGTTATTTGAAAATATTTTTTTGAATTTTTAGTTGCATCTAATATCTTTTTAGAAAATGACGATCAAATTTTAAAACATTTATGAATGTGAAAAAATATCATCAAATTTGTTATTTGAAAATATTTATGAATATGAAAAAATATCATCAATTTAAATACAATCGATCTTAGCTAGCTATCTTTTCCCAATCTTCTTGCCCTTCTTTTTCGCAAATGGAGTTCTTCTCTTGAACGGACGTCCTTTAGGTAGGGTGGTCCTGCTTCTTCTTGTGGTGTATGGCACTTCATCGTCGTCATCATGTTCCATCTTCGGGTCATCGTACTTGTCGAAGTCTTGCTCATTGGTAACTCCATCCATTCCGATGATCTTCCTTTTTCCTCTCCTCACGACAACACGACTGGGCTTTGATAGGTCGGTAATGAAGAAGCATTGGTCCACTTGGGAAGCCAGTACCCATGGCTCATTTTTTGCGATGACGTTTGCGCCCGCGGTCTTGGACTTGGCTTCGGGTATAACCATGGTGGTGAAATACCAGTCTTCTTTTAGGACGCTCTTGGCCCATCTGACACGGAACATCGGGACCTTCTCTCCAGCGTAGCACAGCTCCCAGATCTCCTCGATCCTTCTGTAGTATCTGTCCTTGTCGTTACCGGTGTAGGATTCCATCGTTAGCCCGGAGTTCTGATAACCATCACTCTTCATGTCCTTGTCCTCGATGTAGAATGTGTAGCCGTTGATATCGTACGCCTCATAGGTCATCAGGTTGTGCTCGACGCCCTGTGACAAGGAGAATATGAGCTTTTCTTCCGCAGAAGAATCCTCATGTAAAGGGTATGACAGAAGCTTCTCCTTGAACCAACGCGTGAAACATGTGTTGTGCTCTTTGATTATATCTCCGTCCGTCCTCTGTTGGCCTCGGTCATTGTACGTCTAAAGGTTTTGTGCTCTACCACCCAAGGATCGACCACATCTATGTGTTGTAGCGCGACTAGGTTTGCTCTTTCAAAGTCGGTGAGTCGACCCTCGAAGTCGACATGCATTTCGCAGCGACCATCGCGGTGACCCCATCCAGCGAGCCTGTCGAGGTTCCTGTTGATGGGCAGACCAATGGGGTTCTCGTTGCCTAGATAATTCGTGCAGTAGGAGATGCACTCTTCGGTCAGAAAGCCCCTGGCTATGCTTCCCTCTAGACGTGACATGTTGCGAACGTATCCTTTGATGACACCATTCATCCTTTCGAACGGCATCATGCTGTGCAGGAATGTCGGCCCGAGTTGGATGATATCCTCCAAGATATGGACCAGCAGATGCACCATAACGTCGAAGAATGCGGGAGGGAAGTACATCTCAAGCTCGCATAGTATCACCACGATCTCTTCCTATAGCCTTCTGAGTTGCCTCACGCCAACCGACTTCCGAGAGATGACGTCGAAAAAGTTGCATAGGTCAAATAGTGTTTCACGGACGTGCGCATCCATGATCCCACGGATTGCAACTGGAAGTATCTGCGTCATCAGCACGTGACAGTCGTGAGACTTCATCCTGTTGAACTTCTGCTTCGCTGAGTCTAGGTATCTGCTTATCTTCCCCGCGTAACCGTAAGGAAGTTTTACTCCTACGAGGCAGGTGAAAAACTGCTCGATCTCCTCCTAACTTAGAGTGAAGCACGCGGGAGGGTAGTCATTTCTAATCTTCTTGGCCTTTTTGCCTTTGCGACGACTTTTCATGTCCTTCGCCTCATCATCATTAGCGTGAAGCTCCTCCCTGATGCCCATTGATTTCAAGTCTGCCCATACTTTTGGCCCATCTTTGGTCCTCTCTGGCATGTTGAGCAGGGTACCAAGCAGACTCTCGCACACGTTCTTCGTGATATGCATGACATCAAGGCTGTGAGGCACACGGAGGATCTTCCAGTATGGCATGTTCCAGAAAATAGACCTCGTTTTCCCTACCTTCAGCAGCGGCACTGGCACCTTTCGCTTCTTTCTCGGCTCTGGCGCCTTTCGCTTCTTTCCCGGTAGAGGGCAATCTTTCCAATTTTTCAACAGCTCGTCTATTTCCTCGCCACTCCTCGTATGCGGGCGTCTTCGGGGTTCGGTTTCACCATCAAACAGATCCTTGCATTTTCTCCATGAGTCATCATCGTGAAGCAACCTTCGATGTCCCGTGAACACAGTTTTAGAAGACCCGGGATCTCTATCTAGCTGGTGATACGTTGTGTCATCCATGCACCTGACGCATCCAGAAAATCCGTGGACCACCTGCCCCGTGACATATCCGTAACCAAGATAGTCGTGCACTGTCGTGAGAAGTGCGGCTCTCATAGGGAAATATTCTTTCTCTGCGGTGTCCCACGTATTGGCTGGCGTTTTCCACAGCGTGTCTAGCTCCTCTTTCAGCAGCCCCAGATACAGATTAATGTCGTTCCCTGGTTGTTTCGTCCCTTCAATTAGCATACTCATCTGAATGTACTTCCACTTCATGCACAACTAGGGGGAAGGTTGTACATCCACACAAACACAGGCCAGGTGCTATGTGTGCTTCTCTGGCTTCCAAACAGATTGACTCCATCGGTGCTCGCGCCCAGCACGGTGTTCCTTAGATCATCCCCAAATTCTGGGTGTTCGAAGTTCAACGCTTGCCATTGGCTCGCATCCTTAGGGTGACTCAGCATCTTGTTTTTTTTTGTTTATCTCCGGATCATTTCCATCATCTTCTCGCTTATTCTCCTCCCTATCCGCGTGCCAACGTAGGAGCTTTGCTAGCTTAGGGTCCACGAAATATCGCTACAGACGAGGAGTGATCAGAAAGTACCACACCACTTTTGAAGAGCTTTCTTCCTCTTCTTGTATCGAGTGACGCCGCACACCGGACATATGGTAGACTCCGCGTGCTCGTCCCGATAAATGATGCAATTGTTCATGCACATATGGTATTTCACGTGCGGTAAATCCAGAGGACACACGATTTTCTTCGCCTCCTCGAAACTGGTCGGGCACTTGTTCCCCTTGGGAAGACGTTCGTGCTAGAATGACATGTTCTCGTCGAAGCATGCGTCCGTCATTTTGTGTTTTACCTTCATCTCCAGAGCCATGAGTGTTACTTTCAGGCGGGTATCCTCAGGCCTGCATCCTTCATACAATGGAGTAACCGTGTCTATCTCAAGTTGATCCAGCTTGGCTTTCCCTCGGGTGGCAGCTCTTGTCTTATCCGTCTGTGTGATGCCCCGAGACCAATGCGCCAGGTGTCTTCCAGTTATTCGCTGTCGTTGCCATGTCATTTTTTCATGTGTTGCATTCTTGCCATGTCATCATGTGCATTGCATCATCATGTTTTCAAAACTTGCATCCGCCTGGGTTCCCCCAGTTCCGTCCGTTTTCCGTTCTGAGCCCAGACACACTTGCACGCGCCCAAGGCACGTCCGAAATAGCATTTTATAAGTGGCCGAAAAATGTTCTCAGAATGGGTTGAAAGTTGGCATGCAGTGTTGTTTTGTTGTTAGTAGAACGCCTGCCAAGTTTTATCGGATTCGGAGTCCGTTTGACTCCCCAACGGTTAACTATAGCGGCAATATAGTCGGTCTAACATCGGACGTTTTCGGTCTCCGGAAACTGTCGCCGGGCCTCTCTCTTTTCTCTTCTCTCAGCCTAAGGCCTTCTGCACAGCCCACTACCACTCACCGTCAGGCCCTACCTAAACTCTCTCGTCAGCCCGCGGCCCTCCTCGCGCGCGCGCCCGAAAGCTGTCCCGGACCCGACCTGGACAGTCGTCACCGATAGGTCCGGATCATCCCCAAACATCTACAAAACATCTCTGTTTTCTTTTTTGGACTTCCTAACATATATTTTTCTCACCCGTCCATTTTAGATCAGAGGGATTTCATTAGTCTACTTTTAGATCCACTTGCTTTATAAACTAGACAAACCTTAATTTCTAGGGAGCTGTCCCATCCATCCTCCTGCCGCCGCCACCTACCTACTCTCTCTCGGGATCCATCCCCTCCTCGTTTTCACACACCAGCCAATTCCATCGATCCATCCATCCAACCGCACCACCGCCTCGCCTCAACGACCAGCGCCGCTGCCGATGACCACCTCCAGGCGAGTCCCTCGTGACCCTCTCTTTCTGTTCCCTCTTCCCTGCATCCCTCTCTTCCTAATCTCTGCATCTCTCTGTACCTCAACACTCAACATGAGCTCCAGCACCCTGGCCATCCCGAGCTTGGCCCACGCAGCTCGGAGACTTCAAACCCCTCATTCCAGCAGGACGCGTCGTGCCCGTGCTGCATCCCACGAACCCGCCGGCGACCTTGACCCTCAGGCCACCCCAACACGCCTGCGTGCCCCGAGTGAACGCACGAGGCTGTCCTCCTCGTCCCCGCGCCTCTGCTTCGCCAGAGACTGGCCTCGTCGCCGCCCAAGTCCACTGGGGCTTCAGCCATGTCCGTGCCCTCCATCCCCGCGCCCAAATCCGCCGGATCCCGCCGCCCCAGTCCCATTCCGACCGGTCCCCGCCGAGACCGCCTCACCGGAGCTCCTGCCGTGTCATGCCACGTGCATTGACCTGCGCCCCTGCTTCTCCCGCTGCTTCCTGCGTCGCTTGGTCAAGCATGCGAGCGACCACGTGGGCTGCATCCCACGCCAAGGCCCAGTGCGCCAGCCTCCCTTGTTCACCGTCAAACTGGGCCATGGCTCATGGTGAGCAGCGCCCAACCCCCTCTCCTGTGCATGTTGGGCCAACCAGATTCAGCCCAGTGCATTTTTCCCGTCTGGCGAATTTCTCTTTTATTCCAGTTAAATAGTTTTGCAGAAACACCCTTGAACTTCATGCATATTTTAACTCACAAACTAAGCATCACATGGAAAAACTTAATATATGAAACTTGCTTAGAATTTTGTGTAGATTAATAATTTTCCACTTTCATCTATGTTTAAAATGTTGTTTGTTTAAATTTGCATAAATAACTTGTTAAAATGCTTTATTTCATAACTAATTAACCGTAGCTCCGAACTTAATAAACTTTATATGTAAATGGGGTGGAGAAATGCCTAGTTTAACATGGTGACTTTACTTTGCATGTTTAACAACTCTAAAATTGTGTTTAGGGCAGATCAGTACCAAAACCAAAATATGCACATGAGGAGTTTCTGGACTTGTTGTTTGTTGTTCCGGCCTCATTTAAACTTGCCTAGTTAGGTAGTTTTATTATGCTTCACCCCCTTGCCATGTTAATCAACATTTAATTTTGTTGGGTGCATAAACGAGAGAGAACTAAATAAGTCATGTGGTGTTTTCTTCAATATGCAACTCCGTTGCATATTGAGCTCCATTTAATTTGTAAGATTGTTTGTGCATTTTGCCATGCCATGCCTCATTAAACCGGACATGCTTATGTGGTGGTTGTTTACTATGTTGTTTGCTTCTTTCCGGTGTTGCTTCTTTGGGTTGGTTCCGATAACGTTGCGTTTGTGAGGATTCGTTCGACTACGTCGGTTTATCTTCTTCATGGACTCGTTCTTCTTCCTTGCGGGATCTTAGGCAAGATGACCATACCCCCGAAATCACTTCTATCTTTGCTTGCTAGTTGCTCGCTCTATTGCTATGTTGTGATACCTACCACTTGCTATATCGTGCCTCCATTATTGCCATGTCAAACCTCTAACCCACCTTGTCCTAGCAAACCGTTTTTTGGCTATGTTACCGCTTTGCTCAGCCCCTCTTATAGCGTTGCTAGTTGTAGGTGAAGATGATGTTTGTTCCATGTTTGGAACATGGATATGTTGGGATATCACAATATCTCTTATTTACATTAATGCATCTATATACTTGGTAAAGGGTGGAAGGCTCGACCTTATGCCTGGTGTTTTGTTCCACTCTTGCCGCCCTAGTTTCCGTCATACCGGTGTTATGTTCCTTGAATTAGCGTTCCTTACACGGTTCGGTGTTATGGGGACCCCTTGACAGTTCGCTTTGAATAAAACTCCTCCAGCAAGGCCCAACCTTGGTTTTACCATTTGCCTCACCACCACCTACTTTTCCCTTGGGAGTCACTCTCTCGAGGGTCATCTTTATTTTAAGACCCCCTGGGCTAGTGCTTGTCTAAGTGTTGGTCCGAACTAGAGTCCTTTGCAGTGCCACCTCGGGGAAACTAGAGGGCTGGTTTTAGTTGTACGGAGTGTTCATCCGGTGTTGCCCTGAGAACGAGATATGTGCAGCTCCTATCAGGATGTCGGCGCATCGGGCGGTCTTGCTGGTCTTTTTTACCATTGTCGAAATGTCTTGTAACCGGGATTCCGAGACTGATCGGGTCTTCCTGGGAGAAGGAATATCCTCCGTTGGCCGTGAGAGCTTGTGATGGGCTAAGTTGGGACAACCCTGCAGGGTTTTGAACTTTTGAAAGCCGTGCCCGCAGTTATGGGCAGATGGGAATTTGTTAATGTCCGGTTGTAGAGAACTTGAAACTTAACTTATTTAAAATGCATCGACCGCGTGTGTAGCCGTGATGGTCTCTTCTCGGCAGGGTCCGGAAGTGAACACGGTTCTTGTGTTATGCTTGAACGTAAGTACTATCATGATCACTTCTTGACCATTTCTAGTTCAAGACCGTGCTTTGCTTCTCTTCTCGCTCTCATTTGCGTAAGTTAGCCACCATATATGCTAGTGCTTGCTGCACCTCCACCTCACATACCTTTTACCTACCCATTAGCTTAAATAGTCTTGATCGCGAGGGTGCGAGATTGCTGAGTCCCCGTGACTCACAGATTACTTCCAAAACCAGTTGCAGGTGCCGATGATACCGTGCAGGTGACGCAACCGAGCTCAAGGAGGAGCTCGATGAAGATTGTGTTCATTGTGTTGTTTCGTTTTCCAGTTGATCAGTAGTGGAGCCCTGTCAGGGCGATCGGGGGTCTTTTGCATTAGGGGTAGTCTTCTTTTATTTTGGTTCCGTAGTCGGACCTTGTTTGTAGCTGGTTGATGTAATGTTATATTCATGTATTGTGTGAACTGGCGATTGTAAGCCAACTCTGTACCTCTTTCTGATTCAGTACATGGGATGTGTAGAGATTACCCCTCTTGCGACATGCCTACAATGCGGTTATGCCTCTAAGTCGTGCTCCGACACGTGGGAGATATAGCCGCATCATGAGTGTTACAAGTTGGTATCAGAGCCAGCTCCGACTTAGGAGCCCCCTGCTTGATTGAATCGTTGGTGTTGTTGAGTCTAGAAAAATGTTTTGAGTCTTTTAGGATTATATATATCGAAGAGTAGGATTCTTTTTACTCCTCAGTCCCTTCGTCGCTCTGGTGAGGCCTCCTGACGTAGATTTTTGACAATTCTCTTCTCAAATTTCACTAAAAAAATTTAGGATCACGCGGGTATCTTGGAATCGTTCCGATGGTTTTATGACAAGAACGTTGTTCTTGGTGCCTCCTGACTTTTAGGGGTTGTGGCAGTGTCCCGGGGAGTTGAGCTCCGAGGTGTTGTCGTCACAATTTTATCGTTGCAGTTCTGGAATACCTGAGTTTCGCCGACATCGAAAATCTCTTTTATGCAGTTGTTGGTGAGATAACCTGGACGCCACCCAGTACTGGGGCGGGAGTTCGGGAGTATTGCCATAACTCGTATAACGGATGCTTTTCGAAGGTTGAGGTAAATGATTTCCGCAGGTTTCTTGGTTATGTGTTGAAGATGGATACAGCTGGATGTGGGATTTGTTAGTTTTGGGTGAGATATTATGCTTCCCCTGTATCCCCAACACCTGATTGCATAACCAGAAAGTTTCGGGAGTTTTATAAGTGGGAATTCAAGTAGCTCTTAGGATGTCTTTCCGACAGATGTATGATATGAAATTGGGGTTCGACGTCTAGTGGTCCGCCTATCCATGGTTGGGTTTACAGTGGTCTCGTTGTGTCTTAAAGAGCCCTTGGCTATGCTGACTCGGGGACGCTTCGTATGTCATGTGCACTGCCTTGTACATGATGGTGCTATACAATCGAGCCCGTGTGGGCCCCACCACGAAAACTTCGGACGAAATCTCTATCATATGTTTGTTCCGGCTTATTCTGCAAGCCAATTCTTGTTTTCGTTTTGAGTTGTGGTATTCGAGTTGCTTCGAAGTCAAGTGTTGATTCCATACTTTTCCTAAGCGGTGTTCTCATGTTCCTATGTGAATACTAATCCTTCTCGATCATCGAGTTTGTCATGTCAATCCTTGTCAACCGGTGCGATTCTCTTCAAGATGATCCTATCATTTGTCTCATCCGCAAGATCAACTCCAAGTCTTCTGAATGTTGTTTGTTTCATCCGTCCCAAGTTACCTTTGTTTTTCCCGCCCTCCCATCCTTTTTCCTCAAGGACTCAGATTTCTTAATCATGTATCTTTTTATTGATGGGAAGTTTCTTCATTCTCTTCGTTCAATGTTTTATCCGGTGATTCTCAGGAAGATTTAACGGAGCTTCAAGTTCATCATTCTCCGTTCTTTTTTCTTCTCCGGTGGATTTAATTCAAGCTTTGTTGATCATATGCCTTTTCCTCGTTTCAAATATTTTCCCATAACGGTGCACCTCATAATCATTCCCCGCTTGCTATTCAATTGTTCCGGAGTGTTCAAGTTATCTCGAAGATTCATGTTTTCCATTCTTAATCTGTTCAAGCTACTTCGAGATTGTTATCTCAGTCAAGTCATTTAATTCAACCGGTACAATCTTTTCTAAATCATTTCAACGGTGTTTCTCTTGAGTGGGCCCTAACCCACAGGTCTTTTCCCAGGATCTTACCCGACTCTTCTATTTTTCCGGAGTTATAATCAAATTCTTTTCAAAGTTTGACGTAAGAATGATTTATCAAAAGTCAAGTGCCCTTCTCCAAGATCTTTCAAATTCTTTTCATTGTTGTTTCAACATTTTCTATTCTTCATTATTCCGGAGTATCTCAACAATTCATGGTGGTGTTTCTCGTCAACGTTCTCGGATTTGAAGACCGAAGAAGAGTTTTTCCTCCAAATCTTATCCTTTCTTTCAAAGATTCATGATTCTATCTTGATGCCATACTCTCATAATTGTTTTGATTGTGAGAATTCTTTTCATCCTTCCGGAGCAATCCAGGAGTCTTTTCAGTTTGTTTCTCTGGAGCCCATCATCTCAGAATTATTCATTATCAGCTTTCAGCTCTTTTTCTCTAAATCTTACCGATGTATCATGCAAATATCCTCTAATCAATTCGGGATCTCTTCATTCACTTGTATCTAAATTCTCTCAAGTATCCTCGTTCATTTCATAATTCTTCTCGGTGTTCCTTTATCTTTTCTTCGGTCATTTTAATTCTTACGGTGGTTCGTGCAAGAGTTCTCGTCATTCGTTATCATATCAATCCATTCGTTCTTTTCAATCCTAACAGTGACTTGTTGAAGACCTTATGAAGTTGTCCATATCTATCTTAATCCTTTCTACGAGAATAAGTTGTATGAAATCCATTGCTTGTCATCAATTTAATTGGTGAAGGATAAGCATAATGTAATTCTTATTCTTGTTTCATCCAAGTGATTAATTCCTTATTCCGGAGGTTCATCAAAATTCTTGAATTCTTTTGTTCATCTTTTCTTCCGGAGTTCCAAGTTTCCACTTTATCTCGTCGCAAAGATCCATCTAAATCATCGCAAGGCATCACCTTGTGTTTTCAACTTCTCTTTCCTTTTGTTTGATCATCCTTTTATTACCGGAGTTCCTCATGGAGGTTCATCAAGGACTTAAATCCTTCTCGATGTGTTCTTCAAGATTCTTTTCAAAGGAGCTCAAGTATTCTTCATCTTGCAATCCGGAGTGCAACTCTTTCTACTGTATCATTGGAGGTGGTATTATGTCATTCTTGATAATTTGAGTTCATGTTTCATGATTCACATGTTGTTAATAATGAGGAATTTTAAATCCATCAACCTCTTCGTTGGAGTTATCTTGTGTCATGTTTCACCTAAAGCCTTTCCTAAGGATTGTTGTTATTTATGGTGCTTATAAATGACCAAAGTTCTTCATTTATCCTCTCGGTGATATAAGTTTCTCGTCTCCTTGTTTATGTCAATTCAATCTGTTGTTTCCGCTAGTGGCAGGATTTCACCTCAAGTTTTTGAGATGTTGTCCATAAGCCCTCAACAAGCCTGTCGGTGATATACCCCGCGATATGACCCGGCCGGATATATGACCCGGCTGGGACTTCGCGTTTCACTAGTAACCCGCCGGAGGTTTGGCGACTTACGAGTCTGGCGGCTCGCTGGTCTGACGACTCATGAGCCTGGCGACTCACGGATGGCCCCGACGGCGGGTCAGATGGAGGACTAGGCCCAAGGCCCAGAAGGCCGGCTCATGTTAATGGTGGGCCGGTTTAAGGGGAAAGCATAAGGGATATTCTCTTACAAAAGAAGCAAGACTAGGACTCCACTTGTAATAGAGTAATCCTAATCCTACTAGGACTAGTCATGTAACCCGCCCCTTCAACATATATATAAGAAGGGGCGGGGCTCCCCAAAGAGGGACAAGCAACAAGAAACAATATCTAGGGCTAGACACAAGGGGAGCCGGCTTATGCGGCGACTCCCTCATGAGCATAATGAGACCTAGCCACAAACAGCATGTAGGGCTATTCCGGATGATGTTACCCGGGGCCCGAAGCTGTCTAAATCCTCGTCTTGTGTGATGATCCGCCTTGCGTCTCTCGTCCTGACCAACCCCTCTTAAGCTACCACATAGATGTGTTGGCCTCACGACTAAGTCCTTACACTAGGATATCTGCCGTGACAATTCCACGACAGTTGGCGCCCACCGTGAGGTCAAGCGCATGATGGTGTTGAGTTCTTGAAGGGATTTCTCTTAAGGATTGAGAAGTTCACCATTGATCAGATGAAAAAGAGCTGGCATGGAACGACCGCGAAGACCCGCCGGACAAGCTTAGACAGAGCCGGCAAATTTATTGTTGGGAGAGCAAAGTTATGGTCAAAACTTTGGAGCCGGCGGATACGAGTTTCATAGAGATTTTTGGGTTTGCATGCGGCGCCTCACACGTTGCACGGCGTCCCATTGAATCCTAGTGCATATCGCTTTTTTCTGCTGCAGGCGAGACGGACAAGAATCGTCGGGATCGAGATGAGTTTTATGCTGAAAGTGCATGTATTACAGGATCCGGGTCAGATTGCAACTCCTCTTCGTGGCCACGTCGGTACGGACGAAGATTGGTGATGATTGATGTTTAATCCAGCCGCAGAGATCCAAGGAATAAAGAAACAATTATTGCATGGCGGGGCTCCTGGGGATTGAGGGAAAACTACTCTTGTTTGTCAATATACTATTATAGTTCTATTCCAGCAAGGTCCAGAATTCGTTTTTTAATCATTGCTTTGATCAAACCAGCAACGAGTACTGGTACGTGAAGCTACTACATAGTTGTATTGGTTCAGTTTTTTTCAATTACCACAAAGGGAACACCACGACCCGATCGGTTCAACTGGGGCCGACCCGGAAACAGCCACGACACGGGACTCCTCCGTTTGACCCGCCACTTCCTCTGTGGCCTTGCACGGCAAGTCGCCGCTTCGCCGGTCAGTTCCGTATGCGAGCAGCCCTGGAGCAGGCTCTTGCAGCTTCACCTACGCCGCTGAGCCTGACCTGGCATCGCCACGCCTCTGCTTGAGCCGTTTTCTCCACTAACGAGGCCGGGGCTTGTAAGCTATTGTTAAAGAGCAGTGTGTGCACACGCTAGCACTTCAAACAGGTCCTTCATGTGAGATTAGAAAAAGACAAGAGGAGAAGGTCACGGGCACTTGAAGACAAAAGAACCAGTACTACTACTACTCTCAACATGACACGATTTCCAAGACAACCGAAGGAGACGTGTTGGAGGATTTTTTTTGTCTTACAACTATACATTATCCAGCGGTTCATTCGGAAAATAAATCAGATGCTATCTGTTCTCAGTATTTTTAGCACATATTAATTCTTCAGAGAACAATTACTTTGTCTTTCAATATATTTTGTGCAGGATAAGATCCACTACAAAAGTGTCGTCATGCCATAGACATGAGGTTCGCGCCGGTTTAAACGTTGTGGCCAACTCTCGCGCCTGCACTGATTACCACTGCCACGGCCGACTCGTCAGTCCGCGCCCGCGCGCGCTGGCTTCCAGCACCGCGGCCGACTCCCTCACCGATGGACGCGCGCACGCCGCCGCTCCCGCGGTCCGGTCTACATCAACACGCCGGTGCCGCACCCGCTCTCATAAGTCGCCCGACGGACGCACGCAAGCTGCCGCCCCCACGGTCCATTCTACATCAACACAACTACGCCTGCGATTGACCCACCCATCCGCGCTAGCTTACCACGCCGCGGCCGGCTCGCCCGTGATTATTTTTAGCTTTGTCGTGGTGATCACGAACTCCGCGGCGGATATTTCCTGGCCTAACATACCAGGTGAAACCCATCCATTATACTTTTATATTATATATTGCTTTCTTTAAAAAAGCAATTGCTCTGGCTTGCAAGTTCTCTAGTGCAGGACATGTTATATCACTAAGATATTGAATGACTCATACCGGTTTATATCACGATCAAATATGGAGAATCTCAAGACAACTCTTCGAGGCGCCTTGAGACTCGGGGCCTACAATGACATGACTCGGGAACTCCGGGTCATTGGAGGGAATGATAACCCGGTTCCGGAGAACATTGCCCTATTGATGAAAATTTAAAGGCCGTTAGAAAATTGTCGGTTCAAAATAAAGATTCCGGTTTAAAATCCGGTTCAAGAGACATCTCTCTCCTGCAAAGCTTTGAAGCTCTCAAATCCGGTTCAGACATCCGGCTCAAGGTAAATTTGTCTCTTACAAAGCTTTTAAAGATCTGAAATCCGGTTCAAACATCCGGCTTAAGATAAATTTGTCTCTTACAAAGCTTTTAAGCTCTCAAATCCGGTTCAAACATTCGGCTCAAGGACAATCTGTCTCCCACAAAGTTTTGAAAGCTTTCAAATCCGGTTTAAAGTTCCGGTTCAAAAAGAATTAATCTCTCACAAGATTCGAGTTCTCAAAAAAATTAAAGGTTGCCAAAGAGAGCTTGCTGCCATGATGCACGGTTCAAACATGGGTATCCCGCCTTATGGCTTATCTTATTATGGTCACTTGGGGGCTTCCTGTTCAAACATAGGTCGTATTCGAACCAAAGAGTACATAGCTGTCGTAACCCTCTTGATCGGCTCAAAGACAAACTCACTAGGGGGCTTCTTGATCGTATTCGAATCATAGCTCAACCCCTTTTGGGTCCGACATGGATCATATTCGAATCAGCGTCGTTAAACAACTCTCAAGGTCATTTGGGGGCTTCCTGTTCAAACATAGGTCGTATTCGAACCAAAGAGAACATAGTTGTCGGTACCCTCTTGAACAGGCAGCGCCAAAGCCATTGGGGGCTACATGATCGTATTTGAATCCTAGCTTAACCCATTTGGAACGGTTTACTGATCATATTCGAATCAGAAGCCTTGATTTTCTTCTTGTCTGGATTAAGTTTTTTGGAACATAGTCTTTTGGGTTTTGAGACTTTTTTCTCATCTCTGAAGCATATATATGTGATTTCTATTAACCCGCCTGGCTTTCGACGAACAAGTTGCCAGCATATGAAAATATTAATACTTGGAAGGTTTAACTTCTAAGTTTTGGGTTATCACCCTTACTGCACAAGTATCATAAGCCAGCAGTACGATCCAATATCACAGGTATGATATTGTTTATACATGATTACGTTTAAACCAGCCATGGCTATGGACTTTAAGCCGCCGGTATATTTTGAATTACGCCATTGGAATCATGCGCGTATCAAAGATTGGGTTATCACCCTTACTCTGCAGGTCACATAGACTGACAGTGCAAATTCAATATTACAGGATAATACTACATTTGGGTGGTTACCCGCCCTGGCTTTTGACACTAAATCGCCAGGGCGTATGTTGTTTAAACTTTGTGCAAGATTTGCAGAACTATGACTTATATAAATACTTAAGTCCAAACTCATCATTAAAATTGATGCTTCAGAATGATCATCTGTGCTGGATTTATTCAAAGGCTATAAATAGCCGGGATATAAAAATTCCGGCTTACAATGGATGCGGATTAAATCGCCATCGGCCAAGAGCCGACGGGTATTTAAAACTCCGAATTTACTTGTCAACAGATAAAGTACTTGAATCTTTAAATAGCTAAACTTGGCTGGATTTTTCATTATGATATTGAATGATTGAGGTTTTCAAACCGGGTTATTCAAATCTTTAATAGCCAACATGGCTGGATTTTTATTATGTTTATTAGTAACTAATATTATGATTGAGTTTTTCAAAGTCGCTTCAGCGCAATGGCTAGTATTTTATCAATGGATATGATTTATTCTACAATGAAAGAAATAGTCCCGAGTCATTGCAGGCTTACGACCCGGCACTTGGGGGCTACATTATTTAAATTGAGATTACATCGGATATGCAAGTCCCATGTCACTGCCAGCATGCACCATGGCACTTGGGGGCTAATGCAAAGTCATTTTTTGCTCAACTTATTGAAGACCCAACTCATCACATTCTAAATGAGCCGGCCCTTGGGGGCTACCAATTGCTCCTGTCTAAAATTCAAGGTACACAAGCCTTAATCCATTATATTGAAAGATCCACTATTAGTTAGTAGAGTACAAAGATCTTAACCTTGTGGACGTGGGTTCAAGCCCCATGGTGGAGATTACATCATATGATGTTATTATCAATGAATTATATACAAAGTCCCAGCTCAGTAATATCTTACTGAGCCGGCCCTTGGGGGCTACACTGGTTGAAATTTTTATGAGCATAAGGCAATTACAAGTCCCAGGTTGCTACAAGCATGACAACCCGGCACTTGGGGGCTACAGGTGATATGCATATAAGGGAGGAATAACTTCAAATTCTCAGTTTTGAGCAAATCAGGTATTATATTATTATCGGATAAATCTGCAAAGTTTATGACCCGGCGTCATCATAAGATTAACCCGGCATCAGTAACAATTACATGACCCGGCATCATTTGTTTATAGTCCGGCAGTTTTGGTAATCATAAATTGGCAAGTTTCTACATCTTCAAACCGGCTGCAAATCAGATGAGTATTTCAAGACCAATATTTATTAAGCCGGCGATTTGGAAACCGATTCAAATGGATTATTTCTTTTAATATTTTTCTATAAGAGTCAATGTCAGCAAATTGGTTATGAAGCTGGCCTATTGACCCGGACTTTTCAGAAAAAGTGCTTGGATTTTTTTGCATTGGTAATGTTTGAACACATCTGCTAAAGGAGGTTTGCTATTAGATCATGAATGCGCAGCCAGGAGGAAATAACAAGGCCTTAAGGATGATCAGGTGCCGGTTCAGGAAAATATTTAACCGGGAGCACAACCTATCAAGTTTGTTCTTGTGTTTATTTTACAGGTTCAGTTTAACATGGATAAATCCAAATTAAACTGGGGGCTAATGTCAGGGATATACCCCACGGTATGGCCCGGTCGGATATATGACCCGGCTGGTACTTGGCGTTTCACTGGTAACCCGCCGGAGGTTTGGCGACTTACGAGTCTGGCGGCTCGCTGGTCTGACAACTCACGAGCCTGACGACTCATGGATGGCCCCGACGGCGGGTCAGATGGAGGACTAGGCCCAAGGCCCAGAAGGCCGGCTCATATTAATGGTGGGCCGGTTTAAGTTGAAAGCATAAGGAATATTCTCTTACAAAGGAAGCAAGACTAGGACTCCACTTGTAATAGAGTAATCCTAATCCTACTAGGACTAGTCATGTAACCTGCCCCTTCAACATATATATAAGGAGGGGCAGGGCTCCCCAAAGAGGGACAAGCAACAAGAAACAATATCTAGGGCTAGACATAAAGGGGAGCCGGCTTATGCGGCGACTCCCTCATGAGCATTATGAGACCTAGCCACAAACAGCATGTAGGGCTATTCCGGATGATGTTTCCCGGGGCCCGAAGCTGTCTAAATCCTTGTCCTGTGTGATGATCCGCCTCGCGTCTCTCATCCCGACAAACCCCTCTCAAGCTACCACATAGATGCGTTGGCCTCGCGACTAAGTCCTTACACTAGGATATCTGCCGTGACAATTCCACGACAAAGCCTGTTCTTTTCGTTGTTGATTTCCCAAAAACTCCGTTCAATCCTTCTTTTTAAGGATGCTCTCTCAAATTCATTTGAGGTAGAACATGTTGTTTTCTTCTCCGTTCTTTTCATTGCATTCTTTCATTTCTTCCGGAGGCATTGTGATGATGCTCTTTCCACTCATCATCTCATATTGTGAAGATCATGTTCTTTCATTTGCTTATCCATTCAGCCAGAGTGTCATGTTTTCATTCCAGTTCTCTCATCTTATCAAGTTTTACCTCTTTTCTCAACCGGAGTGCTGTCCGAAATCTTTCTTACCCCCTTGTGCCATTCTTTCAATAGTTCCGGAGGCAGCGTGTTGTTGATTTCATCAAGTATCCTCTCATCTTGTCAAGTTCTTGTTAATTCCTTCCATTTGCAGTCGGAGTGCTGTACAAATTATATCATTCTTTTTCCTCCTCTATCTTGTTTTAACGGAGTATTGGCGTACTTGATCTTTATCGTTCCTTCTGCATCTCGTTTCTACCGGAGTGCTTGCATGTACTTCTTATCCTTTGTAACACTTTTCTTATGCCTTCCAACCTACAAGGTTCTAGTAATGTTCCTTGTTCCTCTTTTCTAACGGAGTGTTTCCAACTTTGTTCATCTCCGTTGTATTCTTTTCTTGAAGTTGTTCAACCTCTCAAGGTTCTTTGGTTTCACTCATTTGTCAAAGAAGCAACTTAGTTTTACCCCTTCCTTTTCCTCTTCCTTTTTCCTCTGGTGCCATCCTAGATCTCGGACGAGATCCTCTCGTAGTGGTGGAGTGTTGTGATGCCCCGAGACCGATGCGCCAGGTGTCTTCCAGTTATTCGCCGTCATTGCCATGTCATTTGTTCGCGTGTTGCATTCTTGCCATGTCATCATGTGCATTGCATCATCATGTTTTCAAAACTTTCATCCGTCCGGGTTCCCCCAATTCCGTCCGTTTTCCGTTCTGAGCCCAGACACACTTGCACGTGCCCATGGCACGTCCGAAATAGCATTTTATAAGTGGCCGAAAAATGTTCTCGGAATGGGTTGAAAGTTGGCATGCGGTGTTGTTTTGTTGTCAATAGACCGCCTGCCAAGTTTCATCGCATTCGAAGTCCGTTTGACGCCCCAACGGTTAACTATAGCGGCAATATAGTCGGTCTAACGTCGGACGTTTTCGGTCTCCAGAATCTGTCGCCGGGCCTCTCTCTTTTCTCTTCTCTCAGCCTGAGGCCTTCTGCACAGCCCACTACCACTCACTATCAGGCCCTACCTAAACTCTCTCGTCAGCCCGCGGCCCTACTCGCGCGCGCGCCCGAAAGCTGTCCCGGACCCGACCTGGACAGTCATCACCGATGGGTCCGGATCATCCCTAAACATCTACAAAACGTCTCCGTTTTCTTTTTTGGACTTCCTAACCTATATTTTTCTCAGCCGTCCATTTTATATCGGAGGGCTTTCATTAGTCTGCTTTTAGATCCACTTGCTTTATAAACTAGACAAACCCTAATTTCTAGGGAGCTGTCCCATCCATCCTCCTGCCGCCGCCACCTACCTACTCTCTCTTGGCATCCATCCCCTCCTCGTTTTCACACACCAGCCAATTCCATCGATCCATCCATCCAACTGCACCACCGCCTCGCCTCGATGACTAGCGCCGCTGCCGATGACCACCTCCAGGCCAGTCCCTCGCGACCATCTCTTTCCGTTCCCTCTTCCCTGGATCCTATCTCTTCCCAATCTCTGCATCTCTCTGTACCTCAACACTCAACAGGAGCTCCAGCACCATGGCCATCCTAAGCTCGTCCCGCACAGGTCGGAGACTTCAAACCCCTCGTTCCAGCAGGACGCATCGTGCCCGTGCTACATCCCGTGAACCCGCCGGCGACCTCGACCTTCAGGTCACCCCGACGCGCCCGCGTGCCCCAAGGGAACGCACGAGGCTGTCCTCCTCATCCCCGTGCCTCTTCTTTGCTAGAGACTGGCCTCGTCGCCGCCCAAGTCCACCGGGACTTCATCCATGTCCGTGCCCTCCATCCCCGCGCCTAGATCTGCCGGATCCCGCCGCCCCAGTCCCGTTCCGATCGGTCCCCGCCGAGACCGCCTCGCCGGAGCTCCTACCGCGTCACGCCGCGTGCGTTGACTTGCGCTCCTGCTTCTCCCACTGCTGCCTACGTCGCTTGGTCTAGCATGCGAGCGACCGCGTGGGCCGCATCCCGCGCCAAGGCCCAGCGCACGAGCCTCCCTTGTTCACCATCAAACTGGGCCATGGCCCATGGTGAGCAGCGCCCAACCCCCTCTCCTGTGCATGTTGGGCCAGCCAGATTCAGCCCAGTGCATGTTTTTTTTCGTCTGGCGAATTTCTCTTTTATTCTAGTTAAACAGTTTTGCAGAAACACCCTTGAACTTCATGCATATTTTAACTCACAAACTAAGCATCACATGGAAAAACTTAATATATGAAACTTGCTTAGAATTTTGTGTAGATTAATAATTTTCCACTTTGATCTATGTTTAAATTTTTTTTAAATGTTTTTTGTTTAAATTTGCTTAAATAACTCGTTAAAATGCTTTATTTCATAACTAATTAACCGTAGCTCCGAACTTAATAAACTTTATATGTAAATGGGGTGGAGAAATGCCTAGTTTAACATGGTGACTTTACTTTGCATGTTTAACAACTCTAAAATTGTGTTTAGGGCAGATCAGTTCCAAAACCAAAATATGCACATGAGGAGTTTCCGGACTTGTTGTTTGTTGTTCCGGCCTCATTTAAACTTGCCTAGTTAAGTAGTTTTATTATGCTTCACCCCCTTGCCATGTTAATCAACATTTAATTTTGTTGGGTACATAAACGAGAGAGAACTAAATAAGTCATGTGGTGTTTTCTTCAATATGCAACTCTGTTGCATATTGAGCTCCATTTAATTTGTAGGATTGTTTGTGCATTTTGCCATGCCATGCCTCCTTAAACCGAACATGCATCATACTTGGTTGTGCATCATGCCATGCTTATGTGGTGGTTGTTTACTATGTTGTTTGCTTCTTTCCGGTGTTGCTTCTTCGGGTTGGTTCCGATAACGTTGTCTTTGTGAGGATTCGTTCGACTACGTCCGTTTATCTTCTTCATGGACTCGTTCTTCTTCCTTGCAGGATCTCAGGCAAGATGACCATACCCTCGAAATCACTTCTATCTTTGGTTGCTAGTTGCTCGCTCTATTGCTATGCTGCGATACCTACCACTTGCTATATCGTGCCTCCCATATTGCCATGTCAAACCTCTAACCCACCTTGTCCTAGCAAACTGTTGTTTGGCTATGTTACCGCTTTGCTCAGCCCCTCTTATAGAGTTGCTAGTTGCAGGTGAAGATGAAGTTTGTTCCATGTTTGGAACATGGATATGTTGGGATATCACAATATCTCTTATTTATATTAATGCAACTATATACTTGGTAAAGGGTGGAAGGCTCGGCCTTATGCCTGGTGTGCTGTTCCACTCTTGCCGCCCTAGTTTCCGTCATACCGGTGTTATGTTCCTTGATTTTGCGTTCCTTACACGGTTGGGTGTTATGGGGACCCCTTGACAGTTCGCTTTGAATAAAACTCCTCCAGCAAGGCCCAACCTTGGTTTTACCATTTGCCTCACCACCACCTACTTTTCCCTTGGGAGTCGCTCTCTCGAGGGTCATCTTTATTTTAAGCCCCCCGAGCCTGTGCTTGTCTAAGTGTTGGTACGAACTAGAGTCCTTTGCAGCGCCACCTCGGGGAAACTTGAGGGCTGGTTTTAGTTGTACGGAGTGCTCATCCGGTGTTGCCCTGAGAACGAGATATGTGCAACTCCTATTGGGATGTCGACGCATCGGGCGGTCTTGCTGGTCTTGTTTTACCATTGTCGAAATGTCTTGTAACCGGGATTCCGAGACTGATCGGGTCTTCCTGGGAGAAGGAATATCCTTCATTGACCGTGAGAGCTTGTGATGGGCTAAGTTGGGACACCCCTGCAGGGTTTTGAACTTTCGAAAGCCGTGCCTGCAGTTATGGGCAGATGGGAATTTGTTAATGTCTGGTTGTAGAGAACTTGAAACTTAACTTATTTAAAATGCATCAACCGCGTGTGTAGCCGTGATGGTCTCTTCTCGGTGGAGTCCGGGAAGTGAACACGGTTCTTGTGTTATGCTTGAACGTAAGTAGTTTCAGGATCACTTCTTGATCATTTGTAGTTCACGACCGTGCTTTGCTTCTCTTCTCACTATCATTTGCGTAAGTTAGCCACCATATATGCTAGTGCTTGCTGCAGCTCCACCTCACATACCTTTTACCTACCCATAATCTTAAATAGTCTTGATCACGAGGGTGCGAGATTGCTGAGTCCCCGTGATTCACAGACTACTTCCAAAACCAGTTGCAGGTGCCGATGATACCGTGCAGGGCGATCGGGGATCTTTTGCATTAGGGGTAGTCTTCTTTTATTTTGGTTCCGTAGTCGGACCTTGTTTGTATCTGGTTGATGTAATGTTATATTCATGTATTGTGTGAAGTGGCGATTATAAGCTAACTCTGTACCTCTTTCTGATTCAGTACATGGGATGTGTAAAGATTACCCCTCTTGCGACATGCCTACAATGCGGTTATGCCTCTAAGTCGTGCTCCAACACGTGGGAGATATAGCCGCATCATGGGTGTTACAGTCTGCTTGAGATGCAGCTCTTGAATATGAGGGTCCTGCACCCAGCCCATGGATGGTCCATTGTCATCTGCTCTGGCATCTTCATCTTCATGATCATGCCCTTCTTCTTGACCTTCCTCATCATCATGTCCGGCATCTTCTACATGATGACTGTGTACTGCATCTACTTCGTGATAATGTCCTGGAGATTCTTCGTCTTCTCGTCCGCCCTCGCCGCGGTTGTCTTGCTGCCCTTCCACATTTCTTGCCCGGCCCCCATGGACGACTTCATAGTCATCTTCATCACCTTGCCACCGATAGCCATCCATGAAACCACGCAAGAGCATGTGGTACCGCACCTGTACGGAATCCGGGTCCATAAGGCTCTTCAGCTTGCATCTTCGACACAAACATCTTATATCCATCTCGTTCTTTTGAAGCATCTCGGCCTTCGCGGAGCTCAAAAACCTATTCACGATGCCTTCGGTCCTCGTGCGGACCATGGTCGCCTGCGGGGTAGAGCAAAATGATATTTTAGAACCAAAAAAAATTTGGCATGACTTTGCCTAAAAATAGGACCAAAAAGAATGCATAGTGCCAAATTCTCGCCGAAACGAATCAATATTCCGGCAAAATATTGGCAACTATCGCATTTCAAATACCGGTACCTGCAAACACAAACATATGCAACACCACAAACGTATGCAACACCACAAACATACGTAGATCTAGGACATAAAAAGTGTGTACGTTGTTGGAGGGAGAAAAAAAGTAGATCTAGAACATAAAGAAAGCTTTCCCCTTACTTACCTATCAAAAAAAGGAAATTTAACCACTTAATTTGGGTAAATCTATGGTGCAAATGAGGTGAGGAGGAGGAGGCAGCCGAGACCATGCTTGGTAGAGGTGGAGAAAATGAAGTGGGGAAAGTGAGTGTGGTAGGTGGATGTCCAAAATATCTAGCTACTCCCAGGTTACCAATGGCGCACCACCTAAGAATGCACCATTAATAACCAGGGTTACTAATGGCGCACCTGGTGAGTGGTGCGCCATTACTAGTTTTTTTGATAGGTAAGTCCCCTGGTGCGCCATTAGTAACCAGGGTTACCAATGGCGCACCTAAAACTAGTAATGGCGCACTGTCCCCTGATGCGCCACTGCTGACAATTTTTTAACCTTTTTTTTCAAAAATAGTAATGACGCACTGCCCACCTAGTGCACCATTAGTAATGAGGACATTAATGGCATACCTGTATCTGGTGTGCCACTACTATATAGCAGTGGCGCACCACATACATGGTGCGACATTAATGTCCATATTAGCTATAGCCCTTTTCTTAGTAGTGTTATGTTTTCTCACATCTAAGATAAATTATATTGTCATGGATCATCCAACATGTTGAGCTTGCCTTTCCCTTTCATGCTAGCCAAATTGTTTGCACCAAGTAGAGATACTACTTGTGCTTCCAAATATCCTTAAACCTAGTGTTGCCATGAGAGTCCACCATATCTTCCTATGGATTGAGTAAGATTTTTGAAGTAAGTTGTCATCGTCGCAAGAAATAAAAATTTGCTCTCTAAATATGTATGATTTATTAGTTTGGAGAAAATAAGCTTTATACGATCTTGTGATGTGGAAGAAATAAAAGCAACGGACTGCATAATAAAGGTCCATATCACAAGTGGCAATATAAAGTGATGTTCTTTCACATTAAGATTTTGTGCATCCAACCATAAAAGCACATGGAAACCTCTACTTCCCTCTACGAAGGGCCTATCTTTTATTCTTGTCTTATACTTCATGCAAAGAGTCATGGTGATCTTCACCTTTCCTTTTTACATTTTATCCTTTGGCAAGCACAAGGTGTTGGAAAGATCCTGATATATATGGCTAATTGGATGTGAGTTTTCATGAACTATTATTGTTGACATTACCCTTGAGGTAAAATGTTGGGAGGCAAAACTATAAGCCCATATCTTTCTCTGTGTCCGATTAAAACTTCGTAACCATAAATATCGCATGAGTGTTAGCAATTGTGAAAGACTAAATGATGGTTGAGTATGTGGACTTGCTGAGAAGCTCTTATATTGAGTCTTTCCTATGTTACGATAAATAGTAATTGCTTCAATGACTGAGGTTATAGTTTGTTAGTTTTCAATGAAGTTTCTGATTCATACTTGAGTATGTGAATGAATTGTTACTTTAGCATAAGAGATCATATGACAATATATATATATACATACATATATGTGTGTGTGTGTGTGTTGTTGTTGTTATAAGAATGATCATGATGCCCTCATGTCCGTATTTTATTTTATCGACACCTCTATCTCTAAACATATGGACATATTTTTTGATTTCGGCTTTCGCTTGAGGATAAGCAAGGTCTAAGCTTGGGGGAGTTGATACGTCCATTTTACATCATGCTTTTATATCGATATTTATTGCATTATGGGCTGTTATTACACATTATGTCACAATACTTATGCCTATTTTCTCTTATTTTACAAGGTTTACATGAAGAGGGGGAATGCCGGTAGCTGGAATTCTGGGCTGGAAAAGGAGCAAATATTAGAGACCTATTATGCACATCTCCAAAAGTCCTGAAACTCCATGGGAATTATTTTCAGAATATATAAAAAATATTGGGCGAAAGAAGTACCAGAGGGGGGCCACCTTTTGGGGAACATAGTAATTTCAAAAAAATTCCTACGCACACGCAAGATCATGGTGATGCATAGCAACGAGAGGGGAGAGTGTAGTCTACGTACCCTTGTAGACTGACAGCGGAAGCGTTATGACAACGCGGTTGATGTAGTCGTACGTCTTCACGGTCCGACCGATTAAGCACCGAAACTACGGCACCTCTGAGTTCTAGCACACGTTCAGCTCGATGACGATCCCCGGACTCCGATCCAGCAAAGTGTCGGGGAAGAGTTCCGTCAGCACGACGGCGTGGTGACGATCTTGATGTTCTACTGTCGCAGGGCTTCGCCTAAGCACCACTACAATATTATCGAGGACTATGGTGGAGGGGGGCACCGCACACGGCTAAGAGAACGATCTTGAAGATCAACTTGTGTGTCTAGAGGTGCCCCCCTACCCCCGTATATAAAGGAGCAAGGGGGGAGGCCGGCCGGCCCTTGGGGCACGCCAAGGAGGAGGATTCCTCCTCCTAGTAGGAGTAGGACTCCCCTCTTTACTACTCCTACTAGGAGGGGGAAAGGAAGGGGGAGAGGGAGAAGGAAAGGGGGGCGCCCCCCCCTCTCCTAGTCCAATTCGGACCAGAGGGGAGGGGGCGCGCGGCCCACCCTGGCCGCCCCTCTCTCTCCACTAGGGCCCATAAATCCCATTACTTCTCCCGGGGGGGGGGGGTTCCGGTAACCCTCCGGCACTCCGGTTTTCTCCGAAATCACCCGGAACACTTCCGGTGTCCGAATATAGCCGTCCAATATATCCATATTTATGTCTCGACCATTTCGAGACTCCTCGTCATGTCCGTGATCACATCCGGGACTCCGAACTCCTTCGGTACATCAAAACTCATAAACTCATAATATAACTGTCATCGAAACCTTAAGCGTGCGGACCCTACGGGTTCGAGAACAATGTAGACATGACCGAGACACGTCTTCGGTCAATAACCAATAGCGGAACCTGGATGCTCATATTGGCTCCTACATATTATACGAAGATCTTTATCGGTCAGACCGCATAACAACATACGTTGTTCCCTTTGTCATCGGTATGTTACTTGCCCGAGAGTCGATCATCCGTATCTCAATACCTAGTTCAATCTCGTTACCGGCAAGTCTCTTTACTCGTTCCATAATACATCATCTCGCAACTAACTCATTAGTTGCAATGCTTGCAAGGCTTATGTGATGTGCATTACCGAGAGGGCCTAGAGATACCTATCCGACAATCGAAGTGACAAATCCTAATCTCGAAATACGCCAACCCAACATGTACCTTTGGAGACACCTGTAGAGCTCCTTTATAATCACCCAGTTACGTTGTGACGTTTGGTAGCACACAAAGTGTTCCTCCGGTAAACGGGAGTTGCATAATATCATAGTCATAGGAACATGTATAAGTCATGAAGAAAGCAATAGCAACATACTAAACGATCGAGTGCTAAGCTAACGAAATGGGTCAAGTCAATCACATCATTCTCCTAATGATGTGATCCCGTTAATCAAATAACAACTCTTTGTCTATGGTTAGGAAACATAACCATCTTTGATTAACGAGCTAGTCAAGTAGAGGCATACTAGTGACACTTTGTTTGTCTATGTATTCACACATGTATTATGTTTCCGGTTAATACAATTCTAGCATGAATAATAAACATTTATCATGATATAAGGAAATAAATAATAACTTTATTATTGCCTCTAGGGCATATTTCCTTCAGTCTCCCACTTGCACTAGAGTCAATAATCTAGTTCACATCGCCATGTGATTTAACATCAATAGTTCACATCACCATGTGATTAACACCCATAGTTCACATCTTCATGTGACCAACACCCAAAGGGTTTACTTAGAGTCAATAATCTAGTTCACATTGCTATGTGATTAATACCCAAAGAGTACTAAGGTGTGATCATGTTTTGCTTGTGAGGGAAGTTTAGTCAACGGGTCTGCCATATTCAGATCCGTATGTATTTTGCAAATTTCTATCTCAACAATGCTCTCCATGGAGCTACTATAGCTAATTGCTCCCACTTTCAATATGTATCTAGATTGAGACTTAGAGTCATCTAGATCAGTGTTAAAATTTGCATCGATGTAACCCTTTACGACGAACCTTTTTGTCATGTCCATAATCGAGAAACATATCCTTATTCTTCTAAGGATAATTTTGACCGCTGTCCAGTGATCTACTCCTAGATCACTATTGTACTCCCTTGCCAAAATCAGAGTAAGGTATACAATAGATCTGGTACACAGCATGGCATACTTTACAGAACATATGGCTGAGGCATAGGGAAAGACTTTCATTCTCTTTCTATCTTTTGCCGTGGTCGGGTTTTGAGTCTTTCTCAACTTCACACCTTGTAATACAGGCAAGAATCCTTTCTTTACTTGATCCATTTTGAACTTCTTCAAAACTTTGTCAAGGTATGTGCCTTGTGAAAGTCCAATTAAGCGTCTTGATCTATCTCTATAGATCTTAATGCCCAATATGTAAGCAGCTTCTCGGAGGTCTTTCATTGAAAAACTCTTATTCAAGTATCCCTTTATGCTATCCAGAAATTCTATATCATTTCCGATTAGTAATATGTCATCCACATATAATATCAGAAATGCTACAGAGCTCCCACTCACTTTCTTGTAAATACAGGCTTCTCCAAAAGTCTGTACAAACCCAAATGCTTTGATCACACTATCAAAGCATTTATTCCAACTCCGAGAGGCTTGCACCAGTCCATAAATGGATCGCTGGAGCTTGCACACTTTGTTAGCTCCTTTTGGATCGACAAAACCTTCTGGTTGCATCATATACAACTATTTTTAAATAAATCCATTAAGGATTGCAGTTTTGTTATCCATTTGCCAGATTTCTTAAAATGCGGCAATTGCTAACATGATTTGGACAGACTTAAGCATAGATACGAGTGAGAAACTCTCATCATAGTCAACACCTTGAACTTGTCGAAAACCTTTTGCGACAATTCTAGCTTTGTAGATAGTAACACTACTATTAGCGTCCGTCTTCCTCTTGAAGATCCATTTATTTTCTATGGCTTGCCGATCATCGAGCAAGTCAACCAAAGTCCACACTTTGTTCTCATACATGGATCCCATCTCAGATTTCATGGCCTCAAGCCATTTCGCGGAATCTGGGCTCATCATCACTTCCTCATAGTTCGTAGGTTTGTCATGGTCAAGTAACATGACCTCCAGAATAGGATTACCATATCACTCTGGTGCGGATTTTATTCTGGTTTACCTACGATGTTCGGTAGTAACTTGATCTGAAGTTACATGATCATCATCATTAGCTTCCTCACTAATTGGTGTAGGAGTCACAGGAACAGTTTTCTGTGATAAACTACTTTCCAATAAGGGAGCAAGTATAGTTACCTCATCAAGTTCTACTTTCCTCCCACTCACTTCTTTCGAGAGAAACTCCTTCTCTAGAAAGGATCCATTCTAAGCAACGAATATCTTGCCTTCGGATCTGTGATAGAAGGTGTACCCAGCTGTCTCCTTTGGGTATCCTATGAAGACGCATTTCTCCGATTTGGGTTTGAGCTTATCAGGATGAAACTTTTTCACATAAGCATCACAACCCCAAACTTTAAGAAACGACAACTTTGGTTTCTTGCTAAACCATAGTTCATATAGTGTTGTCTCAACGGATTTAGATGGTGCCCTATTTAATATGAATGCAACTGTCTCTAATGCATAACCCCAAAACGATAGTGGTAAATTGGTAAGAGACATCATAGATTGCACCATATCTAATAAAGTACAGTTATGACGTTTGGACACACCATTACACTGTGGTGTTCCAGGTGGCGTGAGTTGTGAAACTATTTCACATTGTTTTAACTGAAGACTAAACTCGTTAACTCAAATATTTTATTTCTGCGATCATATCGTAGAAACTTTTATTTTCTTGTTACGATGATTCTCCACTTCATTCTGAAATTGTTTGAACTTTTCAAATGTTTCAGACTTGTATTTCATCAAGTAGATATACCCATATCTGCTCAAATCATCTGTGAAGGTTAGAAAATAATGATACCCGCCGCGAGCCTCAACACTCATCGGATCGCATACATCAGTATGTATTATTTCCAATAAGTCAGTTGCTTGCTCCATTGTTTCGGAGAACGGAGTCTTTAGTCATCTTGCCCATAAGGCATGGTTCGCAAGGACCAAGTGATTCATAATCAAGTGATTCCAAAATCCCATCAGCATGGAGTTTCTTCATGCGCTTTATACCAATATGACCTAAACGGCAGTGCCATAAATAAGTTGCACTATCATTATTAACTTCGCATCTTTTGGTTTCAATATTATGAATATGTGTAATACTACGATCGAGATCCAATGAACTATTTTCATTGGGTGTGTAACCATATAAGGTTTTATTCATGTAAACAGAACAACAATTTATTCTCTTACTTAAATGAATAACCGTATTACAATAAACATGATCAAATCATATTCATGCTCAACGCAAACACCAAATAACACTTATTTAGGTTCAACACTAATCCCGAAAGTATAGGGAGTGTGCGATGATGATCATATCAATCTTGGAACCACTTCCAACACATATCGTCACTTCACCCTTAACTAGTCTCTGTTTATTCTGCAACTCCCGTTTCGAGTTACTAATCTTAGCAACTGAACTAGTATCAAATACTAAGGGGTTGCTATAAACACTAGTAAAGTACACATCAATAACATGTATATCAAATATACTTATGTTCACTTTGCCATCCTTTGTAACATCCCAAAATTCTAAATTTCGGAATGTTATAATAAATAGATAGATTGGATGGATTGTTTGATTGATTGACTGAAAGTGAGTGAATTTGAAACTTTTGGAAGTTAAATGAGAGGGAATAAAAGGACTTTCCCAAACTTTCATTTTTGCATTTTATGATCTCCATGAATTCAAATTCTTTTCACCACAAAACCCTGGAGAGAAGATGACATGACTTCTTCCATTTATTTAAATGACAAGGGGTGTTGAAAATATTTGAATTTCATTTGGAAAATATTTCCAGTTTTGAAACTTTATGCAACTCAATGATTTTCATGAGAGAAGATAAAATGACTTCTTCAAATTATATGAAATATGAGTTGGGAGTTTCAAAGAATTAAATTCAAAGTTCTTTTGAATTTATTTTCAATTTGGAGTTATTTGAGTTTTACTCAAATTATTTTTCTCCAAAAATAAACTATATGGAAATTAGGGTAACATGATTCCCTACATTAGAAAATTGAAGAAAAATTAATTTGAAATCATTTTGGTATTTTAAAAATGATTTTTGTTGCATTTTAATAGACCAGTAGCACTCCTTGAATTATTAGAATTTGTGTGTATTTTATTTAATGCTAGGAAATTGTTCACCGTGTAGAAAATCTTTTTTCTGAAAATTTTGATATATTATATGCCTATATACTATTTTAGTTATTTTTGTTCTCTGAAAAAAATGTTTATTAAAAAAAAACCCTCCTCGCCGACTGGGCCGGCCCAGCTCCCAAGCCAGGCCACGGCCCAGCCTAGCCGCACCGCCTCCCTCCTCCCGAGCGGGAGACTCGCTCGGGCACGCGCCGCCGCCGTCCCATGGCCGGACTCCGCGCCGCCCTTGCCCCTTCCCCACGTCTCGCCTCTCCCCTCCTCCTATAAGGCCGCCGCCCGGACACCCCGTCTCTCCTCTTGCCACGCCTCGCCTCGCATCCCGCGCATCGCCGCCGCCGGCGAAGATCCGCCGTGACCGCCGCCGCCGCTGTCCCGCGCCTCCACCCCGCGCGCCGCGCTCCGCCCCTCCGCCGCAGCCACGCCTCGCCTAGCCCCTCGCCGCCCCGCGTAGCTGCTGCCTCCGCCGCCCTGTGTCGCTGCTGCCGCCGCGCCGGAGCGTGCTGCCCTCGCCGGAGCCGCGCCGACTCACCGGACTCGATCCGCCGCCGAAATCCGCCGGTTTTCAACGAAAACCCAACCGGTATAAACCGCGAACCTCCCCGGTTTATTTTTATTCGTTTTCGGTTTTATTCAGAAAACCTACATCTGATTTTTATTAGGTTTAGTTATAAAGCGAACACTCGCTAGTTTAGGGTTTGTAGTGAACGGTTTTCGTTCGTTAGCGTTTGGTAGCGAACGTCCGCTATTTAGTCTTTTTCTTTTTATTTTAGTTTTCTGCCAGGGACCTGTTTGTAAATATTTTATTTACAGATTGGCCCATGTTCTTCAAACGATCACAACTTTTTACTCGTTAGTCCAAATTCAATGAAACCAACGCCCACATCTTCGTTATGATCCCCTCTATCCATTAATCCAACTCAAACATGTTTTTGAAAAGTTTAAAATTTGAATTAGATCAGATTTGAATTCAAACTTCATTTGATCATAACTTGAGTTTCGTAGCTCCGGTTGAGTTGATTCCTTTTGCAAATCGAAGCTCTTGACCTAAACTTTCTGATAAGGCCAAATTCACATAATTTTGGTACTGTTAGAAATTGTTTTATGTTGCAAGAGTTATTTGCTTGGTTTTGAAATTTTCCGAATCGTCTTCTTCGTTCTTTCTGATCTTTTGAGTGATTGCTTATGTGTGGTTACTATTGCTTGCTTACGATAGATTGACCGGAGTGTGACGAGTAGAGCTATCAAGAGTTTTGAGTGCGAATCATCTTCATCAACATTGCAGGAAAGTTCACACTTTGATCATACCTTTTCTACAACCCAGTTTTATTGCATTAGCTCAATCCTCACACATTGCATGACTAGGATCTAATTAAATTGTGGGATGGGAAGTAGTTGAGGTAGTACCTATTACCTGGTTAATATCAAACCTTTGGGAGTTACTTCTACGTTTGCCATTATGCCATGCTATGCTAGTAGACGTGGATTGGGTGAGTGATATCCATGACAGATGTGAGTTTGTTAATTAATGGTTTATCTAAGGTGGCAACTTAAACACACATCTGGGTGGATTGAGGCACCGGGTTATTCCAGGATTGCCTGTCTAGGCACCTGGGTAGACCAGGATTGCCTGTTTTTCTTTTGGACCGCCACCCAGGCTCAAAGGGATCATGAGATTTTTCAAACTAGAAACTTCCGTGTGCAGCCACAAGCCATTATGGGCTCTGGCATAGTTGATTAAGTCGTGCGAACTCTTACAGGGTAGACTAGCAGATGTAGGGGAAAGTAGGTGTACCGGTCTATCCATCGTAAGGTGCTAGCGCTTCTAAAAGACTGTGTCTCAGTCATCCGTTTCTCAAACACCATGTAGTGCGAGAAATCCAACGGAGGAGATCGAGTCTTGTGGGGAAAAGTGCGCAAACCTCTGCAGAGTGTATAAACTAATCATGGTTAGCCGTGTCCCCGGTTATGGACATCTTGAGTATCTAGTTCTTGGATTATCATGTTGATCTCATCACGTTACTTTAAATGAATATTGTTGGGTTTAATGATGTTACTTAATTGGGATTGAGAATGCTGTCAACCATTCTCAATGTTCAACAACCACCATGATAGTTAAGTAAAATTTATTCCTTTGCAGTAGGGAAAAATTGGCTTTTCGCAAAAACATTATAACCATAGAGCTTTTCCACCAGCCATATATGCATGTAGTGATAGCCATTTTTCATCATTCTCTATGGTGTGAATTTGCCAGTACATTCAATGTACTGACCCTTTGTGGCTGCAACGTCTCATGTTGCAGGATTATCTTACGACGAGTAAGTGATACGTTAGGGTTACGATTTCTACACTCAACTTTGCCGTTGGTGTTGATGGGAATCCACAACCTTGTTATTTCCGCTATTTTGGATTGAGGTAATAGTATTTACGTTACTTATACATGTGATTTACCTCTGTTATAAATCCTCGAGTACTGTGTGTGTCAGCATACCGATCCAGGGATGACACTTAAGCACAAAGACTTGATCCATTCGGGTCGGGTCGCTACAAGATGGTATCAGAGCACATGTTGACTGTAGGACATGACCCTAGAAACTGGCAAGCCCATAGCAAAGATTTTTCTCTACCACTTTTCCTTTCAAAAAGATCTTTTACCTATCTTCTTTTCTGAGCTTATTCAAAAAAATTCCCTTTAGTGAGACCATACCCCATTCCCCTTTTGACCACTCGAAGATTCGACGGATGAGACCACTCCAAGAAGTATAAGATATCGGATAACCACAAACCACTAGGAATGAAGAGGATTTTACCATACATATGATAATGGAAACTACAACTGTTGAAGACTCTGAAGACTAGGAGAATTGGAGGCTCCAAAGAACTCCCAGATTTGTATGAAGGCTACCCTTATGGAACTTGGCAGACTATGGAAGCTGTCAATACCCGAGACCAATGTGTATCGGAGAAAGACCGAGCATGGAGAGTTAAAAACCTCAAAGTTTTGTCAAGAAAACCCTAAGGCAGGAGATATCAATTATGGAAGATAGCTCATGGCAATGACAAGGGCAGAAACACGTCCATCCCTGATGATACCACTCGTTGATGCTATTGTCACCATGCTGAGTTAAGGATGCATTTATTCAGAATGGATTTGATGGAAGAAGGCTGATGGAGCACCTATTAGTAAGATGAAGTTTTAACCTTAGCCGGTGTATCGCAAGGATCTGTAGTGTTACATCAAGAAGTTAAGATGGACCTGCAGGAAGCAGTATTTGATAAGGAAGCATTTCGTGAAGAACTCAGGACCCTAAAGATGAGAGTAGCCAAGCTGGAGGAGCAAAACCTCAAGAAAACTGGAGATTCGTCAGGAACTAGACCATGGTTCATGCCAAGGATGTTGAAACCTAGAAGTTTGAAATGCAACTCTGGAGTATTAAAGAATGTCACGAGAGACTTCGCGTCAACAGAGATGAATCTGGCAGAAGAACTTGAGAAAGACAAGCATGATCGAAACAAGCCATTGGAGGCATGAACAAGGCTTGAAGAGTTTGGAGACGTTGAAGATTTATTGACCTTAGAAGACCAAACCCCTGTTATATACCTACGTTAGATGCGACGATTGTGAGCTGTCATTTGTTTGATGTTTTTCGACAGCCACAACAAAAATCTGTCTTTTCAAAAACTGTTGTTTGCATTGTGTGTATCCCTCTCTATCTCTCTTATCTCACCCCAAACCCATGGACCCAATAGATGATGAATGGAGATGAGCTTATATTTTCTGGACCGATGAGTCAATTGGAGACGGACCAATGGATTCAGGACATGGAGGATCACATGGAGAATAACCCTATAGATGGACATGATATGACCCAGCATGCTCTTCAGTGCTTTGAAAGAGGTGCTGCTACTTGGTGGAGGATATACCAAACCATCAACGGATGGCAAGGAGTAACCACTTGGAAAGAATTTAAGTTGACTCTGCCAAAGTCTCGGCTTGTGTCCCAGAAGTTGAAGCCTTATGGAAAGGATATGAAGAAACCTTGTGCATGCAAGATTTGTGGAGAAATAGGACACACCCATAAAGAACACAAGGATGAATGCCCTAATTGTGGAGGAAGTCACCCAGTTGAAGAATGCCCAACTAGGCAGATTACTTGTTTCTTGTGTGAAGGGACTATCCACTATCTTGCTCAGTGTCACATTTACCCCATGGTACAACGAACCATCCAGCAGAAGAAAGAAGTAATGAAAGGAGCCCTCATGGAAATTTTAGAAGAAACTGTGATGAAGGAAGAGGTGGAGGACACACCTAAAGAGGACTCGAGTAAACCCTGCACTAAGTCTTGCTATTCATGTGGAGAAGAAGGACACATCTCCCAAAATTGTTTGAATGGGGATCTAGTAGAATTCCCGATAGAGGAAGTAGAATATGACCCATAGGAAATAGAAGCCCTAATTGGAATGGAAAAGTCCAGGAAGAGAAACTGATTGGAGCTCAGGAGGGACCTGAGTCATATCACCTGTTGCAGGTGCAAGGAGTCAGGGCACTACCTCAACAATTACCCAAAAAAAGGAAACCTCGATACTTGTCAGAAGTAATATGTTTTAGTTGTAATGGAGCAGGGCACTTTGCCAGAGATTGTCCCAAAGAGAAGGAAACTTGTGCTAGATAGTTGAGTTTGCAACAAAAGAAATGGAGTAGTAGAAGTGAGAACGTTTTCTTTTATATCAAGGTGTTGAGTTGAGACATGTAATGGAAAAGCGAGAGATTGTAATCAATTGCGAGTGAATAAAGTTAACATCGTTGGTACTGATATGGATTTTATGAGTTGTTACTCTATGAAGAAAGATTTTGATCATTTCTGAGGATATGAGAAATATGGTCTAGGGAAGATTTGTGCATTTTAAGGGTGGTAGTACCCTATAAGAACCGTTGACCCCTGGAAAAGATAAGGATACTCCACTGAGTGGATTTCGGACAAAATGAATACGAGTTTTGTCTCAATATGTGTGATACCCCAATAGTGTGTGGGATGAAGTTGGAGACCGTCAATTGTTTGGACCAAATGTGATCAAGGAGTCAGAAGAGAATGTTAAGTTGATTCGAGATAGACTGAAGGTAGCTCAGTCCAGACAGAAGAGTTATGCAGACTTAAAAATGCAAGGAGGTAGTCTATGAAATTGGAGACAGAGCATGTCTTCATGTGTTCCCTCTGCGAGGAGTTAAACGAATTGGAGTTAAGGGAAAGTTAGCCCCGAGATTTGTAGGACCATACCGAGTTTTGGAGCGTATGGGAGAAGTGGCCAACAAGTTGGAGTCACCCGAAGGACTGTCAGGAGTTCATGATGTGTTTCACATTTCCCAGTTGAAGAAGTGCCATGCAGAGATGGCCAATATTCCCTTGTAAGGACGCTTGACCCTGAAAAGGATAATGATGTTCCACGAAGTAGAGTATGGACTTCATAAGTATAAGTTTTTACCTCGGTATGTGGGATATCCCACGAGGATGAAGAGATGAAGTACTATTGGATATAAAGGAGGTATGATGTTGATAATATGGAGCAATGGCAACCCCATGACAAGTCTTAGTACTCACGTCTTGGTTGGGTGCCAATAGAAGGAAGGAAGACAGTACAATTGGATGGATTTAAGAATACTAGGAAGTTGGAACAATGATCAGTTGCCTGATGATAAGTTCAAGGACTACAAGTGAAGAGATGGGCCATAACCCACAGGCCCAGGACCTGCCAAGAAGCAAGCACATTCTTGCTGAAGGAAAAACCCTGAAAGAAGTTACGATTTTATCGATAGACGATCTTATAGGAGTTACGCAAAACCTGCGAGTTGTGAAGGAACGATAGATGGTTGTTTGGCTTATAGAATCTATGGATTTATCCGAACTTGGTTCGTCAACAAGAGAAATTCTGCAATGCTTGTGAGGATGACCGAGTGTTAGAATGCGAGATTCGCTAAACTGTATACAAGGTAATGATTTGGGTGCGGGATGGATTGATCACCATACCGACTTACTCTTATTATTCGCCTTGCTATATGGGATGGTAAATCTGAGTGACTTGCCTATAGTAGAGAGACGACGATCAAAACCCTGTTTAAACCTTAGAATGGTATAAGAAATTTCTCCCTTGTACACGGCAGTTGTTGCCAACCATATGTTATACCGTGAGGATCAACCAGACCCATTTCCTGCAGGAGAAACCATAAATTGTTGACCACCATGAGATATCGATAGTTGTTTAGTTTGAAGACCCAATCTCGGAATAACCTTACCAGGATGAAAGTATAGAAGAATTGAGGAAAAGGTTATGTCACTACCAGAAGCGCCCAGAGAAGGAATTATCCTTATGATCTGGGAAGACCGACACTGTCAAGAATAAGGATGGAGTATATGAGTTTGATGGAACCGTAACCATGCTTCTAAGGGTGGTAGCACCCCAGACCCCAGAGACGATTGATGAAATTTCTAAGAGACCCCGAACCTAACCTATTTCTTTCTAGCCACTCCGAATCTCGAGGACGAGATTCATTTTAAGGGTGGTAGGTTTGTAACATCCCAAAATTCTAAATTTTGGAATGTTATAATAAATAGATAGATTGGATGGATTGTTTGATTGATTGACTGAAAGTGAGTGAATTTGAAACTTTTGAAAGTTAAATGAGAGGGAATAAAAGGACTTTCCCAAAATTTCATTTTTGCATTTTATAATATCCATGAATTCAAATTCTTTTCACCACAAAACCCTGGAGAGAAGATGACATGACTTCTTCCATTTATTTAAATGACAAGGGGTGTTGAAAATATTTGAATTTCATTTGGAAAATATTTCCAATTCTGAAACTTTATGCAACTCAATGATTTTCATGAGAGAAGATAAAATGACTTCTTCAAATTATATGAAATATGAGTTGGGAGTTTCAAAGAATTAAATTCAAAGTTCTTTTGAATTTATTTTCAATTTGGAGTTATTTGAGTTTTACTCAAATTATTTTTCTCCAAAAATAAACTATATGGAAATTAGGATAACATGATTCCCTACATTAGAAAATTGGAGAAAAATTAATTTGAAATCATTTTGGTATTTTAAAAATGATTTTTGTTGGATTTTAATAGACCAGTAGCACTCTTTGAATTATTAGAATTTGTGTGTATTTTATTTAATAATAGGAAAATGTTCACCGTGTAGAAAATCTTTTTTTGAAAATTTTGATATATTATATGCCTATATAATATTTTAGTTATTTTTGTTTTTATTATTTTTGTTCTCTGAAAAAAATGTTTATTAAAAAAAACCCTCCTCGCCGACTGGGCCGGCCCAGTTCCCAAGCCAGGCCACGGCCCAGCCTAGCCGCACCGCCTCCCTCCTCCCGAGCGGGAGACCCGCTCGGGCACGCGCCGCCGCCGTCCCATGGCCGGACTCCGCGCCGCCCTTGCCCCTTCCCCACGTCTCGCCTCTCCCCTCCTCCTATAAGGCCGCCGCCCGGACACCCCGTCTCTCCTCTTGCCACGCCTCGCCTCGCATCCCGCGCATCGCCGCCGCCGGCGAAGATCCGCCGTGACTGCCGCCGCTAATATCCCACGCCTCCACCCCGCGCGGCACACTCCGCCCCTCCGCCGCAGCCGCGCCTCGCCTAGCCCCTCGCCGCCCCGCGTAGCTGCTGCCTCCGCCGCCCTGCGCCGCTGCTGCCGCCGCGCCGGAGCCGCGCCGACTCGCCGGACTCGATCCGCCGCCGAAATTCGCCGGTTTTCAACGAACACCCAACCGGTATAAACCGCGAACCTCCCCGGTTTATTTTTATTCGTTTTCGGTTTTATTCAGAAAGCCTAGATCTATTTTTTATTAGGTTTAGTTATAAAGCGCTGGCTAGTTTAGGGTTTGTAGCGAACGGTTTTCGTTCGTTAGCGTTCGGTAGCGAACATCCGCTATTTAGTATTTTTCTTTTTATTTTAGTTTTCTGACAGGGACCTGTTTGTGAATATTTTATTTACAGATTGGCCCCTGTTCTTCAAACGATCACAACTTATTACTCGTTAGTCCAAATTCAACGAAACCAACGCCCACATCTTCGTTATGATCCCCTCTATTAATTAATCCAACTCAAACATGTTTTTGAAAAGTTTAAAATTTGAATTAGATCAGATTTGAATTCAAACTTCGTTTGATCATAACTTGAGTTTCGTAGCTCCGATTGAGTTAATTCCTTTTGCAAATCGAAGCTCTTGACCTAAACTTTCTGATAAGGCCAAATTCACATAATTTTGGTACTGTTAGAAATTGTTTTATGTTGCAAGAGTTATTTGCTTGGTTTTGAAGTTTTCCGAATCGTCTTCTTCATTCTTTCTGATCTTTTGAGTGATTGCTTATGTGTGGTTACTATTGCTTGCTTACGATAGATTGACCGGAGTGTGACGAGTAGAGCTATCAAGAGTTTTGAGTGCGAATCATCTTCATCAACATTGCAGGCAAGTTCACACTTTGATCATACCTTTTCTACAACCCAGTTTTATTGCATTAGCTCAATCCTCACACATTGCATGACTAGGATCTAATTAAATTGTGGGATGGGAAGTAGTTGAGGTAGTACCTATTACCTGGTTAATATCAAACCTTTGGGAGTTACTTCTACGTTTGCCATTATGCCATGCTATGCTAGTAGACGTGGATTGGGTGAGTGATATCCATGACAGATGTGAGTTTGTTAATTAATGGTTTATCTAAGGTGGCAACTTAAACACACATCTGGGTGGATTGAGGCACCGGGTTATTCCAGGATTGCCTGTCTAGGCACCTGGGTAGACCAGGATTGCCTGTTTTTCTTTTGGACCGCCACCCAGGCTCAAAGGGATCATGAGATTTTTCAAACTAGAAACTTCCGTGTGCAGCCACAAGCCATTATGGGCTCTGGCATAGTTGATTAAGTCGTGCGAACTCTTACAGGGTAGACTAGCAGATGTAGGGGAAAGTAGGTGTACCGGTCTATCCATCGTAAGGTGCTAGCGCTTCTGAAGACTGTGTCTCAGTCATCCATTTCTCAAACACCATGTAGTGCGAGAAATCCAATGGAGGAGATCGAGTCTTGTGGGGAAAAGTGCGCAAACCTCTGCAGAGTGTATAAACTAATCATGGTTAGCCGTGTCCCCGGTTATGGACATCTTGAGTATCTAGTTCTTGGATTATCCTGTTGATCTCATCACGTTACTTTAAATGAATATTGTTGGGTTTAATGATGTTACTTAATTGGGATTGAGAATGCTGTCAACCATTCTCAATGTTCAACAACCACCATGATAGTTAAATAAAATTTATTCCTTTACAGTAGGGAAAAATTGGCTTCTCGCAAAAACATTATAACCATAGAGCTTTTCCACCAGCCATATATGCATGTAGTGATAGCCATTTTTCATCATTCTCTATGGTGTGAATTTGCCAGTACATTCAATGTACTGACCCTTTGTGGCTGCAACGTCTCATGTTGCAGGATTATCTTACGACGAGTAAGTGATACGTTAGGGCTACGATTTCTACACTCAACTTTGCCGTTGGTGTTGATGGGAATCCACAACCTTGTTATTTCCGCTATTTTGGATTGAGGTAATAGTATTTACGTTACTTATACATGTGACTTACCTCTGTTATAAATCCTCGAGTATTGTGTGTGTCAGCATACCGATCCAGGGATGACACTTAAGCACAGAGACTTGATCCATTCGGATCGGGTCGCTACATCCTTCTTATCCGCCAATCAATTGGGGTAGTTCCGCTTCCAGTGACCAGTCCCTTTGCAGTAGAAGCACTTAGTCTCAGGCTTAGGACCAGACTTGGGCTTCTTCACTTGAGCAGCAACTTGCTTGCTGTTCTTCTTGAAGTTCCCCTTTTTTCCCATTTCCCTTTTCTTGAAACTAGTGGTCTTGTCTACCATCAACACTTGATGTTTTTCTCGGTTTCTACCTTCGTCAATTTCAGCATTACGAAGAGCTTGGGAATCGTTTCCGTTATCCCTTGCATATCATAGTTCATCACGAAGTTCTACTAACTTGGTGATGGTGACTAGAGAATTCTGTCAATCACTATTTTATCTGGAAGATTAACTCCCACTTGATTCAAGCGATTATAGTACCCAGACAATCTGAGCACATGCTCACTAGTTGAGCGATTCTCCTCCATCTTTTAGCTATAGAACTTGTTGGAGACTTCATATCTCTCAACTCGGGTATTTTCTTGAAATATTAACTTCAACTCCTGGAACATCTCATATGGTCCATGACGTTCAAAACGTCTTTGAAGTCCCGATTCTAAGCCGTTAAGCATGGTGCACTAAACTATCAAGTAGTCATCATATTGAGCTAGCCAAACGTTCATAACGTATGCATCTGCTCCTGCAATAGGTCTGCCACCTAGTGGTGCATCAAGGACATAATTCTTCTGTGTAGCAATGAGGATAAACCTCAGATCACGGATCCAATCCGCATCATTGCTACTAATATCTTTCAACACAATTTTCTCTAGGAACATATCAAAATAAACATATGAAAGCAACAACGCGAGCTATTGATCTACAACATAATTTGCAAAATACTACCAGGACTAAGTTCATAATAAATTTAAGTTCAATTAATCATATTACTTAAGAACTCCCACTTAGATAGTCATCCCTCTAATCATCTAAGTGATCACGTGATCCAAATCAACTAAACCATGTCCGATCATCACGTGAGATGGAGTAGTTTTCAATGGTGAACATCACTATGTTGATCATATCTACTATATGATTCACGCTCGACCTTTCGGTCTCCAGTGTTCGCCATATCTGTATATGCTAGGCTTGTTAAGTTTAACCTGAGTATTCCGCGTGTGCAACTGTTTTGCACCCATTGTATTTGAACGTAGAGCCTATCACACCCGATCATCACATGGTGTCTCAGCACGAAGAACTTTCACAATGGTGCATACTCAGGGAGAACACTTATACCTTGAAATTTAGTGAGAGATCATCTTATAAAGCTATTGTCGAACTAAGCAAAATAAGATATATAAAAGATAAACATCATATGCAATCAAAATATGTGACATGATATGGCCATGATCATCTTGCGCCTTTGATCTCCATCTCCAAAGTACTGTCATGATCTCTATCGTCACCGGCATGACACCATGATCTCCATCATCTTGATCTATATCAATGTGTCGTTACATGGTCGTCTCGCCAACAATTGCTCTTGCAACTATTGCTATCGCATAGCGATAAAGTAAAGCAATTATTTGGCGCTTGCATCTTATGCAATAGAGAGACAACCATAAGGATTTTGCCAGTTGCCGATAACTTCAACAAAACATGATCATCTCATACAACAACTTATATATCATCACGTCTTGACCATATCACATCACAACATGCCCTGCAAAAAGAAGTTAGACGTCCTCTACTTTGTTGTTGCAAGTTTTACGTGGCTGCAACGGGCTTAGCAAGAACCAATCTTACCTACGCATCAAAACCACAATGATAGTTTGTCAAGATGGTGCTGTTTTAACCTTCGCAAGGACCGGGCGTAACCACACTCGGTTCAACTAAAGTTGGAGAAACTGACACCCGCCAGCCACCTGTATGCAAAGCACGTCGGTAGAACCAGTCTCGCGTAAGTGTACGCATAATGTCAGTCCGGGCCGCTTCATCCAACAATACCGCCGAACCAAAGTATGACATGCTGGTAAGCAGTATGACTTATATCGCCCACAACTCACTTGTGTTCTACTCGTGCATATAACATCAACACATAAAACCTAGGCTCGGATACCACTGTTGGGGAACGTAGTAATTTCAAAAAATTTCCTACGCACACGCAAGATCATGGTGATGCATAGCAACGAGAGGGGAGAGTGTAGTCTACGTACCCTTGTAGACCGACAGCGAAAGCGTTATGACAACGCGGTTGATGTAGTCTACGTACCTCCGAGTTCTAGCACACGGTCAGCTCGATGACAATCCCCGGACTCCGATCCAGCAAAGTGTTGGGGAAGAGTTCCGTCAGCACGACGGCATGGTGACGATCTTGATATTCTACTATCGCAGGGCTTCGCCTAAGCACCACTACAATATTATCGAGGACTATGGTGGAGGGGGGCACCGCACACGGCTCAGAGAACGATCTTGAAGATCAACTTGTGTGTCTAGAGGTGCCCCTGCCCCCGTATATAAAGGAGCAAGGGGGGAGGCCGGCCGGCCCTTGGGGCGTGCCAAGGAGGAGTCCTCCTCCTAGTAGGAGTAGGACTGAGAAGGAAAGGGGGGCGCCGCCCCCCTCTCCTAGTCCAATTCGGACCAGAGGGGGAGGAGGCGCGTGGCCCACCCTGGCCGCCCCTCTCTATCTCCACTAGGGCCCATAAAGCCCATTACTTCTCCCGGGGGGGGGGGTTCCGGTAACCCTCTGGCACTCCGGTTTTCTCCGAAATCACCCGGAACACTTTCGGTGTCCGAATATAGCCGTCCAATATATCAATCTTTATGTCTCGACCATTTCGAGACTCCTCGTCATGTCTGTGATCACATTCGGCAATCCGAACACCTTCGGTACATCAAAACTCATAAACTCATAATATAACTGTCATCGAAAACTTAAGCGTGCGGACCCTACGGGTTCGAGAACAATGTAGACATGACCGAGACACGTCTCCAGTCAATAACCAATAGCGGAACCTGGATGCTCATATTGGCTCCTACATATTCTACGAAGATCTTTATCGGTCAGACCGCGTAACAACATACGTTGTTCCCTTTGTCATCGGTATGTTACTTGCCCGAGATTCGATCGTCGGTATCTCAATACCTAGTTCAATCTCATTACCGGCAAGTCTCTTTACTCGTTCCGTAATACATCATCTCGCAACTAACTCATTAGTTGCAATGCTTGCAAGGCTTATGTGATGTGCATTACCGAGAGGGCCCAGAGATACCTCTCCGACAATCGGAGTGACAAATCCTAATCTCGAAATACGCCAACCCAACATGCACCTTTGGAGACACCTGTAGAGCTCCTTTATAATCACCCAGTTACATTGTGACGTTTGGTAGCACATAAAGTGTTCCTCCGGTAAATGGGAGTTGCATAATCTCATAGTCATAGGAACATGTATAAGTCATGAAGAAAGCAAAAGCAACATACTAAACGATCAAGTGCTAAGCTAACGGAATGGGTCAAGTCAATCACATCATTCTCCTAATGATGTGATCCTGTTAATCAAATAACAGCTCTTTGTCTATGGTTAGGAAACATAACCATCTTTGATTAACGAGCTAGTCAAGTAGAGGCATACTAGTGACACTCTGTTTGTCTATGTATTCACACATGTATTATGTTTCCGGTTAATACAATTCTAGCATGAATAATAAACATTTATCATGATATAAGGAAATAAATAATAACTTTATTATTGCCTCTAGGGCATATTTCCTTCACCACCCACCGTCCACGAGGGTGGGGGCGCGCCCTACCCCCCTGGGCGCGCCCCTTGCCTCGTGGGCCCCCTGGTGGCCCTCTGATGCCCATCTTTGGCTATATGGAGTCTTTTGTCGAGGAAAAAATCATAAGCTAGCTCACGGGACGAAACTCCGTCGCCACGAGGCGGAACCTTGGCAGAACCAATCTAGGGCTCCGGTGGATTGATGTCTACTACACAACCTTCTTCTTGTAGACGTTGTTGGGCCTCCAAGTGCAGAGGTTTGTAGGATAGTAGCAAATTTCCCTCAAGTGGATGACCTAAAGTTTATCAATCCGTGGGAGGCGTAGGATGAAGATGGTCTCTCTCTCAGGCAACCCTGCAACCAAATAACAAAGAGTTCTTGTGTCCCCAACACACCCAATACAATGGTAAATTGTATAGGTGCACTAGTTCGGCGAAGAGATGGTGATACAAGTGGTATATGGATAGTAGATAAAGGTATTTGTAATCTGAAATTATAAAAACAGCAAGATAACTAATGATAAAAATGAGCGTAAACGGTATTGCAATGATAGGAAACAAGGCCTAGGGTTCATACTTTCACTAGTGTAAGTTCCCTCAACAATACTAACATAATTGGATCACATAACTATCCCTCAACATGCAACAAAGAGTCACTCCAAAGTCACTAATAGCGGAGAACGAACGAAGAGATTATCGTAGGGTACGAAACCACCTCAAAGTTATTCTTTCCAATCAATCCATTGGGCTATTCCTATAGGTGTCACAAACAGCCCTAGACTTCATACTAGAATAACACCCTAAGACACAAATCAACCAAAACCCTAATGTCACCTAGATACTCCAATGTCACCTCAAGTATCTGTGGGTATGATTATATGATATGCATCACACAATCTCAGATTCATCTATTCAACCACACATAAGACCTCAAAGAGTGCCCCAAAGTTCCTACCGGAGAATCACGACGAAAACATGTGCCAACCCCTATGCATAGGATCATGGGTGGAACCCGCAAGTTGATCACCAAAACATACATCAAGTGAATCACGTGGTATCCCATTGTCACCATAGATACGCACGGCAAGACATACATCAAGTGTTCTCAAATCTTTAAAGACTCAATCCGATAAGATTACTTCAAAGGGGAAACTCAATTCATTACAAGAGAGTAGAGGGGGGAAGAAACATCATAGGATCCAAATATAATAGCAAAGCTTGCGATACATCAAGATCGTATCACCTCAAGAACACGAGAGAGAGAGAGAGACTTCACAACACAAAACTTAGGCTCTTGCCACTCCTTATTCCATAATTCATCGAATCTTTACCCAAAACTTGAAAACTTCACAACACAAAACTTAAAGTAGAAAACTCGTGAGCTCCGTTAGCGAAAGAAAACAAAAGACCACTTCAAGTTACTGTAATGAACTCATTCTTTATTTATATTGGTGTTAAATATACTGTATTCCAACTTCTCTATGGTTCATACCCTCTGATACTACTCATAGATTCATCAAAATAAGCAAACAACACATAGAAAACAGAATCTGTCAAAAACAGAACAGTCTATAGTAATCTGGATCAAACGTATACTTATGGAACTCATAAAATTCTAAAATAAATTTCTGGACCTGAGGAGTTTATATATTAATCATCTTCAAAAAGAATTAACTAAATATCACTCTCCAATAAAAAATGGCAGCAATTCTCGTGAGCGCTAAAGTTTCTGTTTTTTTACAGCATGATCAACAAGACTTTCCCCAAGTCTTCCCAAAGGTTCTACTTGGCACAAACACTAATTAAAAGCATAAAAACACATATAAACAGAGGCTAGATGAATTATTTAGTACTAAACAGGAGCAAAAAGTAAGGAACAAAAATAAAGTTGGGTTGCCTCCCAACAAGCGCTATCGTTTAACGCCCCTAGCTAGGCATGATGATTTCAATGATGCTCACATAAAGGATAAGAATTGAAACATAAAGAGAGCATCATGAAGAATATGACTAGCACATTTAAGTCTAACCCACTTCCTATGCATAGGGATTTTGTGAGCAAATAACTTATGGGAACAACAATCAACTAGCATAGGAAAGTAAAACAAGCATAATTTCAAGATTTTAAGCACATAGAGAGGAAACTTGATATTATTGCAATTCCTACAAGCTTATGTTCCTACTTCATAATAATTTTCAGTAGCATCATGAATGAATTCAACAATATAACCATCACTTAAAGCATTATTTTCATGATCTATAAGCATAGAAATTTTATTACTTTCCAGATAAGCAAAATTCTTTTCAATCGGAATAGTGGGAGTATCATAAGAGACTTGAATACAATAAATTGTTTCCATATTAGAAGAGTAATGTTCAGAGAAGGGGTAATCATAATCATGACAAGTTTTATAAATATAATCACTACTTTTTATAGCATAAGTATCATCACAATAATCATCATAAGTAGGAGGCATGCTATCATCATAATAAACTTGCATATCAAAACTTGGGAGACTAAAAATATCATCTTCATTAATCATAGCTTCCCCAAGCTTAGGACAAACATTAATTTCAGCAAATATATTCCCAAAAACATTATCTTCATCAAACATAGCATCCCCAAGCTTGGGCCTTTTCATATCATAAGCATAATCATTCTCATCATTAATAGTATGGATAACACCAATAGTATAGTAATTATCATATTCTTCCAAGCAAGTGCCAAAAAGATTTTCAAGATCATAATAAGTATCATTATCTTCCAAAATTATATTTTAATGAGGCACAATAGTAATGGGAGCACCATTATTTGGGAGGGGTACCTTTTTACCTCTCTTCCTTTTTCTTTTCTTCTTCTTCACCACATCATGTGTGGGTTCAATCCTCTTTTTGGAGCTCCTTATTAATGAGATTGGTTGAATAGGAGGCTCCTCCTCATTACCTGATTCGTCATAAGAAATAATAAGAGGGTATTGGGAGGCCTCTTCCCTTTCATTAGTATTCTCTTCATCCTCTATTTGTTTTCTTTTCTTTATGTAGTTGGCAATATAAGGATTTTCAATGCAATTCACCGCACAATATATATAAATCTTCTCTAGATCAAAATCAAGAATTCTATCAAGATTAAACTTTGGAATACCCTCCGTTATACGTTTCATTTCCTCATACCCCAAAAGAAGACTAAGCTCTTTATGATGCTCAAGGGTAATCAAATTATCACAATTTTTGGATATGATTCAGTCATGAAACAATTTGCATTGGAGATTTAAATGACCATGTTCATTGCAAAGTTCACAAGGAGCGCGATAAATATTGAATTTTTTAGCACATTCATCTAGCTCTTCTTGCAACAATTTGGTTTCTAAGTACGTATGCCTCTTGCCATATCTATCTTCCCTATTTGGTGTGTACTTACAAACCCAATGCACTCCGCAAAAATTGACATGTTTATAGGAGACATTTTCATCATAACTAGTGCAATCATCATTAGTATCATGGATATTCAAAGAATTCGTACTAACAACATTGCAATCATGCTCATCATTCAAATATTTAGTGCCAAATATTTTACAGATTTCTTCTTCTAGCACTTGAGCACAATTATCCTTTCCATCATACTCACGAAAGATATTAAAAAGGTGAAACGTATGAGACAAACTCAATTCCATTTTTTATAGTTTCCTTTTATAAACTAAACTAGTGATAAAACAAGAAACTAAAAGACTCGATTGCAAGATCTAAAGATATACCTTCAAGCGCTAACCTCCCCGGCAACGGCGCCAGAAAAGAGCTTGATGTCTACTACACAACCTTCTTCTTGTAGACGTTGTTGGGCCTCCAAGTGCAGAGGTTTGAAGGAAAGTAGCAAATTTCCCTCAAGTGGATGACCTAAGGTTCATCAATCCGTGGGAGGCGTAGGATGAAGATGGTCTCTCTCAAGCAACCCTACAACCAAATAACAAAGAGTCTCTTGTGTCCCAACACACCCAATACAATGGTAAATTGTATAGGTGCACTAGTTCGGCGAAGAGATGGTGATACAAGTGGTATATGGATAGTAGATAAAGGTATTTGTAATCTGAAATTATAAAACAGCAAGGTAACTAATGATAAAAATGAGGGTAAACGGTATTGCAATGATAGGAAACAAGGCCTAGGGTTCATACTTTCACTAGTGTAAGTTCCCTCAACAATACTAACATAATTGGATCACATAACTATCCCTCAACATGCAACAAAGAGTCACTCCAAAGTCACTAATAGCGGAGAACGAACGAAGAGATTATGGTAGGGTACGAAACCACCTCAAAGTTATTCTTTCCAATCAATCCGTTGGGCTATTCCTATAGGTGTCACAAACAGCCCTAGAGTTCATACTAGAATAACACCGTAAGACACAAATCAACCAAAACCCTAATGTCACCTAGATACTCCAATGTCACCTCAAGTATCCGTGGGTATGATTATACAATATGCGTCACACAATCTCAGATTCATCTATTCAACCAACACATAAGACCTCAAAGAGTGCCCGAAAGTTCCTACCAAAGAATCACGACAAAAACGTGTGCCAACCCCTATGCATAGGTTCATGGGTAGAACCCGCAAGTTGATCACCAAAACATACATCAAGTGAATCACGTGGTATCCCATTGTCACCACAGATACACACGGCAAGACATACATCAAGTGTTCTCAAATCTTTAAAGACTCAATCCGATAAGATTACTTCAAAGGGGAAACTCAATTCATTACAAGAGAGTAGAGGGGGGAAGAAACATCATAGGATCCAAATATAATAGCAAATCTTGCGATAGATCAAGATCGTATCACCTCAAGAACACGAGAGAGAGAGAGAGAGAGAGAGAGAGAGAGAGATCAGACACATAGCTACTGGTACATACCCTCAGCCCTGAGGGAGAACTACTCCCTCCTTGTCATGGAGAGCACCGGGATGATGAGGATGGCCACCGGAGAAGGATTGCCCCCTCCGGCAGGGTGCCGGAACGGGTCTAGATTGGCTTTCGGTGGTTACGGAGGCTTCTGGCGGCGGAACTCCCGATCTAATCTACTCACGGATGTTTTTAGGGTATATGGAGATATATAGGCGGAAGAAGTACGTCAGGGGGGCACGAGGGGCTCACGAGGGTGGAGGGCGCGCCCCCTGCCTCGTGACCTCCTCGTAGATCCCCCGACGTGCACTCCAAGTCTTCTGGGCTTCTTTCCTTCCAAAAATGAGTTCCGTGAAGTTTCTGGTCAATTGGACTCCATTTGGTTTTCCTTTTCTTCGAAACCCTAAAACAGGGTAAAATCAGAAACTGGCACTGGGCTCTGGGTTAATAGGTTAGTCCCAAAAATGATATAAAAGTATATAATAAAGCCCATAAACATTCAAAACAGTAAATAATATAGCATGGAGCAATCAAAAATTATAGATACGTTGGAGACGTATCATGGAGCTGTTCTGCCGGGGAAACTTCCCTCCGGGAGGGGGAAATCATCACCATCGTGGTCATCAACGATCCTCTCATCGGGAGGGGGTCAATCTCCATCAACATCTTCACCAGCACGATCTCATCTCAAACCCTAGTTCATCTCTTGTATCCAATCTTTGTATCCAAACCTCAGATTGGTACATGTGGGTTGCTAGTAGTGTTGATTCCTCCTTGTAGTTGATGCTAGTTGATTTACTTGGTGGAAGATCATATGTTCAGATACATTATGCATATTAATACCCCTCTGATTATGAACATGAATATGATTTGTGAGTAGTTACGTTTGTTCCTGAGGACATGGGAGAAGTCTTTCTATAAGTAGTCATGTGAATTTGGTATTCGTTCGATATTTTGATGAGATGTATGTTGTCATCCCTCTAGTGGTGTCATGTGAACGTCGACTACATGACACTTCACCATTTTTTGGGCCTAGAGGGAGGCATTGGGAAGTAATAAGTAGATGATGGGTTGCTAGAGTGACAGAAGCTTAAACCCTAGTTTATGCGTTGCTTCATAAGGGGTTGATTTGGATCCATATGTTGCATGCTATGGCTAGGTTTACCTTAATACTTCTGTTGTAGTTGTGGATGCTTGCAATAGGGGTTAATCATAAGTGGGATGCTTGTCCAAGGAAGGACAGTACCCAAGCACCGGTCCACCCACATATAAAATTATCAAAGTACCGAACGCGAATCATATGAACGTGATGATAACTAGCTTGACGATAATTCCCATGTGTCCTCGGGAGCGCTTTCCTTAATATAAGAGTTTGTCCAGGCTTGTCCTTTGCTACAAAAAGGATTGGGCCATCTTACTTCACCTTATTTACTTTTATTACTTGTCACTCGTTACAAATTACCTTATCACAAAACTATTTGTTACCGATAATTTCAGTGCTTGCAGAGAATACCTTGATGAAAACCGCTTATCATTTCCTTCTGCTCCTCGTTGGGTTCGGCACTCTTACTTATCGAAAAGGCTACGATAGATCCCCTACACTTGTGGGTCATCACACCCCCACGCGCCGCCCCACCATCCACCGGCATTGCTCGCTCATCTAGGTACTCATTCATCGTCCCTCCTTCCTGGATCCCATCGCCGCCCTTCCCGGATCCCGCCGTCGTGCTCCACCATGACCCACCTCCCCCGTGTACCTTCCTGCCACTTCTGCCTATTTCCTCCCTGCTTTGGCCGGCTCGAATTGAAGGTCGCCACGGGTCGCAGCCCCGCATCCCTGCATCACCACCGCTGCCGCGCAACCACTGCACGCGCTGCACTAGCACGCGCTTCCCCCCTCTTTCGTCAGTGGCTGCACCGCCTGTGAAGTTCGGCATGGCCAGCCGATTCAGTTTGATTTGTGTCTTCTCACTACGTAGTTCGCTATCCCTCAATCCTACCAAGCTGCAGCATCAACCTCGTTCCCTCTAACCTGCGGGCCCGTGTGATGTCGACCTTCAACTTCATTGATTCACCTATATTTTCTCTTACACTTGTTTCCTGGGCATATGTGCAGTCTAGTTTACATGGACGATGGCGCAAAATTGGGCCTCTTAGGAGATGGGACAACGCTCTTCGTCGTGTTTGGCACGAGGAATATCCAAAGTAGCCTGATAAAAGGTGTATAGTCTAAATGCATCTCTAGTTCATCAAATCTCTCTGCTGCCAAGTTAACTGCCATTAATTTTTACTGCTCTCTTCTGTAGAAGAAATGGACGGGGTGTTTGAAGTTGTTGCCGCGGATGTCGGCATCTCTGGAAAAATGGCATCATGTACCTCCCCCTAACATGTAGCCACTCCACCATGAACTATAGCTGTGCGGTGCGGGTGCTCAATTTGGCTACAATTTTGCTATAATTTCTGAAGTGTTTTTGTGTTGTTGCTATGAGGTGAATTGTGGCAGTTTCGACGTTGACTACAGTTAACTTATAGTGGAAAACACTTTGTTTGTACCATATGCGTTCCATTGAGAAATCAAAAGCATTGGGTTCAGTCTGAAAAAGTACGGTAGTTAATTCAACTTATTGTGTTACCTCTGAACCAAAGAGTAAATCACACAAATGTAGCTCCTTTACACTGTAGGTACGAACTTGTTCGGCTTACCTTTCTCTATTATTATTTGTTTTTGGACAAGTAACTCACCCAGTTTGCTTCCTTTTGAGAATAATCAACTTCTTTTGATAATTCTTGGACAGGTTTGTCATACATTCAACATTGGTGGCTTTCGTGCTATTCTGCTCAAGAAAAATGATCTTTGGGGAAGTAGTAGACACAGAGTGTGCTTTTAAATACCTACAGAGCATCATATCATTTATATTTGTTTGAAATGCTATGCATATCCGTTATGGCCGCAAAAATACGCATGGTTGACTGGCAGAAGTTCCTAAAGAGTTGTCATATTATTCTTCAGAGTTCAGATAATTGTATTTTGGGCTCCTGGAATCTGATGGCTCAAGCTTGTAAAAGGATATTCAGAAGTTCAAAAATAAAAAATAGTGTTATGTGTTGCTGCGTTCGTGCTAGGTCTTGTGTCTCATATGTGTGTCCACACTCATTTTGTGGGTGCTTCGTGTGTGTGTCGTGCTCTTTATGTCTATGTTCTTCTTCACAAAAGGTTAACCATTCCCAAAAGCATTTTGCAAGGAAACAATTTTCTTAAGTTACGATCAGTTTTTCTATGTGAGTAATTAGTATGGTTGTAGTCCAATTTTCTTGATTTTTAGCAGGCAAAATTGTATTCATTGATCAAATTTGTACAAATGGAAGACGCTCGGCTGCAACTCCTTGTGTTACGACCTTGTAGTCCAATTTTCTCGTTTCTTAAAAAACTTAGAGGTTCAAATTTAAATAACGAAGAAGTCTAACATTTATTAGAAAGTTGGGAAGGTGAAACTAAAAATATAGTGCATTTTAAAAAGTTTTTAAAAAAGCAAAAAAATTATGTTTCTAAAAAACCTAGAAGTTCAATTAAAATACCAGAGCGGTTCAGTGCTTATAAGAAAACTTGGATTTCTTCAGTTCCTAAAAATAAAACCCAAGAAGTTCAAAATAAGATAACACAGACGTTCGATGGTTATATACCATGAAGAAAAACAAAGCTTCAACTATAACAGTGTTAACTTGAGAAGTTCAAATTTCATATAATAGAGAGTTCAAAGAAAATTTTATCGTTGTATTAAAAAAATCCCATGGATTTTGTTCAAACTAAAATAACGAAGTCATTCAATATATGTACTAGAAAAAAAAATTCATGGTTTTAAATAACTTTGAGAAGGTCAAATTAAAATGACAAAGCAAATCAAAAATATTTTTTAGAAAAAAGATTTTCTCCGTTTCTATGAAAAACCTAGAAGTTCAAATTTATAAAATGAAGTGGTTCTATGTTTATTTACAAAAAATATCCCTGTTACCAAATAATAAATCCAAGATGTTCACTTTAAAGAAACATATGGTCCGATGTATACAAAAAAATCAGATTCTTCTCATTTCGCGAAGAAGTAAGTATGAAGTTCAATTTGAAAAAGTAAAGTATAAAGGATTTTCACCGTTTCTAAATAAATAGCTCTCGAAGTTCAAATTAAAATAATAAAGCATTTCGATTTTACTGAAAACTAGGTTTATTCCCTTTACTAAAAAACAAGAAGTCCAAATTTAAAAAACGATGAAGTTCGGTGTGAATAAAATACTCAGATTTTTCTCGTTACTAAAGAATAAAAATAAACTCACGAAATTCTTTATAGGGACAAACACATCGGTTTTATTTTTCACATTTATAAAATAAATACACAGAATTTCAAATTCAATTAATAAAGTAGTTCGACATTTAAAACATCTTAGATTTGTTTTCGTTACTAAATAACAAAAAGTGAGAAGTTTAATAAAAAAATAGAGCAAAATAAAATTTATAAAAAAAGGATTTTCACTTTTTGTAAAAAAAGTCTAGAAGTTCAAATTTAAGTAAGAGACCGGTTCAATATATATTAGAAAACTAGAATTTTTCCGTTACTAAAATAAATAATCCAAGAAGTCCAAAATACAAAATAGATTAGTTTGACATTTATTAAAAACTTAGATTTCCTTGTTACCAAAGAAATAAAATCGTGAAGTTCAAATTAAAATTAATAAAAGCATGAAGTTCAATTTTTAAAAGATGTTTGATGCTTATTTTAAAAAAATTCTAATAATAAAACATAGAAATTCAAATTAAAATAACAGAGAAGTTCGAAGTTTATAAAAAACTAAAGAAAATCTCGTTACTAAAGAATAAAATGAAGAAGTTCAAAATAAAATAAAAGGAACAACTAAAAATGTTTAAATAGAAATGTCTTATTTAAAAAAAAAGTTCAAACTAGACTAATGAAGTGGAGCGGTCCTAATTTAAAATTGTAGTTGTCTGATGTTTATAAAAATATCAGATTTCCACCAATACTAAAGATTACAACCAAGATGTTCAATTTTAAAAACAGAGCTGTTCAACGTATATGGAAAACTCAAGTTTCTCGTTACTAATGAATAAAACCAAGAAGTTCAATTGGAAAAAGCAATGCAAATTAATATTTATTCAAACGAATCAAATTTTTCCAATTACTAAAGAATAGAACCAATAAGTTCAATTGGAATAACAAAATAGTTTGATGTTTCTAAAACAACTCCAATTTTCACATTTCTAAAAAACACACAAATTAGTTCAAATAAAAAAGTTAGAGCGGTTTGATGTCTATAAAAACTCATATTTTTCGTTACTAAAGCGAAACAGAGAGAAGTTCAAATTCATAACTACCAGAAGTTCACGTACTACATGGTGTGTGTTTTCATATGAGAAAATAGAATAGAAAAATTAAAGTATAGAAAATGCGTTGCAAGAAGTTCAGGTGCTTAGCACAGCAAAGTTCAGACATTCTTGTGAGAGAGGTAATCGGCACGGTGTATCATTTGTGCAACTCCCGATGAACAGAAGAGAAATTATGAACAAAAATACGTGGTATAAGTTCAAAGTGAAAACAGTGGGAAGTTCAACTACTACACGGAATGCATTTTAGATGAGAATAAAACAAATAAAAAACTGAAAGCCTAAAAGATTTGTTGCAAGAAGTTCACGTGCTCCTCCCAGTGAAGTTCAAGATCCCTAGTCCGAGACGTCCGACCTTCAATCACATGTTAAAAACAAGCAAAAACGATATTGTTTTTGCCATTTTTACTACTGCTCTAAAAAAGAAACGAATTTGTAACGATTGTCTAGATGAAAAAGTTGCTCCTATAAATAAGCTTTCCAATGTATGGTATATGCTACATTCCAATAAATGCTTCAAAAGTTTGATCTATACCATTAAAAACACGTTTTATATATTAAAAAAATTCTTTTGAACAATCGTGAACATGAAAACTGATCAACATGGGAAAGTTGCATGTTTTCAACAAATTTCCATCGGGATATCATTTTCTCAATTCCGGTAACTGGTTTGGAAGTTACGGACAAAAAACAGAACATGAAAAAAAGTGTGAAGTTCAAATAGACATGCCCGAGAAGTTCAACTAGTTCACGCAGTGCATTTCCATTCGCAATGAAGGCATAAATCATGATCCCGTCATTTTCTAATTTACTTCAAAACGCCAGTAATATCATTTGTGTAATTTCAAGTCCTCAGGCGGACAAAGTTAAAAAAATTATTGTGAGAGAGGTTTGTACAAAAGGAATATCATTTGTGTGACATTGACGAATGTATGAGGAAATTACAAACAAAAATACGTCGCAGAAGTTCAACGTGAAGAGAGCAGGAAGTTAAACTACTACACTGAATGAATTTCAGAAGAAAAACTTTTAAAACCATCGCGAGTATGAAAAAATGTTGCGTGTTTACAGCAGCTTTACATTGGTATATCTCTTGCTCAATTCCGGTGAGTGTTCCGGTGAGTGGATGGAGAGCCTCGAGGAAAAAAGCCCGTGAAAAATAGAGTGGAGTTTAAGTACACACGCCGAGAAGTTCACGTTCTTCATGCGGTGCATTTTTGAAGAAATATGTTTTGCGATAAAGGCAGAACGAATGATCTCGCCATTTTCAAAATTACTTGAAAACGGCCCGGAATCAGAAAAACCCATCAACATATCATTTTCCATAGCTTTTCAGCGGTATATTATTTGCCCCATTCCGATAAAGTTTATAAAATTACGGCGAAAATGCATTTTAGCCATTTTTAAAATTGACATAAAACCATAATGAATTGGGAGACACAATATATACCAAAAGGTTTTGCATTTGTTCAAGCTTTCCAACGCCATATCATTTGCTGAAGTCGGACATACGATTTAAAAAATAGATCGAAAATACGAACTCGGTGGAACTTGTACCGTTTTCTAAATTACTCTTAAACTGTTCAAAATTAGAAAAAACGTTCAACATGAAAAAGTAGTGCATTTCATAAGCTTTCGAACGTCAGATCATTTGCCTGAATTGGATTAGCGGTTTAGAAATGGCATCAAAAATACGAACTCGGCTGTTCGGTTTGTGAAATTTTATGATTTTTGAAATTACTCTTTAACCATAGGGAATTAGAGAAAACTTTCAACATGTGGAAGGAGCGGTTTTGCAACAGCTTTCAAACGCCATATTATTTGCCTTATTCCGATAGACGGTTTAGAAATGCGATCGGATATATGATTCACATTTTTTGTATGAAGAAAAAACGGTTTTCAAAACTGCTCTTAAACCATTTACATTTTGCCAAAAATTTCACTTGGGTCATGATACAGGTGTCCATAGCTTTCCAACGGTATATCGCAACCCTATTTGGGAAATGTTGGCGGAAGTTCAACCTAGCACAGGGGGAAGTTCAGGTCGAACAACTCAAGCAGTAAAATTGCAAAAAAAACAATTTCATCACGACCCGAGAGCAAAATCCGCCAACGAGCAAGATTCCTATTTAAACGGGCATTTAGTTGCTAAAAACCGTTTCTAGATTACACTTACATCATATAGAACATGACTATTCAGAATAATTCGCGCGGGGAGACACGGTTGCGAAGATAGCCCGAAGGTTGGGTTCCTACAGAGGGAAGTTCAGGCGTGTAACTCAGGAAGTTCATGTTGTGATTAGAATAATATTCTGATCCCGTGATCAGAATAGTTTTTGTGTGTGTGTGTGTAATATGTAGTATATATATAAGAGTAGAGAAGAGAATAGAGATAGGAGGGACGTCGGGAAAGGATCACGCGCGCGCGGGAAAAAGCGGTCGGGCGCGCGCTAGTTTTGGCGCACGGCGTTCGGTGCGCTTTATAAAATCCAATGCCCTCCCACTGCTCTATGCCTCGCCACCGCTCTCTCCCCGCTCTTTCTCGCCTCGCCGCCGCCATGCCGCTGGGAAACTTGGGGCTACTGCGGCGTCCGCACGCGCCTGATACGTCTCCAAGTATCTATAATTTTTTATTCTTCCATGCTATTATATTATCTGTTTTGGATGTTTTATATGCATTAATATGCTATTTTATATTATTTTAGGATTAACCTATTAACCTAGAGCCCAATGCCAGTTCCTGGTTTTTCCTTGTTTTTGAGTTTCGCAAAAAAGGAATATCAAACGGAGTCCAAATGGAATAAAACTTCCGTGATGATTTTTCTTGGACACGAAGACATCTAGAAGACTTGGATATGAAGTCAGAAGAGCCACAAGGCAGCCACAAGGATGGAGGGCGCGCCCCCAACCTTGTGGGCCCCTCGTGACTCCACTGGCCTATTTCTTTCGCCTATATATTCCCATATATCCCCAAACCAACAGGGGGGCCATGAAAACACTTTTCCACCGCGCAACCTTCTGTACCCGTGAGATCCCATCTAGGGGCCTTTTCCGGCGTCCTGCCGGAGGGGGATTCGATCACGGAGGGCTTCTACATCAACACCATTGCCCTTCCAATGAAGTGTGAGTAGTTTACCACAGACCTACGGGTCCATAGCTAGTAGCTAGATGGCTTCTTGTCTCTCTTTGATTCTCAATAGCATGTTCTCCTCGATGTTCTTGGACATCTATTTGATGTAATACTCTTTTAAGGTGTGTTTGTTGAGATCCGATGAATTGTGGATTTATGATTAGCTTATCTATGAATATTATTTGAATCTTCTCTGAATTCTTATATGCATGATTTGATATCTTTGTAATTCTCTTCGAACTATCGATTTGGTTTGGCCAACCAGATTGGTTTTTCTTGCAATGGGAGAAGTGCTTAGCTTTGGATTCAATCTTGCGGTGTCCTTTCCCAGTGACAGTAGGGGCAGTAAGGCACGTATTGTATTGTTGCCATCGAGGATAAAAATATGGAGTTTTCATCATATTGCTTGAGTTAATTCCTCTACATCATGTCATCTTGCTTAATGCGTTACTCCGTTCTTTATGAACTTAATACTCTAGATGCATGCTGGATAGCGGTCGATGTGTTGAGTAATAGTAGTAGATGCAGAATTGTTTCGGTCTACTTGACACGGACGTGATGCCTATATTCATGATCATTGCCTTAGATATCGTCATAACTTTGTGCTTTTCTATCAATTGCTCGGCAGGAATTTGTTCACCCACCGTAATATTTTCTATCTTGAGAGAAGCCTCTAGTGAAACCTATGGCCTCTAGGTCTATTTCCCATCATATAATTTTATGATCTACTATTTTTCAATCTTTTACTTTTCATTCTATAAACCAAAAATACCAAAAATATTTACTTTACCGTTTATCTATCTCTATCAGATCTCACTTTTGCAAGTAACTGTGAAGGGATTGACAACCCCTTTATCGCGTTGGGTGCAAGTTGTTGATTGTTTGTGCAGGTATTCGGTGACTTGTTCGTTGTCTCCTACTGGATTGATACCTTGGTTCTCAAATTGAGGGAAATACTTACTCTACTTTGCTGCATCACCCTTTCCTCTTCAAGGGAAAAACCAACGCAAGCTCAACAAGTAGCAGGAAGAATTTCTGGCGCCGTTGCCGGGGAGATCTACGACAAGTCAAGACATACCAAGTACCCATCATAAACTCTCATCTCTTGCATTACATTATTTGCCATTTGCCTCTCGGTTTTCTGTCCCCGCTTCTAAAATGATTTTCGAAAAGATTTGCCTTTTCTTCGTCCCTCTTCCGTTCGTCTTCTCTGCTTGCTTTTTGTGTGCTCGTGTGTTGGATTGCTTGCTTTGTCATTATGGCTCAAGAGAATACCAAATTGTGTGACTTTTCCAACACCAATAGTAATGATTTTAACAGTCCTCCGATTGCTCCCGCTACTAATGCGGAATCTTGTGAAATTAATGCCACTTTGCTGAATCTTGTTATGGAAGATCAATTTTCTGGTCTTCCTTGTGAAGATGTCGCATCCCATCTAAACAATTTAGTTTATTTGTGTGATATGAAAAAAAGATGTGGATAATGATATTGTTAAATTGAAGCTATTTTCGTTCTCGTTGGAGATCGTGCTAAAACTTGGTTTTCAACTTTTCCTAAAATAGTATTTATTCATGGAATAAGTGTAAAGATGCTTTTATTTCCAAGTATTTTCCTCCCGCTAAGATCATCTCCCTTAAGGAGGCACTTCCTTGCGTGCGAAGATATAGCTGATGGGTCCGAGCTGTCAGCGGGGGGGGGGACGTTTTTTTCACAAAACATAGAGGCCCTTCAGGTGGGTCCCAGCTGTCAGGTGGAGGAATCATTATTTTACGCGTAATAAGGACTCATTTCCTTGCGTGCGGCCGTGGACCCAGCTGTCAGCCTCTCCACTACAATCCACTTCCGATGGATGTCGTTCGTTGACCATGTTGACCACGCAGCGCCGAGAGCACCAGGGCGTGGACGACGGTGACGCCTAGGAAGGGAATGACAGAGAGCTGGGGAAGACTCGGCAGTTGTTTCCCACGCGGAGGGTCGTACGAGGGTTTACTAGTTCGTCTACAGCCGCCGGAGAATAACACCAGGTGTGGGTGAGTAGAGGGATGTCCAGGCCGGCGATGTGAGTAGGGTGGGTTGGTGAGGCCTACGCGGCAACACAGCCAGCCACGGGATGAGGGAGGAGGCAGTCCCGTCGGTGCTTGTTTGAGCGGCTAGAGCAGGATGTGCAGAGGTTGAAGAAGCACGACAGTCATTGGATGGACATCCAATAGTCACTGCTCTCATGCGTTTACTAAGTTGACATGGCGTAGCGTGTGTGTCAACCTTTTTTTAGGAAAGCGTACGCGTCAACCTATAGTAGGCGCACATGTTAGCCTCAAATATGTGGAAAACAGCATGCGGCCCATTTGCCATTATTTCTAATAATTTACAGCCCATTTGCTAATTCTTAAGGTTTTTTTGAGACCATATTCTCTTTGTTAGCATTACAGCCCATATTATGGCTACGGTTAAAAATTTATATGAAATTTTGCATATTTCGGTGCGGTCTATACTGTTTTTAATCCCGAAATTTCGAGTCACATTCAAACTAATTTTAAAAATAAATTTATATTAATATAAAATCCAAATAATTGTCCACGCATAAAAATCAATGGAATTTAAAATCTTGAAATAAAAAAAGAAATTTGAAACTAATTGTCGGTTTGATGTGTTTTAAAAATGTACATTCCATTTCTCATTACTGATAGCCCATTTTCTGGGCAAGCCGAATGAAGCTCTCCTCGTCTTGAAAGATTTGTAGCCCAGCAGGGCTGACAAAGAAAGTAGGCCTCAGTTGGTTATTCTGTAAAAGAACAAAAAAACTGGGCTAGCCATTTTCAGAAAGAAAAAAACTAGTGGGCTGGTCTTGTGTTAACCATAAAAGAAAAGGCTCGCTATACAGGCGAGAGTTCCCTGCACAACCCAGTTGACACCCTGCTTCCATCTCAAAAACAAAAATAACTGGGCGAGCTGCTGGGTCCCTAGTGTCAGCCGCTCGTTGTGAAATTCTCTTGTTTATTGACTACGTTGACATTGGCATGGGACCCAGATGTCAGAAATGCATTAGGAGGAACCATTTTTTAGCTTGAAATAAGGACGCACTTGCTTCTGTACTGCTATGACCCTAGTGGGTCCGTGCTGTCATCCTCTCCATGTACAATCATCTCTTGATTGTCTACGTGTCAACCTAGTAGGCCCACAAGTCAGCCTCTAAACCTGTGGCGGACAAATATAGCCCATTTTAAAAAAATAACCGCCCATTCCATACGTTCAAACAGAAAGTTCAACATTCAGAGCAAAGTAACAGGTGTGATCGAGATATAGAGTACTGAACTTCCACGTTGACAACCATCATAGCCAAGTTAACTATCTACTCCCACTAATACTCTAGTAGTGTACAAGTACTAAGTTACACTTAGCTAACTAGACGATGCCGGCCGCCATCTGTGGTACATGCTAAACGCCGGCACCGGCGTCCTCTTCCTCTCCTCGGACTTGCCAGAGGTGTGATAGGGCGCGTAGCTCACGCGCGTTGGCCCTTTCCATTCCGGTGTGGACCACCGGATCTTCGGCTTCTAAGCGGGAAATCCACTTGATGAGCTGGTAGTAAAATTCGGTGTCGCGAACGCATGTGTGCCCGACAGCCTCTAGGGCTATTTGCCGGGTGCCAGCCTCCCTGTAGTCCACCCAGTTGAGGGCGCTCTGCTCGTGACTCAGAGCGTCGGTGCGCTCCTGCTCCATGCCCCCCTGGTGCCGCAAATCAGCGATACGCTGCTCCTCCGCCAGGTGGTCGCGCTCCAACAATTCCTCATACTCCGCATTGCCATCTAAAGACCGATAGAATGCCTCCTCCCTCCGTCTGCTTTTCGATGAAAACCGAACACTAGTTCCGGGGGTGACCGCCTCCGGCGTTGCCTATTGCGGATGGGGGCATGAAGGATGTGGCGAGAGCGAGGACAAATGGCGAGTGACATCGGGCCGGTGGGGGCTTATGGGGATAGGGTGAGTTGGGTGATGGTGCCACTAGAGAACGCCGGGAACCAGTAATTATTGGCGGAAGGTAGGTGAACCAGCGTGTCGCGAGAAATGCGATGCTCATCGCGGTCATCGGAATTCAATGCATAAGCAGGCATGGCTTAGCGTGCCAGCTTGACGTGGAAAACTAGAAAAACTAAAATTATGACTGTGTCATCCCGTCCCGTCCCGTCAGTGATGCGTCTCGTTCGTGCTGGATTGCACGTCGGCATGACGGTCAAATGAGTGCACTCGATTCATCAAGATGAGGAACGTGCGTGATCTGCTGGTTATTCATGTAGGACCGAGTCGGTCGGATAGTGTATGTGTAGGATCGCAATAGCGGAGGAACGTTCGCTGGGAGATAAGGCATTTGCGAACGTTTTTGCTGGCAGTTTCTTCAGATTCGCATGGCATTTTCTTCAGAACAACTTGTCAATTTCTTCAGAGGTAGGCATTTTTATTCAAAAAACTGCCACTTCGGATCTTGTGTCACAACTAAAACTGCCAGGAGCGTATTAGTAGGATAGCTAGTGATCGATCGGTAACTTGTAAACACTGAGTGAACAGAAATAAGGAACTGCTAGTAACTTATAAACACTGAGAACACAGGAATAAGGATCAAGCTGTGCATAGTAGTAAGAACCGATCCGTTCGAAATGTTCACACGAGACTCACGGGCATGGCATTGTAATATGTTCACATTAGTAGCCCAAATTCACAACCAAATAGTACAATTCCCATACATAAGATCAACATGTTAATGCTCAATGATTCACAGGTCATATACAAATATGTAGCTCCAAAAGCAAAGATCTAGAAAAAACATATGTTCTTCCTACTAACATGGATGCTTCTCTGGGCCAACATTCAATACAGAGTGAAAAATAAATTTGTTTGTGAAGTCTAAAATTCCTCTTCCAAACTTAAGTGGTTTCACCAACAGCTGGAACCATGAGAATGAACCACACATGATGAACGAACATCCGCTGCAATATGATTTGGTCTTCTCTCGATCACACGGAGAGACTATTTTTGGAATACAAACTTTAACTTAGGAAAAATGATGCCCACTGTATAATCAGACCAAAGCAATGAAGCACCTAGTGTTGGCCAAAAAATAGTACAGTGCCAGTTTTGTGCAGTCCATGAAGTGACTATCCAATCTTTCTGTGTCTATTTTCAAATGGCACTACATGCAGTGACTATATTATTCTCTTGTGCAGTTCCACCAAAGTTGCGGTCACTTTGTTTGTTTTCCAAATAGCAACGGGCGTAAATATGTCTGCACAAATATCAAGTAGCTAGTAAACATATACCCCACCTTGTATTTTCGGTTTAAACACGTCTCTTTCGCTTAGCATCTGTCTTGTCTTGCACTGGACAATTTGATACTGTCATGTTTTGCCCTGGACAATTTCATACTGAATTGATTTGCTGGTACAGAGAATAAATATAGCGCCTATTCTTCATCAGACCAAGGATGTCCATGTTCCCAGCGATGTAAGAGGTGAAATCGATACAACCGAAATTGAGCATCCAATCATTGAATCATGACATGCACCTCCAATGTAGGTCCACCCTGCCAATAAATTCACATGCAAACCTCTAATATTACTATCTAATGACAGTACAAAAAGAGTAGCGATATAGTAGCAAACCATGTACCTTCGTAATGAATAGCTCATAGTGCCACCAATTAGATATAATGGTTTGGAGGAAAACATGCTCCTAATGTTGAACCATTTGGACTTTTTGTGCAGTTCCACTAAAATCGAGCATCTCTGTTTGTATAGATATTGAAAGTGTGATTATTATAAAAGTGGGACTAGTTGAAGCATAGACTCACAAATATAAGCATTCCAATTTCTTAATGGGAAAAGGTAGCAAGAATGTTTCTAACCACTGCTACCTCTTGAGCACTGCGTTGGATTTCCTTGAAGAGGAAAGGATGATACAGCAAAGTAGCGTAAGTATTTCCCTCAGTTTTTTAGAACCAAGGTATCAATCCAGTAAGAGGCTACGCGCGAGTACCTCGTACCTGCACAAACAAATAACTCCTCGCAACCAACGCGATAAGGGGTTGTCAATCCCTTCACGGTCACTTACGAGAGTGAGATCTGAGAGATATGATAGGATAATATTTTTGGTATTTTTGTGATAAAGATGCATAGTAAAATAAAAGCAAAGTAAAAAAGCAAAAGAAATAACTAAGTACTGGAAGATTAATATGATGAAGATAGACCTGGGGGCCATAGGTTTCACTAGTGGCTTCTCTTAAGAGCATAAATATTTTACGGTGGGTGAACGAATTACTGTTGAGCAATTGACAGAATTGAGCATAGTTATGAGAATATCTAGGTATGATCATGTATATAGGAATCACGTCCAAGACAAGTAGACCGACTCCTGCCTGCATCTACTACTATTACTCCACTCATCGACTGCTATCCAGCATGCATCTATAGTATTAAGTTCATGAAAATATAGTAACGCCTTAAGCAAGATGACATGATGTAGAGGGATAAATTCATGCAATATGATAAAACCCCATCTTGTTATCCTCGATGGCAACAATACAATACGTGCCTTGCTGCCCCTACTATCACTGGGAAAGGACACCACAAGATTGAACCCAAAGCTAAGCACTTCTCCCATTGCAAGAAAGATCAATCTAGTAGGCCAAACCAAAATGATAATTCGAAGATACTTGCAAAGATAACCAATCATACATAAAAGAATTCAGAGAAGATTCAAATATTGTTCATAGATAATCTTGATCATAAACCCACAATTCATCGGTCTCAACAAATGCACCGCAAAAAGAAGATTACAACGAATAGATCTCCACAAGAGAGGGGAAGAACATTGTATTGAGATCCAAAAGGAGAGAAGAAGCCATCTAGCTAATAACTATGGACCCGAAGGTCTGAGGTAAACTACGCACACTTCATCGGAGAGGCTATGGTGTTGATATAGAAGCCCTCCGTGATGGATGCCCCCTCCGGCGGAGCTCCGGAACAGGCCCCAAGATGGGATCTCGTGGATACAGAAGGTTGCGGCGGTGGAATTAGGTTTTTGGCTCCGTATCTGATCGTTTGAGGGTACGTAGGTATATATAGGAGGAAGGAGTACGTCGATGGAGCAACAGGGGGCCCACGAGGGTGGAGGGCGCGCCTAGGGGGGTAGGCGCGCCCCCCTACCTCATGGCTTCCTCCTTTATTTCTTCACGTAGGGTCCAAGTCTCCTGGATCATGTTCGTTCCAAAAATCACGTTCCCGAAGGTTTCATTCCGTTTGGACTCCGTTGATATTCCTTTTCTGCGAAACTCTGAAATAGGCAAAAAAAACAGCAATTCTGGGCTGGGCCTCTGGTTAATAGGTTAGTACCAAAAATAATATAAAAGTGGATAATAAAGCCCAATAATGTCCAAAACAGTAGATAATATAGCATGGAGCAATCAAAAATTATAGATACGTTGGAGACGTATCAAGCATCCCCAAGCTTAATTCCTGCTCGTCCTCGAGTAGGTAAATGATAAAAAAGATGACTCTATATGAATGCCTCCAGCGGTGTACCAGGATATGCAATGAACAAAGAGTGACATGTATGAAAGAATTATGAATGGTGGATTTGCCACAAATACTATGTCAACTACATGATCATGCTAAGCAATATGACAATGATGAATGTGTCATGATAAACGGAATGGTGGAAAGTTGCATGGCAATATATCTCGGAATGGCTATGGAAATGCCATAATAGGTAGGTATGGTGGCTGTTTTGGGGAAGATATAAGAAGGTTTACGTGTGAAAGAGCGTATCATATCACGGGGTTTGGATGCACCGGCGAAGTTTGCACCAACTCTCAATGTGAGAAAGGGCAATGCACGGTACTGAAGAGGCTAGCAATGATGGAAGGGTGAGAGTGCGTATAATCCATGGACTCAACATTAGTCATAAAGAACTCACATACTTACTGCAAAAATCTACAAGTCATCAAAAACCAAGCACTATGCGCATGATCCTAGGGGGATAGATTGGTAGGAAAAGACCATCGCTCATCCCCGACCGCCACTCATAAGGAGGACAATCAAAGAACACCTCATGTTTCAAATTTGTTACATAATGTTTACCATACGTGCATGCTACGAGACTTGCAAACTTCAACACAAGCATTTCTCAAATTCACAACTACTCAACTAGCACGACTTAGATATTATTACCTCCATATCTCAAAACAATCATCAAGCATCAAACTTCTCTTAGTATTCAAAACACTCATAAGAAATTTTTTACTAATCTTGAATACCTAGCATATTAGGATTATTTAAGCAAAATACCATGCTATTTAAGACTCTCAAAATAATCTAAGTGAAGCATGAGAGATCAATAGTTTCTATAAAACAAATCCACCACCGTGCTCTAAAAGATATAAGTGAAGTAGTAGAGCAAAACTATATAATTCAAAAGATATAAGTGAAGCACATAGAGTATTCTAACAAATTCCAAGTCATGTATGGCTCTCTCAAAAGGTGTGTACAGAAAGCATGATTGTGGTAAACTAAAAAGCAAAGACTCAAATCATACAAGACGCTCCAAGCAAAACACATATCATGTGGTGAATAAAAATATTGCTCCAAGTAAAGTTACCGATGGAAGTAGACGAAAGAGGGGATGCCTTCCGGGGCATCCCCAAGCTTTGGCTTTTAGGTGTCCTTAGATTATATTGGGGTGCCATGGGCATCCCCAAGCTTAGGCTCTTGCCACTCCTTTTTCCATAATCCATCAAATCTTTACCCAAAACTTGAAAACTTCACAACACAAAACTTAAAGTAGAAAATCTCGTGAGCTCCGTTAGCGAAAGAAAACAAAAGACCGCTTCAAGGTACTGTAATGAACTCATTCTTTATTTATATTGGTGTTAAACCTACTGTATTACAACTTCTCTATGGTTTATAAACTATTTTACTACCCATAGATTCATCAAAATAAGCAAACAACACACGAAAAAACAAAATCTGTCAAAAACAGAACAGTCTGTAGTAATTTGTAACTAGCGCAAGATCTGGAACCCCAAAAATTCTAAAATAAATTTCTGGACGTGAGTAATTTATCTATTAATCATCTGCAAAAATAATTAACTAAATATCACTTTCCAAATAAAAAAGGCAGCAGTTCTTGTGAGCGCTAAAGTTTCTGTTTTTTACAGCAAGATAACAAGACTTTCCCCAAGTCTTCCCAACGGTTCTACTTGGAACAAACACTAATTAAACAGAAAAAACACAACCAAAATAGAGGCTAGGTAAATTATTTATTACTAAACAGGAGCAAAAATCAAGGAATAAAAATAACGTAGGGTTGCCTCCCAACAAGTGTTATCGTTTAACGCCCCTAGCTAGGCATAAAAAGCAAGGATAGATCTAGGTATTGCCATCTTTGGTAGGCAATCCATAAGTGGCTCTCATAATAGATTCATAAGGTAATTTAATTTTATTTTTAGGAAAGTTTTCCATGCCTTTCCTTAATGAAAATTGGAATCTAATATTTCCTTCCTTCATATCAATAATTGCACCAATCGTTCTAAGGAAAGGTCTACCAAGGATAATAGGACATGAAGGATTGCAATCTATGTTAAGAACAATAAAATCTACGGGCACATAATTCCTATTTGCGAAAATAAGAACATCATTGATTCTTCCCATTGGTTTCTTAATAGTGGAATCCGCAAGGTGCAAGTTTAAAGAGCAATCATCAAAATCACGGAAACCTAACTAATCACACATAGTCTTTGGAATCGTGGAAACACTAGCACCCAAATCACATAAAGCATAGAACTCATGATCTTTAATCTTAATTTTAATAGTTGGTTCCCACTCATCATAAAGTTTTCTAGGGATAGAAACTTCCAACTCAAGTTTTTCTTCATAAGATTGCATCAAGGCATCAACGATATGTTTAGTAAACGCTTTATTTTGACTATAAGCATGAGGAGAATTTAGCACAGATGTCAACAAGGAAATACAATCAATCAAAGAGAAATTTTCATAATTAAATTCTTTTAAATCCAAAATAGTGGGTATAGAAACATCTAGGGTTTTAATTTATTCAATCCCACTTTCATTAAATTTAGCATCAAGATCTAAAATCTCCGAATTTTTGGAACGCCTTCTAGGTAAAGGTGGATCATATTCAGTCCCATCATTATCAAGATTCATATTGCAAAAAAAAGATTTAATAGGGGACACATCAATAACTTTTAGATCTTCATCTTTATTTTCATAGGAACTAGAAGAACACGCTCTTATAAAGGCATCTTTCTTAGCACGCATCCTAGCGGTTCTTTCTTTGCACTCATCAATGGAAATTCTCATGGCTTTAAGAGACTCATTGATATCATGCTTAGGAGGAATAGATCTAAGCTTTAAAGAATCAACATCAAGAGAAATTCTATCAACGTTCCTAGCCAAATCATCAACTTTAAGCAATTTCTCTTCAAGCAAAGCTTTGAAATTCTTTTGCGAATTCATAAATTCCTTAACACTATTCTCAAATTAAGAGGGCATCTTATTGAAATTTCCATAAGAGTTGTTATAGGAATTTCCATAATTATTAGAGGGATTACTAGGATAAGGCCTAGGATTAAAGTTTCCTCTATACGCGTTGTTACCAAAATTATTCCTACCAACAAAATTCACATCCATAGATTCATTATTGTTCTCAATCAAAGTAGACAAGGGCATATCATTAGGATCAGAAGAAACACTCTTACTAGCAAATAATTTCATAAGTTCATCCATCTTTCCACTCAAAACATTAATTTCTTCTATCGCATGCACCTTTTGATTAGTAGATCTTTCAGTATGCCATTGAGAATAATTAACCATAATATTATCTAGGAGTTTAGTAGCTTCTCCTAAAGTGATTTCCATAAAAGTGCCTCCCGCGGCCGAATCTAAAAGATTTCTAGAAGCAAAATTCAATCCGGCATAAAAATTTGTATAATCATCCACAAAAAAATTGTATAATCATCCACAAATTCAAACCATGAGTAGGGCAATTACGTATCATTAATTTCATCCTCTCCCAAGCTTGTGCAACATGTTCATGATCAAGTTTCTTAAAATTCATAATATCGTTTCTAAAGGAGATGATCTTAGCGAGAGGAAAATAATTAGAGATAAAAGCATCTTTGCACTTGTTCCAAGAACCAATACTATTTTTAGGCAAAGATGAAAACCAAGCTTTAGCACGATCTCTAAGCGAAAAAGGAAATAGCTTCAACTTAACGATATCATTTTCCACGTCTTTCTTCTTTTGCATATCACACAAATCAATGAAGCTATTTAGATGGCTAGCAGCATCTTCACAAGATTCAGCAAAGCGGCATTAATTTCACAAGATTCAGCATCGGTAAGAGGAGCAATCGGAGTGCTAATAAAATCATTGTTGTTGGTATTGGTAAAGTCACACAATTTAGTGTTATCTTGAGCCATCGTGACAAGCAAGGAATCCAACACACAAGCAAACAAAAAGCAAGCAGGCAAAAAGAGGCAAATAGAGAAAGAGAGGGAGGATAGAGAGAGAGGGCAAATAAAGCGGCAAGGGTGAAGTGGGGGAGAGTAAAACGAGAGGCAAATGGCAAATAATGTAATGCAGGAGATAAGGGTTGTGATGGGTACTTGGTATGTTGACTTTTGCATAGACTCCCCGGTAACGGCGCCAGAAATCTTCTTGCTGCCTCTTGAGCACTGCGTTGGATTTCCTTGAAGAGGAAAGGATGATGCAGCAAAGTAGCGTAAGTATTTCCCTCAGTTTTTGAGAACCAAGGTATCAATCCAGTAGGAGGCTACGCACGAGTCCCTCGTACCTGCACAAACAAACAACTCCTCACAACCAACGCGATAAGGGGTTATCAATCCCTTCACGGTCACTTACGAGAGTGAGATCTGATAGATATGATAGGATAATATTTTTGGTATTTTTGTGATAAAGATGCAAAGTAAAATAAAAGCAAAGTAAAAAAGCAAAGGGAATAACTAAGTATTGGAAGATTAATATGATGAAGATAGACCCGGGGGCCATAGGTTTCACTAGTGGCTTCTCTCAAGAGCATAAGTATTTTACGGTGGGTGAACAAATTACTGTTGAGCAATTGACAGAATTGAGCATAGTTATGAGAATATCTAGGTATGATCTTGTATATAGGCATCACGTCCGAGACAAGTAGACCGACTCCTGCCTGCATCTACTACTATTACTCCACTCATCGACCGCTATCCAGCATGCATCTAGAGTATTAAGTTCATGAAAACAGAGTAACGCCATAAGCAAGATGACATGATGTAGAGGGATAAATTCATGCAATATGATAAAAACCCCATCTTGTTATCCTCGATGGCAACAATACAATACGTGCCTAGCTGCCCCTACTATCACTGGGAAAGGACACCACAAGATTGAACCCAAAGCTAAGCACTTCTCCCATTGCAATAAAGATCAATCTAGTAGGCCAAACCAAACTGATAATTCAAAGAGACTTGCAAAGATAACCAATCATACATAAAAGAATTCAGAGAAGATTCAAATATTGTTCATAGATAATCTTGATCATAAACCCACAATTCATCGGTCTCAACAATCACACCGCAAAAAGAAGATTACATCGAATAGATCTCCACAAGAGAGGGGGAGAACATTGTATTGAGATCCAAAAAGAGAGAAGAAGCCATCTAGCTAATAACTATGGACCCGAAGGTCTGAGGTAAACTACTCACACTTCATCGAAGAGGCTATCGTGTTGATCTAGAAGCCCTCCGTGATGGATGCCCCCTCCGGCGGAGCTCCGGAACAGGCCCCAAGATGGGATCTCGTGGATACAGAAGGTTGCGGCGGTGGAATTAGGTTTTTGGCTCCGTATCTGATCGTTTGGGGGTACGTAGGTATATATAGGAGGAAGGAGTACGTTGGTGGAGCAACAGGGGGCCCACGAGGGTGGAGGGCGCGCCTGGGGGGGTAGGCGCGCCCCCCGACCTCGTGGCTTCCTCCTTTATTTCTTGACGTAGGGTCCAAGTCTCCTGGATCATGTTCATTCCAAAAATCACGTTCCTGAAGGTTTCATTCCGTTTGGATTCCGTTTGATATTCCTTTTCTGCAAAACTCTGAAATAGGCAAAAACAGCAATTCTGGGCTGGGCCTCCGGTTAATAGGTTAGTCCCAAAAATAATATAAAAGTTGATACTAAAGCCCAATAATGTCCAAAATAGTAGATAATATAGCATGGAGCAATCAAAAATTATAGATACGTTGGAGACGTATCAACCACCTGTTCGAAGGAATAAATAAGGCAACAGCGGCTGATGCCAGGAAGGCATACATAGTATTTTCTTAAAAACTGAACCATTCCTGACCTTTTCTCTTCTTTTAAGCATATTTTGTGCAGTTCAACTAAAATAAAATGTCATCACCGCCTTGAAAATTTAGTGACACTGTATAAAAATAAATGACTTAACATTACATCATGATGTCAGGTATGTAATCGACAGGCATATAGACAAACATACAGATCCTCATAGAAAATTATTGGCTCTAGAGATATGGTAATATGGAGAAGACAAAATTGTTTGAAGCACGTACAGAACCGGAAGCGCCCCTTGTTTCAAAGACAGGAGAACGGGTTATTCACATTTAATTTGATGGTTATTAGATAGCACAGTAGTATGATAATTTTGATAGTAGCAATAGCGATAGTAACAGTAACAATAGCAGTTATGTGTTGATTGTAACAGAAGCAGGAACAGTAGTAAGTTAGCAAAGACAGTATGAGAAAAGCGTAGGCATTGGATTAGTGATGGGTATTTGTATGGATGACATTCATCATATAACAGTCACAACCTAGAGCGATACACAATAGCTCAGATTCATCAATTCAATGTAGTCATGCATTCCATATGTAGTCATGCGTGCTTATAATAAGCATTTGTATGACATCTTTTGTCTTGCCCCCTCGTGGCAGCTGAGTCCATAAGGAAATCTAAGGGTAATTAAGGTCTCCTTTTAATATAGGACCGGATCAAAGCATTATCACATGGTGAATACATGGACTCCTCGAATTACAGTTGTCCCCGGAGAGTATCCCAATTATTGTCACTTTGGGGTCTACGAGTCAGAACAATAACAAGTGCATATAACCAACAGATAGGATCAAGAACTCACTTATATTCATGGAAACATAATAGGTTTAGATCTGAAATAATGGCATTGAGCCCTAGTGACAAGCATTAAGCATAACAAAGTCATGGCAACATCAATCTCAGTACATAGTGGATACTAGGGATCAAGCCCAAACAAATTGACTCGATTACATGACAAATCTCATCCATCTCCATCACCGTCGAGCAAGTCTACGAAGGAATTACTCACTCCCAGTGGTGAGAATCATGGAATTATTGATGGAGAAGGGTTGTTGATGAAGACAACGACGTATCCCCCTCTCTGGAGCCCCGAAAGGACTCCATACCAGCCCTCCCGATGAAGAATAGGATGTGGCGCGGACTCCATATCGTGAAACATGATGATTCTCTCTCTCTCTCTGATTTTTTTCTCCATGATACGGAACTTATAGGACAACGGAGGCTTGAGGGGCCCACAAGCCTGGGTGGTGAGCCCTAGGGGGCGTGAAAGTGCAACTAATCCCCGGGTGGTTTTGATAATTCATAACAACATATAGCCCATTGAACTAATATCCATTCAAGTTTAATATTTCAGAGATTTCAGTGAATGGCATGGCATGGACTAGAGATGTGGACCCCTCAAAAGCTCAAGACTCTTCATTTCTTTAGTGATCCAATATCACATTAAGTCCATAGGAAAGCCAATACTATTAAAAGGGGATGAGGTGTTGCTTAATGGCTTGCTTGCTCAAATGCTTAGTGACATTGCTCCAAATCCCTCAACCACCTTTTCATTCCAAATATGTCAAAACCCTAAACTCCAACTCGGCCTCACCGATTATTTCTACCCGGAGCCACCGAGTTCATATGACATAGCCACTGCCAGAAACCCTAAACAGTTCGGTCGCACTGATACGGATCTCGGTCTCACCGAGATGGCCTTGCCAACGCTCTGTGACTTGTTGCATTTATTTCGGTCTCACCGAGTTATGCAATCGGTCTCACCGAGTTGGCTTATTGCTTCACTTTGGTCTCACCGAGTTGATATTTTTCCTAAGCGCTAGCACATCGGTCCCACCGAGTTGTTCCAGTCCGTCCCACCGAGATTCCTAACATTCACATTTTGAACTAAATCAGTCTCACTGAGTTCTTCTATTCAGTCTGACTGAGTTAGGTCAAATGTGTGTAACGGTTGGATTTTGTGTGGAGGCTATATATACCCCTCCACCCCATTCTCCATATGTGAGAGAGCCATCAGAACGTGCCTACACTTCTACCATACATTTTCTGAGAGAGAACCACCTATTCATGTGTTGAGATCAAGATATACCAATCCTACCACAAGAATCTTGATTTCTAGCCTTCCCAAGTTGCTTTCCACTCAAATCATCTTTCCACCATATCCAAATCTGTGATAGAGAGTTGAGTGTTGGTGTAACACCCCGGATGTAACTTTCCCTTTTTGTACTCCAACTCTTGCCGTTTCCGGCGTTAAGTTATATTTATTTCTCGGGTTCAGGTCTTTGTCTCCGTGTGTTGTTTTCGTTGTCATGTATCTCATATCATGTCATCATGTGCATTGCATTTGCATACATGTTCGTCTCATGCATTCGAGCTTTTTCCCCGTTGTCCGTTTTGCATTCCGGCGCTTCGTTCTCCTCCGGTGGTCATTCCTAGCTTTCTTTCGTGTGTAGGGATTAAACGTTTCCGGATTGGACCGAGACTTGTCATGCGGCCTTGGTTTACTACCGATAGACCGCATGTCAAGTTTCGTATCATTTGGACTTTGTTTGATACTCCAACGGTTAACCGAGGGACCGAAAAGGCCTCGTGTGTGTTGCAGCCCAACACCCCTCCAACTTGGCCCAAAACCCACCAAACTCTGCTCCATGTCCTAGAGCGTTCGATCACGATCGCGTGGCCGAAAACCGCACCTCATTTGGACTCTCCTAGCTCCACTTATGCCTATAAATAGCCCCCCCTCCCCCCCGTTTTCGGATCATCTCCCCCTCTCGAAACCCTAAAAAAAATTCGGATCCCGCCGCCGCCGGATGTGTCCGCGCCAGGCCGGACAACGTCCACCGCTCGCCTCCACCACTCGCCGCCTGCCACGTGGCTTGTACCGCCGCCGCCAAGGCCCGGGGAGCCCGCAGCCGGCCCCCCAGGCCCATCTCCATCGCCCCGCGCCCGAGCCGCCAGGGATCGCCGCGCCGCCCGCCTGCCTCTGCCCGGCGCCGCCCTTCGCCACCATTTCCGGCCGCCGTCGTCCGCCGGTAGCCGCCGCCCGTCGCCCGCCTACCTCCGCCCGCCGCCACCCGGCGCCTAGCCGCCGCAGCCGCCCGATCCGGAGCCGCGGAGGACGCCGGCGAGCTCCTCCGACTCCGGCCTCCTCCTCCCCTCACGCTGGCGAGCTCCACCGGCTCCGGCACCGGCCATCCTCGGAGATCACGCTCCGGTGAACAGTGCCCGATCTAGATCCAGCTACAGTAACCCTAATTTTCGCGAGGTGGATTTTTCTCTAAGTCCTGAAATTCTTGATCCAAGTTGCTCTGTTCGAGGACACGTAACTTTGCATCCGTAGCTCCGATTTGGACATATAGTATATCAAAATGTTCGCCTCGATGAGTACATCATTTAATTCCATTGCCTCATTTTCATTTGAGTTCATCTTCATGCCCAAAATGCTGTTATAAGGAGGCTTCGTGAGTTAATTGTCAGATCTGCTAGTTCATCTTAGACTTTTGTCATTTTTGCCATGATTATTGTGTGCATGCTATGCCTGTGAGTCCTTCATATGTTTTGTTAAGCATTTTGTCTTCTTTCCAGAGGTGTAACCCATGCATTTTTAGGATGTGTGTGGTGACTTGTGCAAGCTTGCAAAGTGAGGGACCCGGTAAATCTGTTTCCAGGGACTTAGTAGTTTTCACTAAGTCTGGGATTATTTAGTTCATGATGCCATATGTTCAGCTTGTTTCCTAGTGATCTGTGCCTCTTTTGAGGATGATCAGTAAAGGAGTTTTGTTAATCCTGTTATGCTCTATCCATACATGTCTTTGTTTGCAATTATGGAGCACCCTAGCTTGAGTCAATCGAGCTCTACTTTTGCTTCATGGTGAATCTGGGCAGATCGTCAACTCGTTTGCGATTTTGCCGATGTTATTGTAGTTGATCCGTGCATGCTATGCCATTGTTGTTGCCATGTATAGCTAGAATTTTGTGCCTTCTTAATGAATGTATGCTTTCCTTTCCATGACTTGCAACGTGGTGAGTGCATCGGGCTCGTTTACATGCCTTCGTGAGTTATATTTCAGCATGTCTCAGTTTTCACTAAGTCTGAAAACTGATTGTGTTTTAGCTATGTTCGTGTGCCCGTTAGTATATTTTGTGAACCCTTTTGGCCCCAGGTCACTTTGGTTATTTTGTTAAGCTTGTTGAGTAGCTCCATGCCATGTTCTTGCTTGTCTTAATAAGGTCATTTATCATGTTGTTTTGCTGCTCCGAAGAGGGCTTCGTGATCTGAAATTTCAGACAAGTGTTAATTTCACTAAGTCTGAAATCTGTTTTGCATTTGCGTTTTTGCCATGCTTGTTTGAACCTCATAATGGATGAATTGGCCGTAGCTCAGTGCTAGTCTTTTGTTAAGAATCTTGTGTGCATCCCTGCCATGTATTTTTTTGTCATGTTTGGTGGCTGTAGCATGTTCATCTCATTGCATTTAGATGCCTACTTGCTGTAAATCGCAGACCGGTGTCATTCTTAAAACGCTTGCCATTTCCAAACCGTAACTCCGATTCCGATGATCTTTATATCGTTTTCAAGCGATTTCATCTCATCTTTCCAGTGGAACCCTTGGAATTCCAAGTTGAGGCCAGGTTCATGCATTTCCTGTCATATCTTGCATTTTGCATCCCGCATCGCATCGCGCATAGCATGTCATCATTTCATCATATTGCTTGGTCTTGCACGTGGTTGATTGTATCCTTGTTGCTTGTTTGTCTTGTTTGGGTAGATCTGGGAGACGAGTTCGCTACCGAGGAGCCCGTTGAGTTTGCTTGTGAGGATCCAGTCAACTCTGACAACTGTGCAGGCAAGATGATCATACCCTCGAAATCACTACTATCTTTGCTATGCTAGTTTGCTCGCTCTTTGCTATGTCAATGCTACGATGCCTACCTTTTGCTTGTCAGCCTCCCGATTGCCATGTTGAAACTCTAACCCACCATGTCCTAGCAAACCATTGATTGGCTATGTTACCGCTTTACTCAGCCCCTCTTATAGCGTTGCTAGATGCAGGTGAAGATTGGAGGCCGTTCCTTGTTGGGACATCATTTATTTACTTGTTGGGATATTATTATATTGCCATGTTATCTTAATGCATCTATATACTTGGTAAAGGGTGGAAGGCTCGGCCTCTCGCCTAGTGTTTTGTTCCACTCTTGCCGCCCTAGTTTCCGTCATATCGGTGTTATGTTCCCGGATTTTTGCGTGCCTTACGCGGTTGGGTTATAATGGGAACCCCTTGATAGTTCGCCTTGATTAAAGATTTTCCAGTAATGCCCAACCTTGGTCTTACCATTTGCCACCTAGCCTCTTTTTCCCTCGGGTTTCCGGAGCCCGCGGGTCATCTTATTTTAAACCCCCCCGGGCCAGTGCTCCTCTGAGTGTTGGTCCAAATAGAGCCACTTGTAGTGCCACCTCGGGGCAACTTGAGGGTTGGTTTTAGTTGTACGTAGTGTTCATCTGAGTGTGCCCTGAGAAAGAGATATGTGCAGCTCCTATCGGGATTTGTCGGCACATTCGGGCGGTGTTGCTGGATTTGTTTTAACCTGTCGAAGTGTCTTGAATTACCGAGATACCGAGCCTGATTGGAACGTCTTGGGAGGAGGTCTATTCCTTCGTTGACCGTGAGAGCTTGTCATGGGCTAAGTTGGGACTCCCCTGCAGGGACTGAACTTTTGAAAGCCGTGCCCGCGGTTATGGGCAGATGGGAATTTGTTAATGTCCGGTTGTAGATAACTTGAACCTTAATTTATTAAAATGAATCAACTGAGTGTGTTACCGTGATGGCCTCTTCTCGGCGGAGTCCGGGAAGCGGACACGGTGTTGGAATAATGTTTGCGCAGGTTGTTCCTCTAGTTTTTCACGCTCACGCTTTGCCTCCTCTTCTCGCTCTCTTTTGCGAATAAGATAGCCACCATATATGCTAGTCACTTGCTGCAGCTCCACATATATATTGCCTTGACATTCCTATAAGCTTAAATAGTCTTGATCGCGAGGGTGCGAGATTGCTGAGTCCCTGTGGCTCACAGATTACTATAACTCTAGATGCAGGTCCAAGTGATTCCGCTCCAGGTGACGAGTATGAGCTCAAGTGGGAGTTCGACGAGGACTCTCAGCGTTATTATGTTTCCTTTCCCGATGATTAGTAGTGGTGCCTAGTTGGGGTTCGATTCAGGGCCTTGTCGCATGTTGGGTTTTCTTCTATTTGGCGCCGTAGTCGGGCCATGAGTGTTTGTATGATGGATGTTATTTATGTACTTTGATGTGACGTGGCGAGTGTAAGCCAACTATGTTCTCCCCCTTTTATTATCTATTACATGGAATGTTGTAATGATTGCCTAACTTGTGACATTACTTTCAATGCGGTTATGTATCTAAGTCGTGCCTCGACACGTGGGAGCTATAGCCGCATCGAGGGCATTACAGTTGGGGAGACTATCATTTGAAGCACAAGAGCAAGGAGTTCATCATCAACACACCATCTATTACCTTTTGGAGAGTGGTGTCTCCTAGATTGGTTAAGCGTCGCTTGGGAGCCTCCGTCAAGATTGTGGAGTTGAACCAAGAAGTTTGTAAGGTCAAGGAGATCGTCTACTTCGTGAAGATCTACCCGAGTGAGGCAAGTCCTTCGTGGGCGATGGCCATGGTGGGATAGACAAGGTTGCTTATTCATGGACCCTTCGTGGGTGGAGGCCTCCGCGGACTCGCGCAACCGTTACCCTTCGTGGGTTGAAGTCTCCATCAATATGGACATACGATAGCACCACCTATCCGAACCACGCCAAAAATCTCTGTGTCTCCATTTGCGTCTGCACTCTCCAAACCCTTCCCTTTACCTTCATATGCAATGTTTTACTTTCTGTTGCTACACTCTTAGAATTGCATGTGTAGGTTGATTGCTTGACGTGTGCTAGTTGCCAAAATCTGCCCACAATTAAAATTGGGAAAAGGTTACATTTTTATTTGGTCAAGTAGTCTAATCACCCCCCCCCCTCTAGACCTATTTTCGATCCTACAGGGCGCCACCTGAGCTTGTGGCCCTGTGGTGGCCCTTCTCCGGCAGATCTTTTCGCTTGTATTTTTTATTAATTCCAAAATAATTCTCCATCAATTTTCAGCCAATTCCGAGAACTTTTTGTTTCTGCACAAAAACAACACCAAGGTAGTTCTGCTGAAAACAGCGTCAGTCCGGGTTAGTTTCATTCAAATCATGCAAATTAGAGTCTAAAAAAAGAGCAAAAGTGTGTAAAAGTCGATACATTGAAGACATATCAATCTTCATCAACCTTGCTGCCTCCAGACCATGTGTGAGTAGTTTATTTAAGACCTACGGGTCCATACTAATAGCTAGATGACTCTCTCTCTCTCCCTCTTGGATCTTCAATACCATGTTCTCGTTCTTGACCAAGATCAATTTGATGTAATCGGTGGCGTGTTTGTTGGGACATGATGAATTGTCACTTATGATTAGATTGTCCATTGAATTTTATTGAATCTATTTGGTTTTTCTTGTTGCATAATTAAATAGCTTTCTATCGCTCTCCGATCTATCTATCTTCTTTCACCAAGTTCGATTGATTTATCTCCAGTGGGAGTGGTGCTTTGTAGTGGGTTCAATCTTGTGGTGCTCTACCTAGTGACAATAAGGGCCAAGACACATGTCATATTGTTGCCTCTAAGGGTAAAACGACGGGGTTTTGTCATATTGATTGACTTCTGCCTGTCTACATTATGTCATCATTGTTATTGTGATACTCTGTTTCTTGCAAACTTAATACCTTGAGATACATGCTAGATAACATTTTGGGGTGGAGTATTAGTAGTAGATGCACTTGGATTAACGGTGTACTTATCATGGTTGTAATGCATATATGAGATTATTCCATGAATGATCATAGTCATAAATGTTGTAAGCTTTTCAATTGCCCCACTATAATTTGTTTACCATGCCATTCGCCTATTTGACAGAGAGAGATGCCACTAGTGAACCAATGGCTCTAGGGTTTATTTTCCGTTAATAAATTCATCTATAAAAATACTCTTTTTATTTGTCGTTTCACTTTACCACTATTTATCTATTATTTGCTTTCACCTTGTAACTGGCAAGACAAGGGCCTTGATAACCCTCTTACCGCGATGCGTGCAAGTATTTTATTTTGTTTGTGTGAAGATACCGCTTATCCTGTTACCTTCGAAACTCCTACTGGTTTGATAAACCTTGATTCTTAATTGAGGAAAAAACTTTGTTGCTATCTACTTAACCCCTTTATTTGGGGAAACCCAACGACTCCTGCAGGAGTAGCACTCGACATCCCCAAGGCCTTCCGGCCCATGATGAAGAGGTGGCTCATCCTCAAACCTTCATGTGTCGCCAAGCTATTAGCCAACCGGTGATGCGAGTTCTAGGTGTAGGTGCAGATGATCCAGGAGGACATGGTGTAGGCGAGGGGTTGGGACTACTTATGCAGCATGAACAAGATCAACCCCAACGACCTGCTTGTCTTTAAGTTTTTGAACCTCGACTTCAAGGTCGAGATCTATAGCGCCGACAACTCTGACATCTGCCAGTCCAGGTGTGCCAAGCATTGCTTTCAAGGTGACCTAGCTTGCGCAATCTAGTAAACTGAAACAACTTTTATATGATATCCTCTTTTTCCACGCATCACATGCCCTTTGCGGATGATTCATAAATCGTGATGTTCATGAATTGCTTTGCTTTTTGGCTGCAATTGGTCTTTGCACTAAGGGCGCAACAGATCATCTAGTGTTAACATGGGTCCTGTGGGGGTTCAGGTCAATGTCAGGATTGGGTCTTTCTTTAAGACCCTTAAAAGGGTTGAGACAGGGGATGGCTTCTCAACCAAGTAGGAAGTAAATTGTATCATGCGTCATAGGGATGGAAACGTGGCATTTTGTGGATCATTGGTTAGGCTTTCAGGTCTGTTGCTCTGTTGGTTGTTAGTATTACTGTTCTTTTAAGCTATGTTGGTTATTAGTATTATTGTTCTTATGTAACCCGAAGTTTATACTTAGTTTGGAGTCTGGGTGCAACTATGGTGTGGTTATGCTTGCTATTGGCATTCCTTGCTATAGGTTTGCTTATCCTTTGGCACTTATTTCTTGTGATTCAAAGCTTTTGTATGATACTAGCAAATATGCTCGTGCGTTGCAATAGGAGAAAAAATAGCTTTGTGTTGTCATACTAAAAGATACAACGTGCCAAATGAAAGAATCGGGACATAATAGAACTTTCCATAATTCTTGAGCACCAAAGTTTACTGGTTTGTCCAAATTTGAATAATCATTGAAGACATATAGAATTGATTGAAGAATGAAATGATACAAAGTTCATTACCATTCAATAAAATGCACATTTCTTTTGACTGCAAGTTTATTAATTACTATTAGAAATTGAGATGAATCTAAAATTTTCAGAATTTCTCGGGCATGAATGTTCACAGGGCCGAGGTTGTTACATTCGAAAAATAATGAATTTATTTTTTATTAGAATTTATAATAGCTCATTGATATTACTCTGTGTGATTTTGAAATAATCTAGAAAAAAAATGTTTGCATATGTCATTATCAAAGTTAGAGCATCTCTAGCAGACCCCGCAAAATCCCGACCCGCATAAGTCTTTTGCAGTTTGCGGAAAAGGGTACATGCAGGCCGGCGCGGGTGAGGACAGACTCAGACCCCGTATAATCAACCTGTAAAAAGGAATATTCTTCGAATATACCGAACAGACCCAGAGCTAGCTCTTTTTTTAGTCGTCCTCTTCCTCGCGTCAATCCGGTGGACAGGCAGAGGAGGCAAAACGCGAGGCGAGCGTGGCGCGGGCGGAGGCCAGGGTGGCCGGGGCGAGCGCGACGCGCGCTGATCGAACGGTTGGCGCCATCGAGCTAGCTAGCTAGCTCTTCGAATCGATTGAGCTGCTAGCTAGCTAGCTAGCTCCGTTCGAGAGCCACAGAGCCACGGGCGAGCACGGCGGCCGGGACGGAGAGCCGGCCGCCTATCGGACGGCCGGCGGGCGAGCACGGTGGTGGGGGCGGACGGGCGCGGCGGCCGGGAGGTGGACGGGCGAACTTCATGGCGTTGGCGGGAGTAAAGATTCCTCAACCGCCAACGTTGACCGGTATGCAGGGCCCTGGCAAAGTTGCCTTCAAAACTGTATATATGAGGGTTTCGCATTTGCGTTTACAGGGCCCCTTAAAATTTTTAAGGGTCGGACGATTTTGCGGAGTCTGTTCGGGCTCGTTTTTTCGACTGGAACTACAAAAAACGGTTATTTTGCGGGTTTGACCACTTATGCAGGGTCTGCTAGAGATGCTCTTAGAGAAATTTGCAAATTCTGTACCTAAAGACATTATTACAAAACTTGCATGTGTGATATTTTTGTTCCGAGAGTATCTAATGAATTGAGGAAAACATTATCCTGAAGTTGGTCAAAGAAATACACAAACTTTGATGTTTTTATCCTATTTTTTTGCCCACATTGTAAACATATACAAGACTTCACATCATTCCATGAGAACTTGATACAATAACTAAGAAAACCATGTACTACTATAAACCCTGAGATGTTAAAATTTAGCACAACAAAATTCTAATTATCCATATGGTTAGTAAGAACAAAAATTGCTTTTTTCACATAACTTGACATCCACAATTTTTCTGCTGGTTTATCCCAACATTAATTTATTTATTGTCGACATTAACCCCGTCTGTATATGGTAGGTAACCATCCAAATTAACCCTATCTATTTATATCCACCTCTAAATATATTTTTCGTGTTTGTTTAGAAAACCGGGTGTGGACATGTTTGTGTGCCTTTTATTTTATTTACTTTACCTTTAATATGTATATGGTGTGGAACAGCTTCTCCTTTATTAATCCCATTTTAATTAGGAGTTAATTAGAGGGCATGACAGCCAGGAATTCCATTTAATGGAGGCATGCATGTCCCTCCTTTATTTTTGGCATTTGAATTATTGTTTTCCAGAACCCCGGTTAATCAGAGCCCATGATAATTATTAGTCAATCGATTAGTGCCATGACAGCTCACAATTCCATTGAATGGAGCCTCCTTTATTTCCGGCAATTGAAATTATATTCTTTTAGTTAGAGCCAACCTTCTTTTATTGGGGCGCTCATATCCTCAATTATCGGGTCTTTCCTTTTTTTCTTTGTTGACATGTGCAGTCAAGGGCACAAACAATAGAACATAGCAGGCCAAGTGGCCCATGCAAGGGATAAACAAAAAAAAATTAGAAACAATGAGCAGCCCACGCACCAGAAAATATGTATTGCGGGTTTTTAAAATAGTGAGGTGCTTTTTTTGCAAAATGTCATGACGGACCAAAAATACCTATTTGCTTTATTATTAAGTAAAGATAAAGATGAACCAACCTGTGGTTGGATGGTTAGAGGGACTATGGTATCCCAGCCCAGCAGGATTCAAATCCTGGTGCTCGCATTTATTCCTGAATTTATTTCAGGATTTCTGGCCATGCGCATTCAGTGAGAGGAGACGTTCCCGTCGACGACGAGGTGTCTACGGTGACTTCGTAAATTTTAAGATGATATGTCGGCTCAGTCTTTCGGAGGTGCTCATAGGGGTAGGGTGTGCGTTAATAGGGGTGAGTGTATGCGCGTGCGGGCTTTGTTGTCCGGGACCACTAGGGGTCGTTCGTGAGAGCGGGGTGTTCATGCTACGATGAAGTTACAGACCCCCTCACGATCGAGATCCTCGCTTGCAGGGATGCGCTAGCAACAGCGTGGGTTTTAGGGCTTCAGTATGTTGAGATAGAAACGGACTGTCAGCAAATTCAGAGCCTATGGGAAACTCCGCAGAAGTTGAATTGGTTTCATCTCTTTAGAGTGATCCAGGATATGAGTAATCTTTTTCAGGGATTCAAGCTACGGTTCGCTAGACGTCGTACAAATTCGGCAGCCCATTGTGTAGCTAGGCATGCTTTAAAGGTTTCTGTATATGTGCTTGTGTTCGATGTAATCCCTGGATGGTTGACTGAAATTATACAGTCAGAAATGCTAGCGTTTAATGAATAAAAAGCTGAAAGGGGGTTTTAGCTATAAAAAAGGGTGAATGCATGCGTGTGTATATGAGATCTTGTGTTGTTAAAAAAAAGAAACATCTGTACCACGACCACACATCCAGCCCACGAGGCCACGACTAGGAAGATTTGTGTTCAGCACCCGCACAACAAAAGGATTTGTCTTCAGCAACAACTTATTTTTGAGAGAGATTCTTCAGTGCAGCAACTTTGTTGGACCGAAGACCAGCTAAAGACTATTCATGTCTCAAAAAAAAAGCTAAAGACTATTCGGACGGTTACTAGTCTGTGTTGGTAGGACGAAAATGCATGCGGCATGTAACATGTTGGATCATTCAGCTCCCACCTCCCACACAATTGTTGTCATTTTTTCTTGATGATCTGGACTTACGAAGGTGGAAGAGAGATGTAGTACGTGCCATTTTCCTTTTCTTGCATGACTTGTTTGCAGTGCACCAACTCCATCTACAGTTCTACACTATGCACCATAACCACAGGATAATAGTCCAACACGTAGTTGGATTGGAGACCAGCTGATTTCGCTCACCAGTCGCTATTTTTTGACTAGATAGTAGAGACTATTCAGACGGTTACAAGTCTGATAGTAGGACGAAAATGCATGCACATGTTGGATTGTCTAGCCCCAGTACGTTTGTGGTTATTTCTACATGATCTGGACGTCCGAAGATGGCAGGAAGGAAGCTGTGTGTGTCTGCTATTTCTGTTTTCTTGTATGCATGCATGCATGCATGACTTGTCGGCAGTGCAGCAGCTTGCAGCTCCATCTACAGTCTAGAGCGCACTATAAATAATATAACAGTTCAGCACGTAGTTGGAGAGAGCACCTGATTTGGCCCACTACCACTAAAGTCGCCATGGACATGGACCAACTCTGCTTGATGGCCTTAGCCACGATTCTCCTGACGTTGATTCTGAGGCAGGCTCTGGGCGGTAAGGGCACAGGAGCCAGGCTTCCTCCGGGTCCATGGAACCTCCCCGTCATCGGCAGCCTCCACCACCTGGTCGCCACGAAGCTGCCGCCGCACCGCGCGCTGCTCCGCCTGTCGCGCCGGCATGGCCCGCTCATGCTGCTGAGGCTCGGCGAGGTGCCCAACGTCATCGTGTCCACCCCTGAGGCGGCGATGCTGGTGCTCAAGACCAACGATCTCACCTTCGCCACCCGTACGAGCGGCCCCACGCTGGACGTCGTCGGCAGCGCCAGCGAGGGCATCATCTTCGCGCCCTACGGCGAACACTGGCGCCAGATGCGCAAGATCTGCGTCGTCGAGCTGCTCAGCGCGATGCAAGTGCGGCGCATCCAGTCCATCATGCAGGCCGAGATCGCGCATCTCGTGGAGTCGGTCTTCACCGCGTCCTCTGCCTCGCCGTCCGGCTCCGCCGTCGTCGACGTCGGCAAGGGGCTGGCCAGGCTGACCAACAGCGTCATCGCGAGGGCGGTGTTCGGCGGCAAGTCTCGGCAGCAGGAGGCCTACCTCCGGGAGCTCGACGTAATGGCGGTTCTCGGGGGAGGGTTCAGCTTGGTGGACCTTTTCCCGTCGTCCCGGCTGGTGCGGTGGCTGAGCAGCTCCGGCCGCGCCATGAGGAGGCTCCATTCCCGGATGCAGAGCATCCTAGGAGACATCATCCAAGATCGCAAGGAGACCAAAGTACCGAATGGTGCTTCTGATGCTGCTACCGCTAGAGACAACGAGGACCTGCTTGACGTGCTCCTCAGGTTGGGCAAGGAAGACACCCTCAGTTTCCCTCTCACGTCAGACATCATCAGCGCCGTCATCTTTGTAAGCGACTCTGCTTTACTGATTTGCAACCTTCTCTAGATAGCGTTGATTGACGCTCAGTGCTCACAGAATAATTTGCAACACGTACTGTTTCAGGATATATTTTCAGCTGCTACCGACACCACGGCTGCCACGCTAGAATGGGCCATGGCAGAACTCGTCCGCAACCCACAGGCAATGGCTAGGGCGAAGCTCGAAGTCCGACAGACGCTCGGACATCGCCGCAGCTCCACCATCACGAGCGGCGACCTCGCCGGCCTGCACTATCTTCGGATGGTCATCAAGGAAACGCTGAGGCTGCACCCCTCCGCGCCGCTGATCCACCGGGCGAGCCAGGAGAACTGCCGGGTCATGGGCTACGACATACCCAAGGGCACCGCCGTCATGATAAACGCCTTCGCCGTGGGGAGGGACACGGCGCACTGGGGAGCGGACGCCGCGGAGTTCAGGCCGGAGAGGTTCGAGGGCGTGAGCGTGGAGTACAGCTCGCAAGGGCCGCACATGGAGTTCATCCCGTTTGGAGCTGGCCGCAGGCAGTGCCCTGGAGGCCTGTTCGCGACCACCATGCTTGAGCTCGTGTTGGCCAACCTGCTGTATCACTTTGACTGGGCGATTCCCGGTGGGGCAGGCCCGGAGACACTGGACATGGGCGAGGTGTTTGGGATCATCGTGCACACTAGGTCCAGCCTGCACCTGCAGCCATCGTCAGCTTGCCATCTAGAAGACCAGACCACCGGTGAACTGTCCTAGAAATTATTCACAGACAATATGTGCTAAAACATCCCACAAGCTTTATCGGTTGAGCAAGCAAGTTGTAATAATACACCAAATAATGTCTATTCCTTCAATATTTATGAACTATGTGTGTACTATGTACCATCAAGTATTATAGTTTGCTAATTTTCATTTGACTGATTTTAATTTGGCTCCATTCGAGTTTTTTTTTTTTGCACTTTAGCTATATGTAAGTTGCCTGATTTTTGAATTTGAGTCGGTCGATTTTTGTGTCCATTCGTTGCCGCTCCAAGATTCGTGCATCTTTTTTGGTCATCTCTGCTGTCTTGTTTCGGGCTGAATATTTTCTACTAATCGCTGTTTTGATTCCTTAACGGGCTGAAGCATGTTACCCCTTTAGTCAGCTGCCCCTCTCTCTAGCCTGTGGAGTTGAGAGCATCTCCAGCCGCGTCCCCAACACCCCCCCCCCCCCCCCCCCAAGACGTTTTTTTAGCGCCGGCGCCTGAAAATCGGTCCAGTCGCGCCCCCGAGATCTCATTTAGCGCCGGTTTGGGCCGAAATAACAGTTGGCGAACCCTAGCCGAACCCAAACGCCCGGGGGTCGCCTTGGGGCACCGGCAGAAGCGAAAAGGGGTGTGGGGCCGCTCTGTCGGCGAGAGGAGGCCCTTTTCCCGCCTCCCCCCTTTCCCCCATCGGCTTCCCTCCCATTCTACATTCCTCCCGCCAATCTCCTCCTCCTCCCCTCCCAGCCGGCCGCCCTGCCGCCGAAGAAGTACGTGGCCTCCCGCGCCGCGACGGATGCCGCCGCCGCCACCACCCAGCCGAAGCAGAGGAAGTAGAGGGCGCCACCGTCCAAGCCCCCGGGCATGTCTAACACCGACTGGAGGGCGGAAGTTCAGCGCCGGGAGGCTGTCACCCTCGACCGGCGGAATAGGGCCAACGCCAAGAAGGCCCAGGACAGGGCGGCGCTCGCGGCTACGGCGGTGGTGGAGCAGGCGGAGCGCGCGATCGAACAAGCTGAGGCGGCTCGCGCGGGGATGATGAATCCACCCGGCGGCCACGACCTGTACGCGTCCTGGAGCCAGCAAAGTGTCGGGTCTTCGCCCGGCTTCTCATCGTCGCCACAACCCTGGGGCTGCAGGCGACGGCGACGTGCACGGCGGGTTCAACCCCAACATAACCTTCCCCCATGGTCACCCGGCTCAGCGTACGCCCTCGTCCGTCTTCGCCGGCGTGTAGTACCCTCCGTACACCTACTTACCGGCGGCCTACGCATCCTCCCCGACGCCACCTCTCCGCCATGGCGCGCTGCTCTTCTCACAAGCCTCCTCGCCGCATCTCAGCGACATCGACGCGACGGAGGCCGACATGGACGACATCATCATGATCGGCTCGGCCGCCGCTGCCTCTCCCGGGTTCACTGCCTAAGACGACACAATGGACCTCAACGGTGACATGAACGTCGAGCTCGACTACGGCGAGGAGGAGCCAGAGGAGGACGAGGAGGAAGAGAAGGAGGAGGAGGAGGAGGAGTCGGCACCTGCTCCGGCGAGGAAAGGGAAAAAGAAGAAGAAGCAGGCGGCCAGGACCGGCGAGCTGTGGGTCAAGTGGGCGTCCAAGGAGGACGAGTGCCTCGCCGAAGCATAGAAAGTCGCCTGCCTCGACCCGATCACCGGCACGAACCAGAGTGTCGACACGTATTGGGAGTGCATCAAGGCCGATTTTGACGAGCGCAAGCTCGTCGACCCCTACTTCAAAGGCGTCTACATGCAGCGCGGGTCGAAGGGAATTGTGAACCATTGGGGGCTCATCCAAACGGCGTGCAACAAATGACATGGGATCGTCGAGGAGATTGCGACTTGCCCGGAGAGCGGCGCCAGCATCGAGGATCAAGTATGGCACGCCGGTCTCTCCCTTTTCTTTTTGCCATATGCGCCGCCGACTGTTGTTCCTCAGCGCAGATGGTGCAGAAGTTCGCCATGTTTCGCCAGGACAGCAGCGACCAAGACTTCAAGTACCTCCACGTCTTCTCTCAGATAGAGAAGTGTGAGAAGTGGGCGGATGTCCGGCGCACCCTCGCCAAGGCCAAGGAGACGTACAAGCCGGACACGCCAACGCCGGGTGCGGCCGACCGGCGCCCAGACGGCAACAAAAAGGGCCAAGTCGGCGAAACACACCGAGTCGGCCACCACGCGTGTGCAAGAGTCCATCGAGCATTGCCTCGCCGACGCCCAGACCCGGGTCGCCCAACGGGAAGAGAAAACCAAGGCGTGGTGGTCGGCGTTGGTGACGAACAGCGTCGTCAAGCTCGACCTGCTCCGGACCAACGTCACCGCGAAGAAGAGGAACACCGACCTGGCTTTCCTGATGGGGGCGCGGACATGCTCCGGAGCGACGACGAGCAGCTCAAGGCGTGGTACCTAGTGGAGCACGGCCCCATCCTGAACCAGATGCCGTCGATCGTGGCGCCAACTCCCACGCCGACGCCTACGCCGCCGCCAAGCCTGAGCGATGATGCCTCGACGACACCCAGCACAGAAGCCGCGCCGACGCCGACCAGCCCTCACACGCCGACTCCTCCGACGCCGGAGGCCGACACCGACGTTTGAAGGAACGCGTCCGTCCTTTCTTTTGCACGCCGAACTTTTTATTTGATCTCGGAATTGTGGCGCTGATCGCCGGACTTGTGGCAAGGTGATCGCTGAACTATGGCGCTGATCGCCGGACTTTTGGCGTTTTTTTGGGAGCGGGAATGAACCAAGTTTGAATTTGCGACGCCTTGGGGGCGGCACCTGGGGGCGTGGCTCGAACATAGATCGCCCCCAGGGCCTAAATATCGTCAGGCGAGTGCCCGAAAGAGGGCCGGCCTATGCGCTGGGGGGGGGGGGGGGTTGAACGGGTGGAGATGCTCTGACCCACCACTCTTCTCTCTCCCTCTGTTTTAGCCCGGTGATCGACACACCTCTCTACACACCCGTTCATTTACCCTCGGTTTTCTTTCTTCTTTTTTTAGTTGATTTTTCTTTTTTCTTCATGCGTATTTTTGGGACGTTGGACGAGTGTAAATGTATACACACAAAGACTATACATATGTTTGTAAATTTTACTAGATCATGAAAATTGCACTATTATATGTTTATTTTTTGCATATTACAAAAAATCAAATTTAAGTGTTACAAAAAACAAATTTACCCTCGGTTTTTCTTTCTTCTTTGTTTAGTTGATTTTTTCTTTATATATGGGTAATTTTTGGGATGTTGGAGGAGTATAAATGTATACACACAGATACTGTACGATATGTGTGTAAACTTTACTAGATTACAAAAGTTGCACTATTATATGCTTATTTTGTGCATATTACAAAAATCAAGTTTAAGTGTTAGAAAGAAATATTACCCTTGGTTTTCTTTCTTCTTTTTGTAGTCGATTTTATTTTTTTCTTTATGGGTAATTTTGGGATGTTGGACCAGTGTAAATATATACACACAAACACTATAGGATATGTGTGTAAACTTTACTAGAGTGCGAAAATTGCACTATTATACGCCTATTTTTGCATATGAGAAAAAAAACAAATCTAATTGTTATAAAAAAAATACCCTCGGTATTCTTTCTTCTTTTTTAGTGGATTTTTTCTTTATGGGTATTTTTGGGATGTTGGATGAGTGAAAATGTATACACACAAATACTATACGATATGTGTGTATATTTTACTAGATTGCAAAATTGCACTATTATATACTTATTTTTTGCATATTGCAAAAAAAACAAATTTAAGTGCAAAGTTGTGTGCATTTTTTCTTAACAGGTAATACCGATGCCACTAATTCAATCTTCCTTAGAAAAATTTATTTATTGTTTATTGTTTTTTATATTTTATTTTCTTTCTTTTTAAGACTAATACCAATGCTAAATCAATCCTTCTTTAACAAAAATTACGAATATTTCACTATTATATTGTTATTCTTTCCTATTATAATAAATGCCAATTTATTTTAAAATTATGTGCAAATTTTGTCATTATTTCTTTTATGCTTTCACTTTCTTTCTTCTTAAAGGGTAATACCAATGTCAGTAATTTATTTATTTTCTTATGTGAAAATTTCCAGATTCTCTCGTACTCATTAGTCATTAATGGCGATATCGGGGTGATTTTGTCAAGATTTCCAAGATTATCCGGTTTAAACAATGGTGTGAGGAGCGTAAAAATATCACCCATCGGACACTGCTTGGCTGCCCTTTCTCTCTAGATTTCTTAGTAGTTCTTCACGTTGGTCCATCGAGTGTTGTTATACCTCTAGATCGGTATGTGCGAATACCTCGGAGGTGTCGTTCACTTTGACACTAGAGGCCTGACTAGGGATCTATTTGGTGTTTATCTTTCTGCACATGAAATTAGGTTTTTCTCTGAATCTCACATTCAAGAACCAATGCAATTATAGCATACAAAATGTAAACTTAATTATGAACATGAAAATAGAATAATAAAAATTTGTTATTGCTTCTAGGGCATATCCAACATGGTTGCTGCTAGGAATATGGTTACTGAGATCTACTTCCACAAGGAGAAATATTGACAAGGCTAAGGATATAGATTTTATCCTTTAGTGATCCAAGGTCACCTTGAAGCCTGTTTCGAGAGTGATCCGAGGTCACATTGAGTTCACATGTATGCCCATATTATCAAAAGGGAATCAATAAAGTGAGGTGATGAGCTTCTTGCTAAGTGCACTTAAGGATGAAACTCCAAAACAACACCCAAGAATCTCGATGATGTCCCACTAGTTCTCACTATTTTCACTCTGTTGGGAGCCACCAAGCTACTGAAGGAAATATGCCCTAGAGGCGATAATAAATTTGTTATTTTATATTTCCTTATTCATGATAAAGGTTTATTATTCATGCTAGAATTGTATTCATCGGAAACCTTAATACATGTGTGAATACATAAACAAACACCGTGTCCCTAGTGAGCCTCTACTAGACTAGCTCGTTGATTAAATATGGTTAAGGTTTCCTAACCATAGACATGAGTTGTCATTTGATAACACAATCACATCATTAGGAGAATGATATGATGGACAAGACCCATCCGTTAGCTTAGCATATTGATCGTTCAGTTTATTGTTCTTGCTTTCTTCATGTCAAATACTTATTCCTTCAACTATGAGATTAGGCAACTCCTGGATACCGGAGGAATACCTTGTGTGCTATCAAAGGTCACAACATAACTTGGTGATCATAAAGATGCTCTACAAGTATCTCTGAAGGTGTTTGTTGGGTTGGCATAGATCGAGATTAGGTTTGGTCACTCCAAGTATCGAAGAGGTATCTCTGGGCCCTCTCGGTAATAAACATCATAAGCTTGCAAGCAAATGACTAAGGAGTTAGTCCCGAGGTGATGTATTATGGAATGAGTAAAGAGACTTGCCGGTAACGAGATTGAACTAGGTATAGAAATACCGATGATCGAATCTCGGGCAAGTAACATACCGATGACAAAGGGAATAACGTATGTTGTCATAACGGTTCGACCGATAAAGATCTTCGTAGAATATGTAGGAGCCAATATGAGCATCCAGGTTCCTCCATTGGTTATTGACCGGAGAAGTGTCTCAGTCATGTCTACATAGTTCTCGAACCCATAGGGTACGCACGCTTAACGTTCGATGACGATATTGTATCATATGAGTTATGTGATTTGGTGACCGAATGTTGTTCAGAGTCCCGGATGAGATCACGGCCATGACCAGGAGTCTCCAAATGGTCGAAAGGCAAATATTGATATGTAGGACGATAGTATTCGGACACCGGAAGTGTTTCGGAGTGTATCGGGTACTTATCGGAGTATAGGAGGGGTTACCGGAACCCCCCAGGGGAATATATGGGCCATATGGGCCATGAGAGGGGAGCATACCAGCCCACAAGGGGTGGAGCCCCCCCCCCCATGGAAGGAGGCCGAGTGGGAGAAGGGAAAGAGGGGTCCCCCCTTTCCTTCTCTCCTTCCCCTTCCCTTTTCCCCCTCCGGCAATTATGGAAGGGGGGAGGCTGAATTGGGGAAGACCCTAAGTAGGATTCGGCCTACTTGGGGCGCCCCCTAGCTGCCTCTCATCACCTCCCACCTAAACACTATTCTGATCAAACCTATTCTGATCATGGAATCAGAATAATATTCTGATCACAACCTAACCTGCCCCGCTAGTAGTACGTTGAACTTCCCTATGAACTAGGTTGAACTTCCGCCAACATTGCCCAAATGGGGCTTCCGATATACCGTTGGAAAGCTATGGACACCAATATCTTGACCCAACTTAAATTTTTGGCAAAATATAAGCGGTTTAAGAGCAGTTTTGAAAACCGTTTTTTCTTCGCACAAAAAACGTGAATTGTATTTTCGATCGCATTTCTAAACCGTTTATCGGAATGAGGCATATAATATGGCATTGGAAAGCTGCTGCAAAACCGCTCCTTCCACATGCTGAAAGTTTTCTCTAATTCCCTATGGTTAAATAGTAATTTGAAAAAACGTAAAATTTCGTAAACCGAACAGTTGAGTTCATTTTTTCATTGTCATTTCTAAACGGCTAATCCAATGGAGGCATATGATACGGTGTTGGAAAGATTATGAAAATGCGCTACTTTTTCAGCTTGACAGTTTTTTTTTCTAATTTTGAATGGTTTAAGAGTAATTTAGAAAATGGTCCAAGTCCTACCGAGTTCGTATTTTCGAGCTAATTTTTTAACCGTACGTCCGAATGCAGCAAATGATATGGCGTTGGAAAGCTTGAACAAATGCGAAACTTTTTGTTATGTATTGTTTCTCCCAATTCTTTATGGTTTTAAGTCAGTTTCGAAAATGGCGAAAAATGTATATTTTCACCGTAATTTCTACAAACTTTGTCGGAATGGGGTAAATAATATACTGTTGAAAAGCTACAGAAAATGCGAAACTTTTTCATGTTGACGAATTTCTTTGATTCCTAGCTGTTTTCAAGTAATTTCGAAAACGACGAGATCATTCGTTCTGCCTTTATCGCGAAACAGATTCGTCGAAAATGCATCGCGTGAAGTACTTGAACTTCTGTGGCAGTTCTGTTTGAACTTCACTCTGTTTTTTGACGTGATGTTTTTTGCCCGTAATTCTCAAACCACTTACCGTAATTGAGCAAATGATATACCGATGGAAAGCTATTAAAAACACGTAACTTTTTTGTGTTGATGAGTTTTTCATACTCGCAACGGTTCAAAATATATTTTTGAATGCGTAAAAAACGTCGTTTTGCCTGTTTTTTACATGTAACTGAAGGTCGGACGTCTCACACTAGAGATCTCGAACTTCACCGGGAGTAGCACGTGAACTTCTAGCAACAAAATATTTTAAGCCTTTTTGTTTTCTATTCTCATTTTCCTATCTGAAACGCATTTCGTGTAGTAGTTGAACTTCCCGTTGTTTTCATCTTGAACTTCTGTCATGTATTTTTGTTCAACCTCTCTCACAAGAATTTTTGAACTTCCCCGGACGAAGCACTTGAACTTATAGCAACAAATTTTTTAGAAGTTATTTTATTTTTGAACTTCTAGTTTCCATTCTTTAATAAACGAGATAAATCTGACTTTTCTATAATCATCAAACTTCTGCATCTTTTTAATTTGGACTTTCTTGTTTTATGTCTTAATTTTTTTCTATGAAATTTTGCAGCGCTCTATTTTTAAAAGTTAAACTTCTTGTTATTTTATTTTCGAACTTCTTGTTTCCATTCTTTAATAACGAGGAAAATCTGAGTTTTCTATAATCATCGAACTTCTCTATCTTTTTAATATGGACTTCCTGGTTTATTTCTTAATATTTTTTAAGAAATTTGAAGCGCTCTATTTTTAAAAGTTGAACTTCTTGTTATTTAATTTTTGAACTTCTTGTTTTCATTCTTTAATAACGAGGAAAATCTGAGTTTTATATACTTCTCCATCCTTTTAATATGGACTTCCTGGTTTTAATTCTTAATCTTTTTATGAAATTTTGAAGCGCTCTATTTTTAAAAGTTGAACTTCTTGTTATTTAATTTTTGAACTTCTTGGTTTAATCTTTAGTATCGGGGAAAATCCAATTTTTTTTAAAACGGGGAAAATCTTTTTAAAACTTTTTTTGTTGTTTTATTTTTTAATCTGAAATTATTAGTTATTCTTTAGAACGAGAATTTGAGATTTTTATGAAATTTGAACTTCACTGTTATTTTAATTTGAACTTCTTAGTTTTATTCTTTAGTAACAAGGAAACTCGGGTTTTTTTAACCTCTTTGTTTTAAAATTTTGAACTTTTTGTTTTTTTAATAATGTGAAAAATCTGAATGTTTTATAGACATCGAACTTCACCATTTTTAAATTTGAACTTCTTAGTTTTATTGGTTAGTAACGCGGAAAATGCTTTTTTATATAAAACAACGATACCGCGCCGTTACCTTAATTTGAACTTCTAGTTTTTATAGAATGGGGAATCAGTTTTTATACAATCTTTTGAAATGCTCCTCTTTTTCATTTGAACTTCTCTGATATTTTTATAAACGGGGAAAACCCGTTATAAAGATTTTTGAACTACTTTTTTTTAACTTCTCGCTCAAATTTTTTTAACTTCCAAATTTGTCTTTATGATATTAAAACTTCATTTTTTTTAACGTTGACCTGCTTCGGTTTTTAAATTTGAACTTCTTATAGAATTTTGTCGCAACATTTTATGCATTTTTTGCTTTTCGGTGAAACGGGTTAGGCGGTCCCTTTTTTCATTTGATAATTTTTCTTTTGTACGTGGTACACGTGAACTTCAAAATTTTCTGAAACATGAACTTCACGTGCTACTAATTTTTTTCATGAAACTCCATAGTTTTTATTCTTTTGAATTCCATGATTTTTTTTCAATTTTTTTGGTTTGAACTTCGATGTTCTTTACACCTGAACTTTCGAAATCACACCTTTTTATGCACATTTTTCCATGGCAGAGAATATGAACTTCGCATCAACCTTTTTTTGTCTTCAAGAAATGCACGCTTGTTTTTTGCTTTTAATACTGAACTTCTATGCTCTATTTTTTTGTAACGGTTTCATGAAGGATAAGGAAAGCAGCAATATAATGTGTGTCAGAGAGCAACTAGTTGGGGAAACCAACCAATACATGATACATTTTTTACCGTAAAGAACAGAGAACATTTTTTTATCATGCCTTTCCAATTTTAACCTCACTAAAAAAGTTTATATTCAATGTTTTTTAGTGTTTTCGTATTGGTTGAACTTGCTGCTTTCTCAAAATTGAACTTCATAATTTTTTACTCCATGAACATAGAAAACTAACACTATAAAACCAATATGGAGAAACAAACATGACAAAAATAGTTCTAAAATCTAGTGTAATACGTGTGCGCGGACACACACCTACAACACATCCACAAATTTTTTTTTGGCTTTTCATGAAATGAAAACAGTTTCAGTCTCACATGCATAGGCATCAAACTTCCATGAATTACAAAACGAACTTTTTGCGTCAACTTAGATAAACTTTCCTCGTGAGCAACAATACACGAACCTCTCCTAGCTTGTTGGGACCAGAGATTGTTTTATGCAAAGGAACACTGGAGGAGGGTAGAGGGACTGAGAAGCTTGGAGTCGTCAGCGTTCTATACAGGGAGATGTGGAAAGACGACCTGCTGCTGGTGGCAGCCTCCTAGCCGAAGGGGTGCATGCAAGATCCATGACCCAGCCGCCTCTATCTTCTCTGATGAATGTGGCTACGCAGCTGCAGGTCGTGCCCTCCTTTTGCTGCAGGCCGAGCCCTCCTCTAGCTGCAGGTATATCGCGGATAGGCACGATGGACATCGGGTGGTGGCAGCAGTAGGGACAGCAAGGCTCGCCGGCTGACAAGCTCATCGGATTTGGGCTCGGGGATGGAAGAGGGAACGAGAGGGAGGAGGGCATCGTCGGCGCGCCGTGGTCGAGGATGAAGGAGCTCGCCGGAGTAGCACAACCCCCGCGTGAGCATCCGCAGAACTAGTGGCCAGTGCTCAGATCCGAGGCCACCGGTGGTGTCCCGATGCAGTACGGAGTCGGGGTCGCTGGGGGAAGGGGGCGGAGGTGGGTGTCGTGTCGCTGCAACCGGTGGATCCGGTAACAGGGCGCGGGGGCTACACCGGCGGCGGCGGAGCTCGCGAGTTGGGGCGGCGGCTTCGGTGGCCGGAAGCGGGTGGGCGTTGGGGTCTGGTGGCCGGCGGCAGGAGGTGGGCGTTGGGGTCGGGTGGTCGGAAGCAGGAGGTGCGTCGGGGTTGGGGGGCGGCGGCGGGAGGCGGGTTGGTCCGGGGGCAGCGGCGAGAGACAGGGGCGATGATGGGAGGGTGGGGGAGCCGGGGGGAATCGACAGAGGTGGTGCGGGAGGTTGTGGAATCGGCAGAGGTGGTCCGGGAGGTTGGTTTTTTTTTCGGGAGTTCGGGATCCACTCCGCGGCGTTTATATAGGTCGCTCCATGATCCAAATAGTTATTCTAATCCTAGGAATAGAATAGTGCTACTCTCTCTCTCTCTATATATATATATAGGAAAATGGTTGTGTACTCCTGTGAGTACGTACTCCCGCTTCTCATATACCACATAGATGAATCTTTTATACCACTTTATTATTTTTAATATACTTCATTAGTAATTATTAGATACCCCAAAATAAGTTCCATGAAAAAATTCATATGAGTCTACATATTTTTAAATGTTTACGTATATACTGATGTGTTTGTACGTGAAAAAGGTATATTACAAAAAGTACATCGCAGATGATATTTTTTCAACAAAACTCGTATTGGGGTATCTTAGAATATTTAATAAAGTATATTGAGAATAATAAAGAGGTATAATTAATGCGTATATGAGGTATATTGAGAATGGGAGTACATACTTCCAGGAGTACAGAAGAGGAGTCCTATATATATATATATATATATATGTGTGTGTGGGGGGGGGGGCACCTAGAACACACAACATCAATTGTTAGCCGTGTGTGATGCCCCCCTCCACAGTTTACACCCCCGGTCATATTCTCGCGGTGCTTAGACGAAGCCCTGCGCGGATCACTTCACCATCACCGTCACCATGTTGTCGTGCTGACGGGACTCATCTACTACCTCGACGCCTTGCTCGATCAAGAAGGCGAGGGACGTCACCGAGCTGAACGTGTGCAAAACTCGAAGGTGCCGTACATTCGGTGCTTGATCGGTCGGAGCTAGAAGAAGTTCGATTACATCAACCGTATTTTCAAATGCTTCCGCTTTCGGTCTACGAGGGTACGTAGACACACTCTCCCCCTCATTGCTATGCATCTCCATGGATAGATCATTGTGTGTGCGTTGACAATTTTTTGCTTTCCATGCAATGATTCCCAACAGTGGCATCCGAGCCAGGTCTATGCGTAGATGATATGCACGAGTAGAACACAAAGAGTTGTGGGCGGTGATAGTCATACTGCTTACCACCGGCGTCTTATTTTGATTCAGCGGTATAGAGGGATGAAGCGGCCCGGACCAACCTTACATGTCCACGCACATGAGACCGGTTCCATCAACAGACATGCAACTAGTTTTGCATAAAGGTGACTGGCGGGTGTATGTTTCAGCTACTTTAGTTGACTCGAATTTGACTGCGGTCGGTCCTTGAAGTAGGTTAAAACAGCAAACTTGACGAAACACCGTTGTGGTTTTATGCGTAGGTTAGGACGGTTCTTGCTGGAAGCCCGTAACAGCCACATAAAACTTGCAACAACAAATTAGAATACGTCTAACTTGTTTTTGCAGGGCATGTTGTGATGTGATATGGTCAAGACATGATGTGATAAACGTTATTGTATGAGATGATCATGTCTTGTAAGATATCTGACAACCGGAAGGAGCCTTATGGTTGTCTCTTTATTGTATGAAATGCAAACGCCATGTAATTGCTTTACTTTGTCACTATGTGTTAGCAATAGTTGTAGAAGCAATAGTTGGCGAGACGACTGTCGGTGTCAAAACCGGCAGATCTCGAGTAGGGGGTCACGAACTGTGCGTCTAAGGATCGAAGGTAACAGGAGACAGGGGACACGATGTTTACCCAGGTTCGGGCCCTCTTGATGGAGGTAATACCCTACTTCCTGCTTGATTGACTTTGATGAGTATAAGGATTACAAGAGTTGATCTACCATGAGATCGTAATGGCTAAACCCTAATTGTCTAGCCTATATGATTATGATTGTGATTGCCTGTACAGACTAAACCCTCCGGTTTATATGGACACCGGAGGGGACTAGGGTTTGTACAGAGTCGGTTTACAGAGAAAGGAATCTTCATATCCACACTCTAAGCTTGCCTTCCACGCCAAGGAGAGTCCCATACGGACACGAGGAAAGTCTTTCGTCTTGTATCTCCACGACCCGTTAGTCCGGCCCATATCACTTAGCCTGGACGCTCGAGGAGCCCATAATCCTGGACTCCCTCAGTAGCCCCTGAACCAGTCTTCAATGACGATGTGTCCGGCGCGCAGATTGTCTTCGGCATTGCAAGGCGGGTTCCTCCACCGAACACTTAAAAGCAGTTGATCGTCAGCACTATATCCGGCTCTGTACAACAGTCATACCTCTGAATTACAAGGGAAGAATACAGATAAGTTCTGTCTTCTGAAGATTTCACTGGTGAGACGTTATGTCCGGCAATTTTATTATTTCAAACCGTTTTCCAGCCTCCTGTTTCGTGTTTTGAGATGCAACCACCGATGACACGTCTTGTCAAAGCAGAGATCATGCCCCTTATTACGGGATTCTCATCAATACGGGTTTGGGAAAACCAACCATGTCGTTTCGCACGACCTCTTGGAAATAGGTGAGCTTTAAGGCTCGTGGGGGACGCATGATATTCACTGCCTTTATAAGGAGATAAGATTCCCCCCTTTTACCCCACGCCTTCCCCTTCCTCAGCCCATCTGCCCTCAAGCTCCAGCGCCCAAGCTTCAATCCTCTCCATTCCTAGAAAGTACTCTAGCCATGTCCGGATCCGGAGCGCAGGGCAAGTGGATGGCTTCCTCCGTCATGGAGAAAAACATCAAGGAACTCCAAGAAGCTGGGTACCTGGCCAAGGAGATCGCCCACCGGCTTCCAGCCAAAAAGCAGATCATCCCCACTCCAAAGCCTGATGAGAGGGTATTGTTTATCCCTCATTTTCTTCACAGACTGGGGTTTCCTCTTCATCCTTTCGTCCGTGGCCTCATGTTTTACTACAGGCTAGATTTCCAAGATCTAGCCCCAAATTCTTTCTTCAACATTTCGGCGTTTATCGTCGTATGTGGGGCATTCCTCCGCATTTCCCCCCACTTAGGCTATGGCTCATGGTCTTCAACGTGAAGCCGAAAGTGGTGGATGGCCGGATTGCGGTGGCGCTATGATGAGAAAACTGCCCAACGTCACTTGGCCCCAGGGAACCTTCGTGGAGACCATGAAGGGATGGCAGCAAGGGTAGTTCTATGTCACATATCCCCGTGACTCCACATGGGTTGCTCGTGCGGAGTTCAAGTCTGGGACCCCAATGCGGCTAGCATCCTGGCTCAACAAGGGCCTGGACTGGGCATCATCTGACGAGGTAACGGTGTTGCAGAAGCGCATCAAGAGCATGGTAGATAAAAATACCAGCCTCGCCAGCGTGATCCAGGTGACGCTCTTCCACTAGATTCTCCCCTGTCAGGCGCGTCAAGAGCCCATGTTGAAGTTCAACCCGGGCAGTCCCCAGACCCTGTAGCGGTTCTTCGGCATGAAGCACGAAGACATGTGGAAGCTGCTGTTCAAGAGCCATAAGTCATGGCCGGAGGAAACCGAAGACCTCGACTATGATAGCACCCACGCTTCGACCCCCGTAAGTTCTTTGATAAGCTTACTTTGTGAATCCAAGGAGCACACTAACCCTCCATTTACTTTTGCAGGGCTGGACGAAGAAAGCGGACCGGATTCACTATCCGGCTCTGCTGCCCAAAGACCCAGCTATTCCTCTATTGACGAGGATGCTGGTCCCGGCACCATACCAGGCACCAGAAAAGAAAGCCAAGGGGAAGGGCAAGGAGTCCAAGAGCGGCCTCTGCCATAAGGGTGCTTCGAACGTAGTCTTCGGGGACACCAGAACCCTCTCCTCCCATGACGAAGAGGAAGAGGAGGAGGAAGAGAGAAACTCCCCCCCTAAGGGGGAGAAGAAGAAAAGGGCAGCCTCCGCCAATCTAGAGGCAGAGGCATCCAAGAAAGGGAGGACGTCCCTTACGGATGACTCCGAATCAGACGCCGACGAGTGGCGCCTCAGGGCCGAAGCCCCTGGCCGGATCGCAAGTACTCAAAGTTATATATATATATATATATGTCCGGCTTTTCTGGCTTATAGATGTAATGCATTTATATTGTATGCTGCAGTCCGATTAAGGTCCTCCCCTAGCGATCCTCATCTTTCGGGAATTCGCTGGGTCCGAACATGATGATGGCGAGTGAATAGCCTCCACCAGCTTCCTCCCCCACTGCCGCGGATAACACCGAGGTGTCATCCCAAAGGACCCTTCTGAAACAGGGAGAGGTAGCGAAGGCTGCCAAGACGGTGCCGAAGGGTGACACTTAGGCTGTCGAGAACATGGGGGAACCGACCGCCATGGAGACTGGAGACGGGGGCCATGTCCAGTTTGGCCCCCAACCAAATGTCATTCTGGAAACCCACATGGTTCCGAAAATTGATGAGCAACCCTCTTTGCGAGAAGGGGGCGCACCTACGACACCGGCAACCTATGTCTATGCGGAGGCGTCAGACACTTTGGTGAGAGCGCTTTAGAGCGCCGCCATTGTGGAAGAACATCGTACCCTTATGGGTACGGTGATTGATAAGGTTCAGTCCGCGAAAAGCGGACTGAGCGAAAAGCCTACACTAGCCTTTTAAGAGGCTTTGAGGTATGTGCTTTACAGTATCTTTTAGTTGTATAAAAAGGATCCTTGTGTATAGATAGTAGCCCATGAGACTCTGTTTGATGTTCGGAAGGAAAAACCGAATAGAGGATCTAATAACTCACGCAGGGGGTTAACATACATATCTGTTTGAACAAACAGGCTGCAAAACAAGCGTCAGCTGCCCATGCTACCGACGCATCTGAGCTAAGGCGGAAGTTATAACAAAAACAAGGTATGTGATACCGAGAACATGTCTGAAATGGTGTTAGCTCTTGTGTGTTATCTGAATGAGTTTTGTGATTATGTTTGCAGCTGACACGTCTAAGGTCGAGGCCCTCAAGAGTGCGCTGGCCGAGGCCAGGAAGGAGGCGGAGGAGGAGCAAGCCTCCCACCTTAAACATGAAACGCGAGTGGAGGAAGTCCAGCAGGAGCTCAAGGATGCCATAGGCAGATGCGAGTCCTTAGAGCGCAAGAGTTCGGAGCAAAATTCAGAACTTGCCAAGGCACCCCACAGTGCACAAGAATCCCGGGCCGAAGCCCAAAGCGTTGTCCGAGAGATCCAAGAGGCAAGGCAAATTGCGGCGGGTAAGGCCTTTAACATGCAGAGCAAATTTGTTAAGAAAAGGTATATCTTTCTAACCCAGATTTGGAGTTCTCCAGGAGTGTTTGTGGACCTGCCCCGGAGTGTTGCTGATGCTGCGGAGTTCTTCCGGGCCGAAGAGGGGAGCTCAATGGAGAAACTGTTCTGGTCGCAGTACCTTGCGCCAGAGCATCCTATGCCCCTTAGCGATTAGCTGAAGCAATGGACCGAACTGCATAGGGTGGCTGAATTGGCCGAGGGATTTGATAATCTGTCTTTGGCCCGCCGAACCCATGCCAGTACCTACTTCGGTCTCGTGAAGCGGCTGGTTAGTGCCTGCCCTCGGCTTGATGTCGTGAAGCGGTCGGTCTGCATCGAAGGTGCGCGGATGGCCTTCGCCCGTGTCAAGGTGCAGTGGGTGAAGACGGACGCCACCAAGCTTGCAACCGAGGGACCGCCCACAAGCAAAGAGCGCTGCACGCTGGAGCGATACTTTGATGATGTCCTGAAAGGATCCCGCATTGTAGAGGGCTAATGTTCAAATGATATCATTTTTGAATGAATGTATCTATGTTGTTTAATCTTGTAGCATGAAACAAGGCCTAGGTATGATATGTTGCTTATTTTAAAAATATCTTCTCATGTGCGGCTGTTTAAGACATCCGAGAGTTGGCTAGTCGTCGGCTTTAGCCCCCTCGTAGGTAGTATGGGGGTGTTCGGTATGACACGTAAACACATTTGACCCAACTTATTGGTCCGTGAAGGAGGTGTTAGTGCGGCGAACTAGGCAATCGGACTATGTGGATTTATCGCCCTCACTTAGCCATAGGAGTTTTATAATGGGAGTGCGGGCGCAGCCACTAGTATTGTTCGATTATCCGAACTTGGGTGCTATAAATGCCCGAGGGGGTGAAGGCCGGCCTATCGCATAATGTGGAGAAAATTGCAAGAGATTTATACTTGGTCGCCGAATAGCTGACCAACTCTCTCCCTATCATGACAGTCAGTTTTTGGCTTTCTCTACTGAGGTGTTTGTCCGGGTAAACCAGAAACACAATCACAGTAGTTCTCCCTTTACTACCCTAGCCGATTAGATGGAATGTAAGGTAGCAAGCACAGGAGCCGGGCAACCCAACTATTGACCAAAGACATGATTCGGAGCCAATGCATATAATGCTATATTTGGGGCGCCGAATTACACTGTTAAAGTGTTCGGACTTTGTTTTAGTATTTAAAAGATGTACGCAGATTAATAAAGCCCCTGGCAATTTAGGTCATACCAAGGTGTACATGATAATCAGACAAAAATAGGGAAACATATGTTAAGAGATAAGCCAATGCCACATAGGTTTGGGCTAAAAAATGTTTCCAATGTAGTCTGATTGATACGTCGAAACGTATTGATACAAATAGTGCAATAAGCGACAAGGCTATTTTACATGCCAAACACAAGGGGAAGCTGTTCATGCATCCTGAAAGCGGACGAGGTGATCTTTAAGGATCCTTTAGGTACTCTGGCACGCGTCTATGCTTCTTTGCTCCTTGGTATATTGTCCTTCGAGAGGATCATTGACCGGTGTAATAGGCCACGGAAAGAGGCCTTGGTACCATCGAAAGGGTGGTGTGGGTTGTAAGGAACCTGGAAAAAAAGGAAAGAAAAAGGGAAATGTGAGTGTCCTGATAGGGTCTAGCCGTATTGCAAACATTGTCCTTATTATGCCTCCATCCATTCCCATGGTATTGTTAGTGCGTAATTATGTATGCATGGTACATATGCCACAATTTGGTAGGGGATGATATGGAGGCCGAATTGCTAATCGAGCTCCTGACGAGCTGGACTGTCGTACAGTGGGGTAGTCCGGACTTGTTTGACAGTGTCCGAGGACTTGGCCGCCGATGTAATAGTTGGCTTGATTAGGCCACCCTGTACTTCCGCTACCAGGGCCACGGTGTGCTCCTCAGTACGGAGGGAGCGTTCCATGTTTCCATTCACTGTTATAACTCCGCGTGGTCTAGGCATCTTGAGTTTGATATAGGCATAGTGCGGGACTGCATTGAAGCGAGCAAACGCGGTTCGTCTGAGCGATGCATGGTAGCCACTGCGGAAGGGGACGATATTGAAGATCAAGTCTTCGCTGCGGAAGTTGTCCGGTGAACCAAAGACCACTTCCAATGTGATTGAGCCCGTGCAGCGGGCCTCTACACCGAGTATCACTCCTTTAAAGGTAGTTTTAGTGGGCTTGATTCTTGATAGATCAATAACCATCTTGCGGATTGTGTCCTGATAGAGTAGGTCAAGGCTACTGCCGTCGTCCATGAGGACTCGCGTAAGGTGGAATCCATCGATGATTGGATCAAGGACCAATGTGGCCGAACCTCCATGATGGATACTAGTCGGATGGTCCCTGCGATCGAAGGTGGTCGGACAGGCCGACCATGGGTTGAATTTTGGGGTGACTGGATCTATCACATAGACGTCCCTTAGCGCGGTCTTGCGCTCCCTCTTGGGGATATGGGTGACGTATATCATGTTCACCATTTTGATTTTGGGGGGAAATTTCTTCTGTCCCCCTGTTTTCGGTGCGCGAGGTTCCTCGTCGTCATCCTCACTGGGCGACCCTTTCTCCTTATGTCCGGCATTTAATTTGCCGGCCTATTTGAAGACCCAACAACTTCTGTTGGTGTGGTTGGCAGGCTTAGGAGTGACGTGGATCTGGCAGGGTCGATCAAGTATTCGGTCCGGGCTTGATGAACCGTCTTTGTTTCGTTTGAATGGCTTCTTCCGTTGACCGGTTTTGGAGCCACCGAATCCGGCATTGACTGTCGTATTCTCTGTATCATCATTGTTGCTCTGACGCTTATGTTTGTTGCGTCGGGGTCTTCCGTTGCCGTTTCGGGCTTCGGAAGTGCCAGGGTCGCTGGTACTGTTACCACTACGGTCTAGCCAGCTATCCTCACCCGCACAGAAGCGGTTCATTAGTGTTGTAAGGGCTGCCATGGACTTCGGCTTTTCTTGGCCGAGGTGTCGGGCGAGCCATTCGTCGCGGATGCTTTGTTTGAAGGCTACTAGGGCTTCAGCGTCCAGACAGTCGACAATCTGTTTCTTTTTAATTAGGAACCCGGTCTAGAATTTCCTGGCCGACTCTCCAGGCTATTGGACTATATGACTGAGGTCATCAGCATCTGGAGGCCGGACATAAGTGCCTTGGAAGTTGTCCCTAAAGGCATCTTCCAAGTCTTCCCAGCTTCCAATAGAGTTTTCTGGGAGGCTGTTTAACCAGTGCCTAGCTGGCCCCTTGAGTTTTAGGGGAAGGTATTTGATGGCGTGTAGATCATCACCGCGAGCCATGTGAATGTGGAGAAGAAAATCTTCAATCCATACCGCGGAATCTGTTGTTTCGTCGTATCATTCGATGTTCATGGGTTTAAACCCTTCAGGGAACTCGTGCTCCATTACCTCATCGGTGAAGCATAGGGGGTGTGCGGCACCTCTGTATCGAGCCATGTCACGACGCAGTTCGGAAGGAGTCCGTATGCGGTTTTCAGCCTGGGGTTGGTTATGTTTATCACACCAGGCTTCATAGCCCTCCTCTCACGCCGGAGCTCACCCCCGCGATCCGTAGATTGACTTGGTCTGACCTGCTCTATTTTCCAGGTCCTGTCGTAGGTCGTATGTGTATCCTCGAGCTGTTGTTTCTCTGCTTTTGCGGGGAGGTGGTGCGGGTTGGTGTTTGGCTTGAGTTGCCATTCTATCCCAACCACGCGATGGGCGGTCGGGTCCGTCAGCCGTGTTACACACGGGTGGTATAGGCTCCAGCACCTTGTCATCGAATTGGGGTAGCAGGTTAGACTTTGGGTAACTCTTTGTTGGGCGTTCAAGGCCGTATTCTTCGGCTGCCAGGACGTTGGTCCATCTGTCGTTGAGCAGGTCTTGGTCAGGTTGAAGCTTCTGCTATTTCTGTTTTAGGCTTCTAGCTATGGCTATTAGCCGGCGCTTAAAGTGCTTGATAACCCACAAGTATAGGGGATCACAAAAGTTTTCGAGGGTAGAGTATTCAACCCAAATTTATTGATTCGACACAAGGGGAGCCAAAGAATATTCTCAAGTATTAGCAGCTGAGTTGTCAATTCAACCACACCTGGAAACTTAATATCTGCAGCAAAGTATTTAGTAGCAAAGTAATATGATAGTAGTGGTAACGGTAGCCAAAGGTAACGGTAGCAAAAGTAATGTTTTTGGTATTTTGTAGTGATGATAGCAATAGCAACGGAAAAGTAAATAACTGAAGAACAATATATGGAAAGCTCGTAGTCAATGGATCGGTGATGGAGAATTATGCCGGATGTAGTTCATCATGTAACAGTCATAACCTAGCGTGACACAGAACTAGCTCCAATTCATCAATGTAATGTAGGCATGTATTCCGAATATAGTCATACATGCTTATGGAAAAGAACTTGCATGACATATTTTGTCCTACCCTCCCGTGGCAGCGGGGTCCTAATGGAAACTAAGGGATATTAGGGCCTCCTTTTAATAGAGTACCGGAACAAAGCATTAGCACATAGTGAATACATGAACTCCTCAAACTATGCTCATCACCGGTAAGTATCCCAATTATTGTCACTTCAGGGTTAACGGGTCATAACACATAATAGGTGACTATAGACTTGCAAGATAGGATCAAGAAGTCTCATATATTGATGAAAACATAATAGGTTCAGATCTGAAATCACGACACTCGGGCCCTAGTGATAAGCATTAAGCATAGCAAAGTCATAGCAACATCATTCTCAGAACATAGTGGATACTAGGGATCAAACCCTAACAAAACTAACTCGATTACATGATAAATCTCATCCAACCCATCACCGTCCAACAAGCCTATGATGGAATTACTCACGCACGGCGGTGAGCATCATGAAATTGGTGATGGAGGATGGTTGATGATGATGATGGCGACGAATTCCCCTCTCTGAAGCCCCGAACGGACTCCAGATCAGCCCTCCCGAGAGGTTTTAGGGCTTGGCGGCGGCTCCGTATAGTAAAATGCGATGAATCCTTCTCCCTGGTTTTTTCTCCCCGATACCAAATATATAGAGTTGGAGTTGAGGTCGGAGGAGCTCTAGGGGGCCCACGAGGTAGGGGCACACCCTAGGGGGGCAGGCGCAACCCCACCCTCGTGGACAGGTGGTGGCCCCCCTAGTCTTCATCTTTTACAAGGATTTTTTATTATTTCCGGAAAGTTGTCCAGTGAAGTTTCAGGTCATTCCGAGAACTTCTATTTCTGCACATAAATAACACCATGGTAATTCTGCTGAAAACAGCGTCAGTCTGGGTTAGTTTCATTCAAATCATGCAAGTTAGAGTCCAAAACAAGGGCAAAAGTGTTTGGAAAAGTAGATACGTCGGAGACGTATCAACTCCCCCAAGCTTAAACCTTTGCTTGTCCTCAAGCAATTCAGTTGACAAACTGAAAGTGATAAAGAAAAACTTTTACAAACTCTGTTTGCTCTTGTTGTTGTAAATATGTAAATCTAGCATTCAAGTTTTCAGCAAAGATTATGAACTAACCATATTCACAATAACGCATAGGTCTCATGTTTACTCATATCAATGGCATAATCAACTAGCGAGCAATAATAATAAATCTCGGATGACAACACTCTCTCAAAACAATCATAATATGATATAACAAGATGGTATCTCGCTAGCCCTTTCTGAGACCGCAAAACATAAATGCATAGCACCTTTAAAGATCAAGGACTGGCTAGACATTGTAATTCATGGTAAAAGAGATCCAGTCAAGTCATACTCAATGTAAACTAACAGTAATGAATGCAAATGACAGCGGTGCTCTCCAACTGGTGCTTTTTAATAAGAGGATGATGACTCAACATAAATGTAAATAGATAGGCCCTTCGCATAGGGAAGCGGGGATTTGTAGAGGTGCCAGAACTCGGTTTTGAAACAGAGGTGAATAATATTTTGAGTGGTATACTCTCATTGTCAACATAACAACCAAGAGATGGCAATATCTTCCATGCTACACACATTATAGGCGGTTCCCAAACAGAATGGTAAAGTTTATACTCCCCCTCCACCAACAAGCATCAATCCATGGCTTGCTCGAAACAACGAGTGCCTACAACTAACAAGAATCCCAAGGGGAGTTTTGTTTGCAATTATTTTGATTTAGCTTGCATAAAGCATGGGACTGTCATCCCGGTGACCAGCCATTTTTCTCATGAGTGAGGAGCGGAGTCCACTCCTCTTGAGAATAACCCGCCTAACATGGAAGATACGGACAGCCCTAGTTGATACATGAGCTATTCGAGCATACAAGACAGGATATTTATTTGAAGGTTTAGAGTTTGGCACATACAAATTTACTTGGAACGGCAGGTAGATACCGTATATAGGTAGGTATGATGGACTCATATGGAATAACTTTGGGGTTTATGGAGTTGGATGCACAAGCAGTATTCCCGCTTAGTACAGGTGAAGGCTAGCAAAAGACTGGGAAGCGACCAGCTAGAGAGCGACAACAGTCATGAACATGCATTAAAATTAATCAACATTGAATGCAAGCATGAGTAGGATATAATCCACCATGAACATAAATATCGTGAAGGCTATATTGATTTTGTTTCAACTACGTGCGTGAACATGCGCCGAGTCAAGTCACTTAAATCATTCAGAGGAGGATACCACCCTATCATACCACATCATAACCATTTGAATAGAATGTTGGCACGCAAGGTAAACAATTATAAGCTCCTAGCTAATCAAGCATGGCACAAGAAACTATGATCTCTAGTTGTCATTGCAAACATGTTTGTTCATAATAGGCTGAATCAGGAACGATGAACTAATCATACTTACAAAAACAAGAGAGGTCGAGTTCATACTAGCTTTTCTCATCTCAGTCAGTCCATCATATATCGTCATAATTGCCTTTCACTTGCACGACCGAATGATGTGAATAATAATAATAGTGCATGTGCATTGGGCTAAGCTGGAATCTGCAAGCATTCAATAAATAGGAGAAGACAAGGCAATATGGGCTCTTTTGTCAGATCAACAATAATTCATATAAGAGCTACTTCAACAATTTAATCATGGTCTTCTCCTATCGACCCCCAAAGAAAAGAAAAGAAATAAAACTATTTACACTGGAAAGCTCCCAACAAGCAAAAGAAGAACATGAAATATTTTTGGGTTTTCTTTTTAATTACTACTACAAGCATGGAAAGTAAACTAATTAAAAGCTACAACTAATTTTTTGGTTTTTCTTAAGGTTTATTAAACACACAAGAAGAAAGCATAAAAAGGAAAATAAACTAGCATGGATGATGCAATGAAAAAGTATGAGCACCGACATCTAGCAATGAGTGTGTGAACATAAATGTAATGTCGGTGAGAAATATGTACTCCCCCAAGCTTAGGCTTTTTTCCTAAGTTGGTCTATGGCCACGGCTGGCCTGGCGGATATCCATAATAATAGTTGGGGTCGTACTGCGAAGAAGAAGACTCTGATTGCCACTGGTTGGCAATCATCTCTAGGTCCCAATGGTAATTAGACTGTCGTGGAGGCTCAACTTGTAGTTCTGGCTCTGGCTCTGTGGCTGATGTAGGGTTCCGGTAGGCGTGAATAGCCTCTAACGGAACAAGGTACTGGCCTGAAGATAAATCAAACAAAGAAGGAGCAGGCAGGGTAATAGTCTCAGGATGATGTTTATCAAAGAACAATTTTATTTAAGCTCCCCTTCCCTATTCTTAACAATAAAATCGTGTGCCACCATACTCTTATAATCTAAATAAACACGAGGCAGCAATGTTAAAATGTGCAGCTAGGCGTGAAGCATAGATGCCTCTAAAGATGGGCCCTTTGGTACGGTTCAGACTTAACCGTTTAGCAATAATACCACCCATACTAATAGAGTTATCACTGAATAAACAGTGGAACAAAAAATAATATCAGGAACACTAAGGTTTCCACAGTTTCCACGACCAATTAAGCAATGGCTAGCAAATATTGCAAAGTAGCATAAAATAGGAAAATGTATGCTAGTGACTCATGAATCGGAAACCTTCCTCATTTCCCCTATAGTGATGGTATCAATAAACCCATCCACATCGCCTCGATGTGGTTCCTCTATGCTGCCCTCGAAAGGGATCACACAAACCCGACAAAAATCATAAAGTGACATCTCCTTATGCTCATCATATGAATAAAACTCCATCATAGGTGGTGAGCTCCTAGAATGGAAATGAAAGTTTTGCACAAAGATATTTGTGAGTAAGAGATACTATTCGCGTCGGTCATGGAGGAAGGCAGTGAGGCCTGCATTCTCATTCAATTCATAAAAATCTTCATAAATCCCGACTGCTCCCAAGAAATCATCGGAAGGCCATTCACACGACTGAACCTCCGCGGTGCGAGGCAAATTATATTTGGGCTTCAGTGCCTTTTCATTCGAGCTTCGACTCGATGAGCCCCTCAAAAGTCTCTTCATTATTTTCTGAAAAATTCTGAAATTTTTAGTAACTTCAAAATAAAAGTAAACCAAACTCAATAATATTGATAGCAACTACTCCTACAAGTGCCTAGGGCCTATATCATGCATCAAAACTACTTTTGACCATATAAATTTGACATGCAAGCTCAAGAACAGGGTCACCTAAGCAGCAAAAATTTGCAATGAATAAAGCACTAGAACAAAAACTAATTGGACCAATGGAGGAGTCACATACCAAAGAACAATCTCCCCAAGCAGTTTTGTGAGAGGTGCTTTGAGCTAGGAGATCGAAAATCGCAGCAAAATGAGCTAGAACTCGTGCTTGAGCTGGATATTCGTGTTTGTGGGAGGAAGAAGGAGTGTATGGGTGAAATAATAAGTGGAGGAGGTCCGCCGTGGGCCCACGAGGCAGGGGGCGCGCCCAGGGGGTAGGGCGGTCCCTCCACCCTCGTGGCCAGGTGGATGACCCCCCTGCTGTGTTCTTAGTGCCAAATATTCTCAAATATTCTAGAAAAAATCATATTTAAATTTCAGGGCATTGGGAGAACTTTGATTTTAGGGGTATTTTTATATTGCACGGATAATCCAGATAACAGACAGAAAATACTTATTTTTATTTTATTTAATATAAATAACAGAAAGTAAAAGGAGGGTACAGAAGGTTGTGCCTTCTAGTTTCATCCTTCTCATGATCATCAAAAGGAATCCACTAACAAGGTTGATCAAGTCTTGTTAACGAACTCATTCTGAATAACATGGAACCGGAGAAATTTCGAATAACACTATGTTACCTCAACGGGGATATGCACATCCCCAATAATAAGAATATCATATTTCTTCTTGATAGTAGGAAGAGGAAATTCAAAACCTCCAAATATAATCGATGGAATTTTTCCAATAGAGTTGATACTATGAACTTGAGGTTGTTTCCTCGGAAAGTGTATTGTATGCTCATTACCATTGACATGAAAAGTGACATTGCCTTTAGTGCAATCAATAATAGCCCCTGCAGTATTCAAAAAGGGTCTTCCAAGAATAATAGACATACTATCATCCTCGGGAATATCAAGAATAACAAAGTCTGCTAAAATAGTAACGTTTGTAACTACAAGAGGCACATCCTCACAAATACCGACAAGTATAGCAGTTGATTTATCAGCCATTTGCAAAGATATTTCAGTAGGTGTCAACTTATTCAAATCAAGTCTACGATATAAAGAGAGAGGCATAACACTAACACCAGCTCCAAGATCACATAAAGCAGTTTTAACATAATTTCCTTGGTATAGTTGGTACTCCTGGATCTCCAAGTTTCTTTGGTATTCCACCCTTAAAAGTATAATTAGCAAGCATGGTGGAAATTTCATATTCCGGTATCTTTCTTTTATTTGTAATAATATCTTTCATGTACTTAGCATAAGGATTGGTTTTGAGCATATCAGTTAATCGCATACGCAAAAAGATAGGTCTAATCATTTCAGCAAAGCGCTCAAAATCCGCATCATCCTTTTTCTTGGATGGTTTGGGAGGAAAAGGCATGGGTTTCTGAACCCAAGGCTCTCTTTCTTTACCGTGTTTCCTAGCAACAAAGTCTTTCTTATCATAACGTTGATTCTTTGATTGTGGGTTATCAAGATCAACAACAGGTTCAATTTCTATATCATTATCATTACTAGGTTGAGCATCATCATGAACATTATCATTAATATTATCGCTAGTTTCAGGTTCATTGCCAGATTGTGTTTCAGCATCAGAAATAGAAATATCATTTGGATTCTCAGGTGTTTCAGTAATAGGTTCACTAGAAGCATGCAAAGTCCTATCATTTTTCTTTTTCTTCCTTTTAGAAGGACTAGGTGCATCTATATTATTTCTTTGAGAATCTTGCTCAATTCTCTCAGGGTGGCCTTCAGGATACAAAGGTTCCTAAGTTATTCTACCACCACTAGTCATAACTCTAACAACATTATCATTATTCTTACTATTCAATTCATTGAGCAGTCATTTTGAGCTTTGAGTACTTGTTCTACTTGAGTGGTAACCATAGAAGCATGTTTACTAATAAGTTTAAGTTCACCTTTGACATTAGCCATATAATCACCCAAGTGTTCAAGCATGTTTGAATTGTATTTCAATTGTCTAGCAAAATAAGCATTAAAATCTTCTTGCTTAGCCATAAATTTATCAAACTCATCTAAGCATGGGCTGGCAAACTTAGTAAACGGGATTTCAGCTTTATCATATCTATAGAGAGAATTTACTTTTACTACTTGTGTCGGGTTATCAAGACCATGAGTTTCTTCAATAGGAGATGGATTTGGATCATATGTTTCTTCAACAGGCGGTAAATTAATACCGTGTATTTCTTCAATAGGAGGTAAATTCTTAACATCTTTAGCTTTAATACCTTTTTCTTTCATAGATTTCTTTGCATCTTGCATATCTTCAGGACTGAGAAATAGAATACCCCTCTTCTTCAGAGTTAGTTTAGGAATAGGCTCAGGAATTGGTTCAGGAAGTGTCCAATTATTTTCATTTGCCAACATATTATTCAATAGAATTTCAGCTTCATCCGGTGTTCTTTCCCTGAAAACAGAACCAGCACAACTATCCAGGTAATCTCTGGAAGCATCATTAGTCCATTATAAAAGATATCAAGTATTTCACTTTTCTGAAGAGGATGATCAGGCAAAGCATTAAGTAATTGGATAAGCCTCCCGCAAGCTTGTGGGAGACTCTCTTCTTCAATTTGCACAAAATTATATATATATATATATATATATCCCTTAAAGGAACTTGTTTCTTATGAGCAGGAAAATATTTAGCAGAGAAGTAATAAATCATATCCTGGGGACTACACACACAACCAGGATCAAGAGAATTAAACCATATCTTAGCATCACCCTTTAATCAGAACGGAAATATTTTAAGGATATAAAAGTAGCGAGTTCTCTCATCATTAGTGAACAGGGTGGCCATATCATTTAATTTAGTAAGATGTGCCACAACAGTTTTAGATTCATAGCCATGAAAAGGATCTGATTCAACCAAAGTAATTATATCAGGATCAACAGAGAATTCATAATCCTTATCAGTGACACAGATAGGTGAAGTAGCAAAAGCAGGGTCAGGTTTCATTCTAGCATTAAGAGATTGTTGCTTCCATTTAACTAATAACCTCTTGAGTTCGTATCTATCTTTGCAAGATAAAATAGCTAAAGAAGCTTATTTATCAAAAACATAACCCTTAGGAATAACAGGTGAGTCTTCATCATCACTTTCATCAGTATTATCAGATTCAATATTTTCATTCTCTCTAACCCTAGCAAGTTGTTCATCAAGAAATTCACCAAGTGGCACAGTAGTATCAAGCATAGAAGTAGTTTCATCATAAGTATTATGCATAGCAGAAGTGGCATCATCAATAACATGCGACATATCAGAACGAATAGCAGAAGCAGGTTTAGGTGTCGCAAGCTTACTCAAAACAGAAGGTGAATCAAGTGCAGAGCTAGATGGCAGTTCCTTACCTCCCCTCGTAGTTGACGGATAAATCTTGGTTTTTGGATCTCTCAAGTTGTTCATAATGATAAGCAGATATAAATCCCAAGTGACTCAAAGAATAGAGCTATGCCTCCCCGGCAATGGTGCTAGAAAATAGTCTTGATAACCCACAAGTATAGGGGATCACAACAGTTTTCGAGGGTAGAGTATTCAATCCAAATTTATTGATTCAACACAAGGGGAGCCAAAGAATATTCTCAAGTATTAGCAGCTGAGTTGTCAATTCAACCAAACCTGGAAACTTAATATCTGCAGCAAAGTATTTAGTAGCAAAGTAATATGATAGTAGTGGTAACGGTAGCAAAAGGTAACAGTTGCAAAATTAATGTTTTTGGTATTTTGTAGTGATGATAGCAATAGCAACGGAAAAGTAAATAAGCGAAGAACAATATATGGAAAGCTCGTAGGCAATGGATTGGTGATGGAGAATTATGTCGGATGCGGTTCATCATGTAACAGTCATAACCTAGTGTGACACAGAACTAGCTCCAATTCATCAATGTAATGTAGGCATGTATTCCGAATATAGTCATACGTGCTTATGGAAAAGAACTTGCATGACATCTTTTGTCCTACCCTCCCGTGGCAGCAGGGTCCTAATGGAAACTAAGGGATACTAAGGCCTCGTTTTAATAGAGTACCGGAACAAAGCATTAGCACATAGTGAATACATGAACTCCTCAAACTATGGTCATCACCGGTAAGTATCCCGATTATTGTCACTTCGGGGTTAACGGATCATAACACATAATAGGTGAGTATAGACTTGCAAGATAGGATCAAGAACTCTCATATATTGATGAAAACATAATAGGTTCAGATCTGAAATCATTGCACTCGGGCCCTAGTGACAAGCATTAAGCATAGCAAAGTCATAGCAACATCAATCTCAGAACATAGTGGATACTAGGGATCAAACCCAACAAAACTAACTCTATTACATGATAAATCTCATCCAACCCATCACCGTCCAGCAAGCCTACGATGGAATTACTCACGCACGGCGGTGAGCATCATGAAATTGGTGGTGGAGGATGGTTGATGATGACGATGGCGATGAATTCCCCTCTCCGGAGCCCCGAACGGACTCCAGATCATCCCTCCCGAGAGGTTTTAGGGCTTGGCGGCGGCTCCATATCGTAAAACGTGATGAATCCTTCTCCCTGATTTTTTTCTCCCCGAAACCAAATATATAGAGTTGGAGTTGAGGTCGGAGGAGCTCCAAGGGGCCCACGAGGTAGGGGAGCGCGCCCCCACCCTCGTGGAGAGGTGGTGGGCCCCCTGGTCTTCATCTTTTGCAAGGATTTTTAATTATTTCCGAAAAGTTGTTTCATGAAGTTTCAGGTCATTCCGAGAACTTTTGTTTCTGCACATAAATAACACCATGGTAATTCTGCTGAAAACAGCGTCAGTCCGGGTTAGTTTCATTCAAATCATGCAAGTTAGAGTCCAAAATAAGGGTAAAAGTGTTTGGAAAAGTAGATACGTCGGAGACGTATCAGTGCTCTGGTTTGAGGGGTTCCTCTGGCACGATAAAATCTTTGTCACCGAGGCTCATGTCATCTTCAAAGAGTGGCAGATAGTTGCTGTCTTCCGAGTCTTTGTTCCGTGCTTGCTTGTCAGGGTCAACTTGCCCGTCCTCCCGATCATCATGTTCGGATGTTGGTTCGATGGGGTCTTCCTGGTCTTCGGCATTCTCCGGAGTATCATTGTCTTCGGTGCTGGTATTGCTGTTCTTACCATGACACGATTTAGAGCAGCGCCGCTGACGTCGATGTTTCGGCGGTATCTTAGGGATTCATCCTCGACTGGGTTTTTCTCATCATCGCCGTCGCCGTTTTTAGGTGTATCCACCATGTATATGTCATACGAGGAGGTGACCGTCCAACATCCGGTGACCGACGGGTTTTGGGCCTGCTCCTCTCCGGCATCATCTTCCATACCATCGATGTCTTCGGAGGCGTAATCAAGCATGTCGGTTAAGTCCTCGACAATGGCTATGAAGTGGGTGGTGGGTAGGAAGTAAAATTTAGAAGCGGTTCCTCTGTGATGACGAGGGGTCGCATTAAGTCCAGAGCCTCGTGGTTTGGACGGGGTCGGAAGTTTCTGGGCCAACCTCGCATGACGCGGGTGTGATAGCCTGGCTTAATAGGGATGATAGACTACTCATATCAATAAGGAATTCCTTCTTTTCCGGGAGCCCATTCGGACAGAACTCCAAAGTTAAGCGTGATCGGCTTGGAGTAGTATCAGGATGGGTGACCGACCGGGAAGTTGCTCCCGGGTGCGCACGAGTGAGGACAAAGTGCGCAGAAAAGACTAGTATTGATCTGTGGGGCCAGTCTAGATCCCGTCAGGAGTAACGACCACCGGCGGGTGTGTCCGGGGCGTTACAAGTTGGTATCAGAGCCAACCCTCGCGGTTACACGGATGGTTGCGGACAGGTGCGTGGTCATGTTGTTCATGACGTTTGTGACCCGTCATGGCACACGGCATGGCACATGTACTGGACTAGATGCACAGACGTATGTGCTAAGAGGGAACGTTCCTGTGGCCCGACGAGGACGTCCGTTCCTCTGAGTGGGGGTGTATGTGATAGCCTGGCTTAATAGGGATGATAGGCTACTCATATCAATAAGGAATTCCTTCTTTTCCGAGAGCCCATTCGGACAGAACTCCAAAGTTAAGCGTGCTCGGCTTGGAGTAGTATCAGGATGGGTGACCGACCGGGAAGTTGCTCCCGGGTGCGCACGAGTGAGGACAAAGTGCGCAGAACAGACTAGTATTGATCTGTGGGGCCAGTCTAGATCCCGCCAGGAGTAACGACCACCGGCGGGTGTGTCCGGGGCGTTACAGCGGGCCTCCAGGGTTCGGAATTAGTGTACGGAGAAGAGTCCGGCTTTGCAATGATTGCCGGAGACGCTATTCTCTCTGGTTTTCCGGTGTTGATCTCTGAGACCGCAGAAAGTTCGGCGGGCTCTAGACTCCCGTCTTTGAACCTGATGACGTGCTCCGGATCTAAGGTCGGAGCGGTGGTTGAGGCCGCGAACCCTTGGAAGATCCAGTCTCCTAGGATATCAGCGACATAGTTCAGATTTCCAAAACTGATCTGGTGACCAGGGGCGTAGCCGTCTATCTACTCCAGGTGGCCAACCGAGTTGGCACATAGTGCGAAGCCGCCGAATACAAAGATCTGGTCAGGGAGAAAAATCTCCTTAGCGGCAGCATTGTTGTAGATGATTGATGGAGCCGTCGAGCCTTTCGATGATGGCATAGTGGAACTCTCAATGAAAGCACCAATGTCGGTGTCAAAATCGGCAGATCTCAGGTAGGGGGTCCCGAACTGTGCATCTAAGGATCAAAGGTAACAGGAGATAGGGGACACGATGTTTACCCAGGTTTGGGCCCTCTTGATGGAGGTAATACCCTACTTCCTGCTTGATTGACGTTGATGAGTATAAGGGTTACAAGAGTTGATCTACCACGAGATCGTAACGGCTAAACCCTAATTGTCTAGCCTATATGATTATGATTGCGATTGCCTCTACAGGCTAAACCCTCTGGTTTATATAGACACCGGAGGGGATTAGGGTTTGTATAGAGTCGGTTTACAGAGAAAGGAATCTTCATATCCGCACTCTAAGCTTGCCTTCCACGCCAAGGAGAGTCAGATACGGACACGGGGAAAGTCTTTCGTCTTGTATCTCCTCGGCCCATTAGTCCGACCCATATCACTTAGCCCGGACGCTCGAGGAGCCCATAATCCTAGACTCCCTCACCGACCACGACGCTATGTTGGAGATCAAGGTGTCGAGCCGGTGACGATGGAGATCATGAAGATGCTTTGGAGATGGAGATCAAAAGCACAAGATGATGATGGCCATATATTGTCACATATTTTGATTGCATGTGATGTTTATCCTTTATGCATCTTATTTTGCTTAGTACGGCAGTAGCATTATAAGATGATCCCTTAACTAAATTTCAAGGTAAAAGTGTTCTCCCTGAGTATGCACCGTTGCTACAGTTCGTAGTGTTGAGACACCACATGATGATCGGGTGTGATAGGCTCTACGTTCACATACAACGGATGCAAGACAGTTTTGCACATGCAGAATACTTGGGTTAAACTTGACGAGCCTAGCATGTATAGACATGGCCTCGGAACGCTGGAGACCGAAAGGTCAAACGTGAATCATATAGTAGATATGATCAACATAGAAATGTTCACCATTGATGACTACTCCATCTCACGTGATGATTGGACATGGATTAGTTGATTTGGATCACGTATCATTTATATGACTTGAGGGATGTCTATCTAAGTGGTAGTTATTAAGTAATTTGCTTAAGTGAACTTAAATTTATCATGAACTTAGTCTTAAATAGTTTTTTGCATATCTATGTTGTAGATCAATAGCTCGCGATTTAGCTCCCCTGTTTTTGATATGTTCCTATAGAAAAAATAAGTTGAAAGATGATAGTAGAAATGATGCGGACTGGGTCCATGATCTAAGGATTATCCTCATTGCTGCACAAAAGAATTATGTCCTTGATGCACCAGTAGGTGACAGACCTATTGCAGGAGCAAATGCAGACGTTATGAACGTTTGGCAAGCTTGATATGATGACTACTTGATAGTTTAGTGCACCATTCTTTATGGCTTAGAACTGGGACTTCAAAAATATTTTGAATGCCATGGAGCATATGAGATGTTCCAAGAGATGGAATTGGTATTTCAGACTCATGCCCGTGTCGAGAGGTATGAGACCTCTGACAAGTACTTTGCCTACAAGATGGAGGAGAATAGCTCAACCAGTGAGCATGTGCTCCGAATGTCTGGGTACTACAATCACTTGAATCAAGTGGGAGTGAATCTTCCAGATAAGATAGTGATTGACAAAGTTCTCTAGTCACTATCACCAAGCTACTATAACTTTGTGATGAACTATAATATGCAAGGGATGACGAAAATGATTCCCGAGCTCTTCGCGATGCTGAAATCAGCGATGGTAGAAATTAAGAAAGAACAACAAGTGTTAATGGTTAACAAGACCACTAGTTTCAAGAAAAAGGGAAAAAGGGAAAGAGAGGGAACTTCAAGAAGAATGGCAAGCAAGTTGCCGCTCCCATGAAGAAGCCCAAAGCTAAACCCAAGCCTAAAACTGAGTGCCTCTACTGCAAAGAAAATGGTCACTGGAAACGGAACTACCCCAAATACTTGGCAGATAAGAAGGATGGCAAAGTAAACAAAGGTATATTTTGTATACGTGTTATTGATGTGTACCTTACTAGTATTAATAGTAACCCTTGGGTATTTGATATCGGTTTAGTTGCTAAGATTAGTAACTCGAAATAGGAGTTGCAGAATAAATAGAGACTAGTTAAGGGCGAGGTGAAGATGAGTGTTGGAATTGATTCCAAGGTTGATATGATCAACATCGCACACTCACTCTACCTTCGGGATTAGTGTTGAACCTAAATAGATGTTATTTGGTGTTTGCATTGAGCGTGCATATGATTAGATCATGTTTATTGCAATACGTTTATTCATTTATAATTGTTATTCTGTTTACATGAATAAAACCTTCTATGGTCATACACCCAATGTGAATATTTATTGAATCTCGATCGTAGTGATACACATATTCATAATATTGATGCCAAAAAGATGCAATGTTGACAATGATATTACAACATACTTGTGGCACTACCGTTTAGGTTATATTGGTGTAAAGCGCATGAAGAAACTCCATGCAGATGAGATTTTGGAATCACTTGATTATGAATCATTTGATACTTGCGAACCATGCCTCATGGGCAAGATTACTAAAACTCCGTTCTCCGGAACAATGGAGCGAGCTAATGACTTACTGGAAATAATACATACCAATGTATGCGGTCCAATGAGTATTGAGGCACGTGGAGGATATCGTTATTTTCTGACCTTCACAGATGATTTGAGCAGATATGGGTATATCTACTTGATGAAACACAAGTCTGAAACATTTGAAAAGTTAAAAAAATCAGAGTGAAGTGCAGAATCATCGTAACAAGAAAATAAAGTTTCAACGATTTGATCGTGGAGGCAAATATTTGAGTTACGAGTTTGGCCTTCATTTAACACAATGTGGAATAGTTTCACAACTCACGCCACCTGGAACACCACATCATAATGGTGTGTCCGAATGTCGTAACTGCACTTTATTAGATATGGTGCGATCTATGATGTCTCTTACCGATTTACCACTATCATTTTGGGGTTATGCATTAAAGACAACCGCATTCACGTTAAATAGGGCACCGTCTAAATCCGTTGAGACGACACTGTATGAACTATGGTTCTGCAAGAAACCTAAGCTGTCATTTCTTGAAATTTGGGGTTGCGACACTTATGTCAAAAGGCTTCAGACTGATAAGCTCGAACCCAAATCGGAGAAGTGCGTCTTCATAGGATACCCTAAGGAAACAAATGGGTACACCTTCTACCACAGATTCAAAAGGCAAGATCTTTGTTGCCAAAAATGGATCCTTTCTAGAGAAGGAGTTTCTCTCAAAAGAACTAAGTGGGAGGAAAGTAGAACTTGATGAGGTAATTGTACCTTCTCTCAATTTGGAAAGTAGCACATCAGAGAAATATGTTCCCGTGATGCCTACACTAACTAGAGAGGAAGCTAATGATGATGATCATGAAACTTCAGATCAAGTTGCTGCTGGACCTCGTAGGTCGAATAGAGCACGTTCCGCACTAGAGTGGTGTGGTAATCCTATTCTGGAAGTCATGTTACTAGACCATGGCGAACCTACGAACTTTGAAGAAGCTATGATGAGCCCAGATTCTGATAAATGGCTTGTGGTCATGAAATCTAAGATAGGATCCATGTATGAGAACAAAGTGTGGACTTTGGTGGACTTGCCTGATGATCGGCGAGCCATAGAGAATAAATGGATCTTCAAGAAGAAGACTGACACTGATGGTAATGTTATTGTCTACAAAGCTCGACTTGTCACGAAAGGTTTTCAAAAAGTTCAAGGAGTTGACTACGATGAGACTTTATCACCTGTAGCGATGCTTAAGTCTGTCTGAATCATGTTAGCAATTGCCGCATTTTATGATTATGAAATCTTGCAAATGGACGTCAAAAATGCATTCCTTAATGGATTTCTTAAAGAAGAGTTGTCTATGATGCAACCAGAAGGTTTTGTCGATCGTAAAGGTTCTAACAAAGTGTGCAAGCTCTAGCGGTCCATCTATGGACTGGTACAAGCATCTCGGAGTAGGAACATACACTTTGATAAGGTGATCAAAGCATGTGGTTTTATACAGACTTACGGTGAAGCCTGTATTTACAAGAAAGTGAGTGGGAGCTCTGTAGCATTTCTGATAGTATATGTGGATCACATATTGTTGATTGGAAATGTTATAGAATTTCTGGATAGCATAAATGGATACATGAATAAGAATTTTTCAATGAAAGACCTCAGTGAAGCTACTTACATATTAGGCATCAAGATCTATAGGGATAGATCGAGATGCTTAATAGGACTTCCACTAAGTATATTCCTTGGCAAAAGAATTTGAATAAGTTCAAAATAAATCAGTCAAAGGAAGGGTTCTTGTCTGTGTTGCAAGGTGTGAAGTTGAGTAAGACTCAAAACCCAACCACGGTAGAAGATAAAGACAGAATGAAAGTCAGTCCCTATGCCTCAGCCACAGGTTCTATAAAGTATGCCATGTTGTGTACTAGACCTATTGTGTACCTTGCCATGAGTTTGGCAAGGGGTATAATGGTGATCCAGGAGTAGATCACTGGACAGCTGTCAAAATTATCCATAGTTACCTAAGAGGACTAAGAAAATGTTTCTCGGTTATGGAGTGATACGTCTCCAACATATCTATAATTCATGAAGTATTCATGCTATTATATTATCTGTTTTAGATGTTTATGGGCTTTGCTAAACACTTCTATATTATTTTTGAAACTAACCTATTAACCGGAGGCCCAGCCCAAATTGTTGTTTTCTTGCCTATTTCAGTGTTTCGAAGAAAAGGAATATCAAATTGAGTCCAAACAGAATGAAACCTTCGGGAGAGTTATTTTTGGAACGGAAGCAATCCAGGAGACTTAGAGTAGACGTCAGGGAAGCTTCGAGGAAGCCACGAGGCAGGGAGGCCCGCCCTACCCCCCTGGGCGCACCCCCACCCTTGTGGGTCCCTCGTGGCTCCCCTGACCGACTTCTTTCGCCTATATATGTCCATATACCCTAAAAACATCGGGGAATAGAATATATCGGGAGTTCCACCGCCAGAAGCCTTTGTAGCCACTGAAAACAATCTAGACCCGTTCCGGGACCCTGCCGGAGGGGGAATCCCTCTCCGGTGGCCATCTTCATCATCCAGGCGCTCTCCATGACGAGGAGGGAGTAGTTCACCCTCGGGGCTGAGGGTATGTACCAGTAGCTATGTGTTTGATCTCTCTCTCGTGTTCTTGAGATGGTATGATCTTGATGTATCGCGAGCTTTGCTATTATAGTTGGATCTTATGATGTTTCTCCCCCTCTACTCTCTTGTAATGGATTGAGTTTTCCCTTTGAAGTGATCTTATCGGAATGAGTCTTTAAGGATTTGAGAACACTTGATGTATGTCTTGCATGTGCTTATCTGTGGTGACATTGGATTCATCTATTCAACCAACACAAAGTACTTCAAAGAGTGCCCCAAAGTTTCTACCAGAGAGTCAAGACGAAAACGTGTGCCAACCCCTATGCATAAGTTCACGAGCAGAACCTGCAAGTTGATCACCAAAACATACATCAGGTGGATCACGGTACGAACTCTTGAATAGATCGATCCGAAATAATAACTTTGAGGTGGTTTCGTACCCTACAATAATCTCTTCGTTTGTTTTCCGCTATTAGTGACTTTGGAGTGACTCTTTGTTGCATGTTCAAGGATAGTTATATGATCCAATTATGTTATTATTGTTGAGAGAACTTGCACTAGTGAAAGTATGAACCCTAGGCCTTGTTTCCTAGCATTGCAATACCGTTTACGCTCACTTTTATTACTTGTTACCTTGCTGCTTTTATAATTTCATATTACAAAAATCTATATCTACCATCCATATTGCACTTGTATCACCATCTCTTCGCTGAACTAGTGCACCTATACAATTTACCATTCTACTAGGTGTGTTGGGGACACAAGAGACTCTTTGTTATTTGGTTGCAGGGTTGTTTGAGAGAGAGCATCTTCAACCTACGCCTCCCACCGATTGATAAACCTTAGGTCATCCACTTGAGGGAAATTTGCTACTGTCCTACAAACCTTAGCACTTGGAGGCCCAACAACATCTACAAGAAGAAGGTTGCGTAGTAGACATCAAGCAGTTTCTGGCGCCGTTGCCGCGGAGGTGAGTGCTTGAAGGTATATCTTTAGATCTTGCAATCGAATCTTATAGTTTCTTGTTTTATCACTAGTTTAGTGTATAAAAGAAAATTACAAAAATGGAATTGAGTTTGCCTCATACACTTCATCTTTTTAATATTTTTCGTGATAATGATGGAAAAGAAAATTGTGCTCAAGTGCTAGAAGAAGAAGTCTATAAAATGTTTGGCACTAAATCTTTGAATGATGAGCATCATTGCAATGTTGTTAGTATGAACTGCTTGAATATCCATAGTACTAATGATGATTGCACTAGTCATAATGAAAATGTCTCTTATAAGCATGTCAATTTTTGTGGAGTGCATAGAGTTTGCAAGTACACACCAAATAGGGAAGATAGATTTTGCAAGAGGCATAAGTATTTTGAAACTAAGTGGTTGCAAGAAAGGCTAGATGTCTGCGCTGAAAATTTAAACTTTCTTAGTCGTACTTGTGAACATTGCAATGAACGTGGTCATTTATGTCTCCAATGCAAATTGTTTCATGATTGAATCATGTCCAAGAATTGTGATGAATTGATTTCCCATGCATATCATATGAACTTAGTTTGCTTTTGGGTTATGAAGAAATGAAACATATAACTAAGGATCTTCCAGAATTTGTCCTTGATAAAGTTCTTGATTTTGATCTACAAGAAATTTTTATGTATTGTGCGGTGAATTGCATTGAAAATCCTTATATTGCCAATTACATAAAGACAAGAAAACAAATAGAAGATGAAGAGAATACTAACGAAAGGGAAGAGACTTCCCAATATCCTCCTATTATTTCTTATGATGAATCAGGTAATGAGGAGCGGCCTTCTATTCAACCAATCCCATTAATAAGGAGCTCCAAAAAGAGGGTTAAACCCACACATGATGTGAAGAAGAAAAATAAAAGACGGAGAAGCAAAGGTAGAAAGGTATCCCTCCCAAATGATGTTGGTCCTATTGCTCATTGTGATGATGATAATTGCTATACCATTGGTGCTATCCATTCTATTAATGATGAGAGTGATTATGCTTGTGATATGAAAAGGCCCAAGCTTGGGGATGCTATGTTTGATGAGAATGACATGTTTGAGAATATATTTGCTGCAATTAATGTTTGTCCCAATCTTGGGGATGCTATGTTTAATGAATATGATATTTTTAGCCTCCCAAGTTTTGATATGCAAATTTGTTATGATGATAGAATGCCCCCTACTTATGATGATTATATTGATGAAAGTGGGTTTGGAAGAGTGTCAACTTTAGGAAGTAATGATCCCACTATTTTGGAGGGTGTTAAAAATGGATTTGGAGAGGTCATGACTTTATTTAGTAATGATTCCACTATCTTGGAAGAGGTTTCAATCGATTATGATGAGAACAAAGTTGCTACTTATGATGATTATTGTGATGATACTTATGCTATAAAAAGTAGTGATGATTATATTTATAAAACTTGTCATGATTATGATTACCCTTTTTCTGAACATTACTCCTTTAATGTGGAAACAATTTATAGTATTCGAGTTTCTTATGATACTCCCACTATTCCGAACGAGAAGAATTTTTCTTATATGGAGAGTAATAAAATTTCTATGCTTGTAGATCATGAAAAGAATGCTTTATGTGATAGTTATATTGTTGAATTCATTCATGATGCTACTAAAAATTGTTATGAGGTAGGAATATATGCTTGTGGGGATTGCAATAATATCAAGTTTCCTCTCTATGTGCTTAAAGTTTTGAAGCTATGCTTGTTTTGCCTTCCTATGCTAGTTGATTATTGTTCCATAAATTGTTTGCTCACAAAATCCCTATGCATAGGAAGTGGGTGAGACTTAAATTTTCTAGTCATATTCTTCATGATGCTCTCTTTATGTTTCAATTCTTATCTTTTATGTGAGCATCATTGAAATCATCATGCCTAGCTAGGGGCGTTAAACGCTAGCGCTTGTTGGGAGGCAACCCAATTTTATTTTATTTTATTTGTTTTTTGCTCCTGTTTAGTAATAAATAATTCATCTAGTCTCTATTTAGATGTGGTTTTATGCTTTTAATTAGTGTTTCTGCCAATTAGAACCTTTGAGAAGACTTGGGGAAAGTATTTGTGATCCTGCTGTAAAAAACAGAAACTTTAGCGCTCACGAGATTTGCTGCCATTTTTTAATGGAGAGTGCTATTTAGTTAATTCTTTTTTGCAGATGATTAATAGATAAATTCCTCATGTCCAGCAATTTATTTTAGAATTTTTGGGGTTCCAGAAGTATTCTTTTTTTGCGGGGTTAAAGGGGATTTCATTGCTCAAGCTGGAGGAAGATCCTCCACACACAGTTCAGGTACATTAGGAGGGCTAGATTTCAACCACACACAAGTCCTAGCTTCAATACGACCAAACAAAGCTAGTCTATGGCTGGCCGAATTTTGGTGCCTACTAACATGAGCAATAGAACCATCCCTTTCACCTAGAAGTAGCTTGACTTCATTTATCATCATTGCATGTTGCGATCTGTCATCCTCCCTAGCCTGGATAGCATCGACTGCACCCAGACAATCCATCTCGACATCCACGGGGAGCGACGACCATTGCGTGGCAAAGTTAAGTCCTTCCAAACAAGCAGCAAGTTCAGCTTGCAATGGGCCAGTGCAGTTGTGCAGGCTTCTACCCGCCGAGAAAATAATTGCTCCATTGCTATCGCGCAAGATCATACCTGCACCAGCCTCACCAGATGCTTGACAGAAGGACCCATTGACATTCAGTTTAACGCGGCCTGGTGCAGGAGCTTGCCATCTGATGAGGGGCTCCAGGGGAGACTCCACATGGGATAGCGTCACCGGGCGGCCAGCTGGAGCAATGACCATCTTCCCTTTCACATGTTCACCCGTTGGGTACCTTTTGATTGCAATAAGCGAAGCCTCATAGCTAAGTAGGAAGCGACATGAAGCTTCAACTGGGGGCGGACGTTTGTCGTGGACAATTTCGTTGCGGACTTGCCAGGAGCGCCATAGGACCATGAGAACTCGCATGCGATCGTCAACTTCCAAAGCATGAAGCACATTAAACAACCATTCGACGCCCGTCGGTCGCACTGTTTTTAGGTCCGGCAAATGTTCCAGAAGTATTCGAAACCTACAGATTACTACAGACTGTTCTGTTTTTGACGGATTCTGTTTTTCGTGTGTTGTTTGCTTATTTTGATGAATCTATGGCTAGTAATAGAGCTTATGAACCATAGAAAATTTGGAATACATTAGTTTTAACACCAATATAAATAAAGAATGAGTTCACAACAGTACCTAAGTGCTGATTTATTTTCTTATACTAACGGAGCTTACGAGTTTTCTGTTAAGTTTTGTGTTGTGAAGTTTTCAAGTTTTGGGTAAAGATTCGATGGACTATGGAATAAGGAGTGAAAAGAGCCTAATCTTGGGGATTCCCAAGTCACCCCAAGGCAATATTCAAGGACAACCAAGAGCCTAAGCTTGGGGATGCCCCGGAAGGCATCCCCTCTTTCGTCTTCGTTCATCGGTAACTTTACTTGGAGCTATATTTTTATTCACCAAATGATATGTGTTTTGCTTGGAGCGTCAATTTATTTTGTTAGGATTTGCTTGTTGTTATTTAGAACAATGTTTGCATCTTTTATTTCAATAAAAGTGATATTGATAGCCTTTACTACGCCTATTTTACAAGTATACATGTTGCTGTTTGAAAACAGAAAGTTTACCACTGTTGCAAAAATTCCCTAGAAAACTAAGAATATGATAAAATGTTGAAACCTTTTGAATAATAATATCTGATAAATTTAATACAGTGGGAATTTTCTTACATAATTTTTTGAGCTAGGGAAGTATGGATCCTGCTGCATTCTTTACAGACTGTCCTGTTTAGGAAGATTGTTGTGTTGGGGAACGTAGTAATTTCAAAATTTTCCTACGCACACGCAAGATCATGGTGATGCATAGCAACGAGAGGGGAGAGTGTGATCTACGTACCCTTGTAGATTGACAACGGAAGCGTTAATTGGTTGATGTAGTCGTACGTCTCCACGGCCCGACCGATCAAGCACCGAAACTACGGCACCTCCGAGTTCTAGCACACGTTCAGCTCGATGACGATCCCCGGACTCCGATCCAGCAAAGTGTCAGGGAAGAGTTCCGTCAGCACGACGGCGTGGTGACGATCTTGATGTACTACCGTCGCAGGGCTTCGCCTAAGCACCGCTACAATATTATCGAGGACTATGGTGGAAGGAGGCACCGCACACGGCTAAGAATATGATCACGTGGATCAACTTGTGTCTAGGGGTGCCCCCTGCCTCCGTATATAAAGGAGCAAGGGGAGGAGGCCGGCCGGCCCTATAGGCGCGCCAAGGAGGAGTCCTCCTAGTAGGAGTAGGACTCCTACTAGGAGGGGGAAGGAAGTGGGGAGGGAGAGGGAAAGGGGGGCGCCGCCCCCCCCCTCTCCTAGTCCAATTCGGACCAGGGGGGAAGAGGCGCGCGGCCCACCTTTGGCTGCCCCTCTCTCTCCACTAAGGCCCATATGGCCCATTACTTCTCCCGGGGGGTTTCCGGTAACCCTCCGGCTCCCCGGTTTTCTCTGAAATCACCCGGAACACTTCCGGTGTCCGAATATAGCCGTCCAATATATCAATATTTATGTCTCGACCATTTCGAGACTCCCCGTCATGTCCGTGATCACATCCGGGACTCCGAACTAACTTCGGTACATCAAAAATCATAAACTCATAATATAACTGTCATCAAAACCTTAAGCATGCGGACCCTACGGGTTCGAGAACAATGTAGACATGACCGAGACACGTCTCTGGTCAATAACCAATAGCGGAACCTAGATGCTCATATTGGCTCCTACATATTCTACGAAGATCTTTATCGGTCAGACCGCATAACAACATACGTCGTTCCCTTTGTCATCGGTATGTTACTTGCTCGAGATTCGATCGTCGGTATCTCAATACCTAGTTCAATCTCGTTACCGGCAAGTCTCTTTACTTGTTCTGTAATACGTCATCCCGCAACTAACTCATTAGTTGCAATGCTTGCAAGGCTTAAGTGATGTGCATTACCGAGAGGGCCTAGAGATACCTCTCTGACAATCGGAGTGACAAATCCTAATCTCGAAATACGCCAACCCAACATGTACCTTTGGAGACACCTGTAGAGCTCCTTTATAATCACCCAGTTACGTTGTGACGTTTGGTAGCACACAAAGTATTCCTCTGGCAAACGGGAGTTGCATAATCTCATAGTCATAGGAACATGTATAAGTCATGAAGAAAGCAATAGCAACATACTAAACGATCGGGTGCTAAGCTAATGGAATGGGTCATGTCAATCAGATCATTCAACTAATGATGTGATCCCGTTAATCAAATAACAACTCTTTGTCCATGGTTAGGAAACATAACCATCTTTGATTAACGAGCTAGTCAAGTAGAGGCATACTAGTGACACTCTGTTTGTCTATGTATTCACACATGTATTATGTTTCCGGTTAATACAATTCTAGCATGAATAATAAACTTTTATCATGATATAAGGAAATAAATACTAACTTTATTATTGCCTCTAGGGCATATTTCCTTCAGTCTCCCACTTGCACTAGAGTCAATAATCTAGATTACACAGTAATGATTCTAACACCCATGGAGCCTTGGTGCTGATCATGTTTTTCTCGTGGAAGAGGCTTAGTAAACGGGTCTGCAACATTCAGATCCATATGTATCTTGCAAATCTCTATGTCTCCCACTGGACTAGATCTCGGATGGAATTGAAGCGTCTCTTGATGTGCTTGGTTCTCTTGTGAAATCTGGATTCCTTCGCCAAGGCAATTGCACCAGTATTGTCACAAAAGATTTTCATTGGACCCGATGCACTAGGTATGACACCTAGATCGGATATGAACTCCTTCATCCAGACTCCTTCATTTGCTGCTTCTGAAGCAGCTATGTATTCCGCTTCACACGTAGATCCCGCCACGACGCTTTGTTTAGAACTGCACCAACTGACAGCTCCACCGTTTAATGTAAACACGTATCCAGTTTGCGATTTAGAATCGTCCGGGTCAGTGTCAAAGCTTGCATCAACGTAACCGTTTACGATGAGCTCTTTGTCACCTCCATATACGAGAAACATATCCTTAGTCCTTTTCAGGTACTTCAAGATGTTCTTGACCGCTGTCCGGTGATCCACTCCTGGATTACTTTGGTACCTCCCTGCTAGACTTATAGCAAGGCACACATCAGGTCTGGTACACAGCATTGCATACATGATAGAGCCTATGGCTGAAGCATAGGGAACATCTTTCATTTTCTCTCTATCTTCTGCAGTGGTCGGGCATTGAGTCTGACTCAACTTCACACCTTGTAACACAGGCAAGAACCCTTTCTTTGCTTGATCCATTTTGAACTTCTTCAAAATCTTGTCAAGGTATGTGCTTTGTGAAAGTCCAATTTAACGTCTTGATCTATCTCTATAGATCTTTATGCCTAATATGTAAGCAGCTTCACCGAGGTCTTTCATTGAAAAACTCTTATTCAAGTATCCCTTTATGCTATCCAGAAATTCTATATCATTTCCGATTAGTAATATGTCATCCACATATAATATCAGAAATGCTACAGAGCTCCCACTCACTTTCTTGTAAATACAGGCTTCTCCAAAAGTCTGTATAAAACCAAATGCTTTGATCACACTATCAAAGCGTTTATTCCAACTCCGAGAGGCTTGCACCAGTCCATAAATGGATCGCTGGAGCTTGCACACTTTGTTAGCTCCCTTTGGATCGACAAAACCTTCCGGTTGCATCATATACAACTCTTCTTCCAGAAATCCATTTAGGAATGCAGTTTTGACATCCATCTGCCAAATTTCATAATCATAAAATGCGGCAATTGCTAACATGATTCGGACAGACTTAAGCATCGCTACGGGTGAGAAGGTCTCATCGTATTCAACCCCTTGAACTTGCCGAAACCCTTTTGCGACAAGTCGAGCTTTGTAGACAGTAATATTACCGTCGGCGTCAGTCTTCTTCTTGAAGATCCATTTATTCTCAATTGCTTGCCGATCATTGGGCAAGTCAACCAAAGTCCACACTTTGTTCTCATACATGGATCCCATCTCAGATATCATGGCTTCAAGCCATTTTGCGGAATCTGGGCTCACCATCGCTTCTTCATAGTTCGTAGGTTCATCATGATCTAGTAGCATGACTTCCAGAACTGGATTACCGTACCACTCTGGCGCGGATCTCACTCTGGTTGATCTACGAGGTTCAGTAGTATCTTGTTCTGAAGTTTCATGATCATTATCATTAGCTTCCTCACTAATTGGTGTAGGTGTCACAGAAACAGTTTTCTGTGATGCACTACTTTCCAATAAGGGAGCAGGTACAGTTACCTCGTCAAGTTCTACTTTCCTCCCACTCACTTCTTTCGAGAGAAACTCCTTCTCTAGAAAGTTTCCGAACTTAGCAACAAAAGTCTTGCCTTCGGATCTGTGATAGAAGGTGTATCCAATAGTCTCCTTTGGATATCCTATGAAGACACATTTCTCCGATTTGGGTTCGAGCTTATCAGGTTGAAGCTTTTTCACATAAGCATCGCAGCCCCAAACTTTCGGAAACGACAACTTTGGTTTCTTGCCAAACCATAGTTCATAAGGCGTCGTCTCAACGGATTTTGATGGTGCCCTATTTAACGTGAATGCGGCTGTCTCCAAAGCATAACCCCAAAATGATAGTGGTAAAATCAGTAAGAGACATCATATATCGCACCATATCTAGTAAAGTACGATTACGACGTTCGGACACACCATTACGCTGTGGTGTTCCGGGTGGCGTGAGTTGCGAAACTATTCCGCATTGTTTCAAATGTACACTAAACTCGTAACTCAAATATTCTCCTCCACGATCAGATCGTAGAAACTTTATTTTCTTGTTACAATGATTTCCAACTTCACTCTGAAATTCTTTGAACTTTTCAAACGTTTCAGACTTATGTTTCATTAAGTAGATATACCCATATCTGCTTAAGTCATCTGTGAAGGTGAGAAAATAACGATATCCGCCACGAGCCTCAATATTCATCGGACCACATACATCTGTATGTATGATTTCCAACAAATCTGTTGCTCTCTCCATAGTACCGGAGAATGGCGTTTTGGTCAACTTGCCCATGAGGCACGGTTCGCAAGTACCAAGTGATTCATAATCAAGTGGTTCCAAAAGTCCATCAGTATGGAGTTTCTTCATGCGCTTTACACCGATATGACCTAAACGGCAGTGCCACAAATAAGTTGCACTATCATTATCAACTCTGCATCTTTTGGCTTCAACATTATGAATATGTGTGTTACTACTATCGAGATTCAATAAGAATAGACCACTCTTCAAGGGTGCATGACCATAAAAGATATTACTCATATAAATAGAACAACCATTATTCTCTGATTTAAATGAATAACCGTCTCGCATCAAACAAGATCCAGATATAATGTTCATGCTTAACGCTGGCACCAAATAACAATTATTTAGGTCTAATATTAATCCCGAAGGTAGATGTAGAGGTAGCGTGCCGACCGCGATCACATCGACTTTGGAACCGTTTCCCACGCGCATCGTCACCTCGTCCTTAGCCAATCTTCGCTTAATTCGTAGTCCCTGTTTCGAGTTGCAAATATTAGCAACAGAACCAGTATCAAATACCCAGGTGCTACTGCGAGCATTAGTAAGGTACACATCAATAACATGTATATCACATATACCTTTGTTCACCTTGCCATCCTTCTTATCCGCCAAATACTTGGGGCAGTTTCGCTTCCAGTGACCAGTCTGCTTGCAGTAGAAGCACTCAGTTTCAGGCTTAGGTCCAGACTTGGGTTTCTTCTCTTGAGCAGCAACTTGCTTGCTGTTCTTCTTGAAGTTCCCCTTCTTCTTCCCTTTGCCCTTTTTCTTGAAACTAGTGGTCTTGTTGACCATCAACACTTGATGCTCCTTTTTGATTTCTACCTCCGCAGCTTTCAGCATTGCGAAGAGCTCGGGAATAGTCTTATTCATCCCTTGCATATTATAGTTCATCACGAAGCTCTTGTAGCTTGGTGGCAGTGATTGGAGAATTCTGTCAATGACGCAATCATCTGGAAGATTAACTCCCATTTGAATCAAGTGATTATTATACCCAGACATTTTGAGTATATGCTCACTGACAGAACTGTTCTCCACCATCTTGCAGCTATAGAACTTATTGGAGACTTCATATCTCTCAATCCGGGCATTTGCTTGAAATATTAACATCAACTCCTGGAACATCTCATATGCTCCATGACGTTCAAAACGTCGTTGAAGTCCCGGTTCTAAGCCGTAAAGCATGGCACACTGAACTATCGAGTAGTCATCAGCTTTGCTCTGCCAGACGTTCACAACATCTGGTGTTGCTCCAGCAGCAGGCCTGGCACCCAGCGGTGCTTCCAGGACGTAATTCTTCTGTGTAGCAATGAGGATAATCCTCAAGTTACGGACCCAGTCCGTGTAATTTCTACCATCATCTTTCAACTTTGCTTTCTCAAGGAACGCATTAAAATTCAATGGAACAACAACACGGTCCATTAATCTACAATCATACATAAACAAGCAAGATACTATCAGGTACTAAGTTCATGATAAATTTAGGTTCAATTAATCATATTACTTAAAGAACTCCCACTTAGATAGACATCCCTCTAATCCTCTAAGTGATTACGTGACCCAAATCAACTAAACCATGTCCGATCATCACGTGAGATGGAGTAGTTTCATTGGTGAACATCACTATGTTGATCATATCTACTATATGATTCACGCTCGACCTTTCGGTCTCCGTGTTCCGAGGCCATATATATATATGCTTGGCTCGTCAAGTATAACCTGAGTATTCCGCGTGTGCAACTGTTTTGCACCCATTGTATTTGAACGTAGAGCCTATCACACCCGATCATCACGTGGTGTCTCAGCACGAAGAACTTTCGCAACGGTGCATACTCAGGGAGAACACTTCTTGATAATTTAGTGAGAGATCATCTTATAATGCTACCGTCAATCAAAGCAAGATAAGATGCATAAAAGATAAACATCACATGCAATCAATATAAGTGATATGATATGGCCATCATCATCTTGTGCTTGTGATCTCCATCTCCGAAGCACCGTCGTGATCACCATCGTCACCGGCGCGACACCTTGATCTCCATCGTAGCATCGTTGTCGTCTCGCCAATCTTATGCTTCCACGACTATCGCTACTGCTTAGTGATAAAGTAAAGCATTACAGCGCGATTGCATTGCATACAATAAAGCGACAACCATATGGCTCCTGCCAGTTGCCGATAACTCGGTTACAAAACATGATCATCTCATACAATAAAATTTAGCATCATGTCTTGACCATATCACATCACAACATGCCCTGCAAAAACAAGTTAGACGTCCTCTACTTTGTTGTTGCATGTTTTACGTGGCTGCTACGGGCTTAAGCAAGAACCAATCTTACCTACGCATCAAAACCACAACGATAGTTTGTCAAGTTGGTGCTGTTTTAACCTTCGCAAGGACCGGGCGTAGCCACACTCGGTTCAACTAAAGTTGGAGAAACTGTCACCCGCAAGCCACCTATGTGCAAAGCACGTCGGGAGAACCGGTCTCGCGTAAGCGTACGCGTAATGTCGGTCCGGGCCGCTTCGTCCAACAATACCGCCGAACCAAAGTATGACATGCTGGTAAGCAGTATGACTTATATCGCCCACAACTCACTTGTGTTCTACTCGTGCATATAACATCAACATATAAAACCTAGGCTCGGATGCCACTGTTGGGGAACGTAGTAATTTCAAAATTTTCCTACGCACACGCAAGATCATGGTGATGCATAGCAACGAGAGGGGGAGAGTGTGATCTACGTACCCTTGTAGATCGACAACGGAAGCGCTAACTTGGTTGATGTAGTCGTACGTCTCCACGGCCTGACCAATCAAGCACCGAAACTATGGCACCTCCGAGTTCTAGCACACGTTCAGCTCGATGACGATCCCCGGACTCCGATCCAGCAAAGTGTCGGGGAAGAGTTCCATCAGCACGACGGCGTGGTGACGATCTTGATGTACTACCGTCGCAGGGCTTCGCCTAAGCACCGCTACAATATTATCGAGGACTATGGTGGAAGGAGGCACCGCACACGGCTAAGAATATGATCACGTGGATCAACTTGTGTCTAGGGGTGCCCCCTGCCCCCGTATATAAAGGAGCAAGGGGAGGAGGCCGGCCGGCCCTATAGGCGCGCCAAGGAGGAGTCCTCCTCCTAGTAGGAGTAGGACTCCTACTAGGAGGGGGAAGGAAGTGGGGAGGGAGAGGGAAAGGGGGGCGCCGCCCCCCCCCTCTCCTAGTCCAATTCGGACCAAGGGGGAGGAGGCGCGCGGCCCACCTTTGGCTGCCCCTCTCTCTCCACTAAGGCCCATATGGCCCATTACTTCTCCCGGGGGGTTTCCGGTAACCCTCCGGCTCCCCGGTTTTCTCTGAAATCACCCGGAACACTTCCGGTGTCCGAATATAGCCGTCCAATATATCAATCTTTATGTCTCGACCATTTCGAGACTCCCCGTCATGTCCGTGATCACATCCGGGACTCCGAACTAACTTCGGTACATCAAAAATCATAAACTCATAATATAACTGTCATCAAAACCTTAAGCATGCGGAACCTACGGGTTCGAGAACAATGTAGACATGACCGAGACACGTCTCTGGTCAATAACCAATAGCGGAACCTAGATGCTCATATTGGCTCCTACATATTCTACGAAGATCTTTATCGGTCAGACCGCATAACAACATACGTCGTTCCCTTTGTCATCGGTATGTTACTTGCTCGAGATTCGATCGTCGGTATCTCAATACCTAGTTCAATCTCGTTACCGGCAAGTCTCTTTACTTGTTCTGTAATACGTCATCCCGCAACTAACTCATTAGTTGCAATGCTTGCAAGGCTTAAGTGATGTGCATTACCGAGAGGGCCTAGAGATACCTCTCTGACAATCGGAGTGACAAATCCTAATCTCGAAATACGCCAACCCAACATGTACCTTTGGAGACACCTGTAGAGCTCCTTTATAATCACCCAGTTACGTTGTGACGTTTGGTAGCACACAAAGTGTTCCTCTGGCAAACGGGAGTTGCATAATCTCATAGTCATAGGAACATGTATAAGTCATGAAGAAAGCAATAGCAACATACTAAACGATCGGGTGCTAAGCTAATGGAATGGGTCATGTCAATCAGATCATTCAACTAATGATGTGATCCCGTTAATCAAATAACAACTCTTTGTCCATGGTTAGGAAACATAACCATCTTTGATTAACGAGCTAGTCAAGTAGAGGCATACTAGTGACACTCTGTTTGTCTATGTATTCACACATGTATTATGTTTCCGGTTAATACAATTCTAGCATGAATAATAAACTTTTATCATGATATAAGGAAATAAATAATAACTTTATTATTGCCTCTAGGGCATATTTCCTTCATGTTGTTATGTTTGCATTCTTTGCATGTGTTTGCTTCTTTAATGATTCTATTTGAGGATAGGACTATTAAATATGTAGAGGCATTTAGTATGCAATGTTGAATAATAATTTTAGTGATTTGCTATAGTAGAGTATGATAAGGTTTTTGCATTGGTTTATACTAACTTATCTCACGAGTCCTTGTTGAGTTTTGTGTGGATGAAGCTTTTGAGGTTTAGGGAGACTGTGATATGAGAGGAATTAAGGAGACACAAAAGCTCAAGCTTGAGGATTCCCAAGGCATCCCAAGATAATATTTCAAGAAGTCTCAAGCGTCTAAGCTTGGGGATGCCCCGGTTGGCATCCCACCTTTCTTCTTCGACAACTATCGGTTAGTATCGGTTGATCCTAAGTTTTTGCTTCTTCACGTGATGTTTGCTATTCTTAGAATGTCATTTTATTTTGTTTTTCTTGTTGTTTGAATAAAATATCAAGATCTGAAATTATTAAATGGGAGAGTCTTCACATAGCTAAATAATTATGTAACTACTCATTGATCTTCACTTATATCTTTCGGAGTAGTTTGTTATTCATTCACGTGCTACACATATATCCTATGAGTAAATGGTTGAATGAATTGAATATAATAAATCTGAAATTTTATATTCTTCATATGCTTATCCCATGGGGAGTAATGACTTCACATATAACAAGTAGACGTGGGAAATTTATTGAAGGTTAGCAAACATTGTATTGGTCACTTGAACAATTCATGAAAGAATATTGAGGGAAGAGAGATTTCACATATAAATATACTATCTTGGACATCTTTTGTAATTGTGAGCACTCATTAAAATATGACATGTTAAAAGGTTGATGTTGGACAAGGAAGACAACGTAATGGGTTATGTTTTCTTATATCTGAAATAAAGTATATTGTCATGCATCATTCAACATGCTGAGCTTGCCTTTCCCCCTCATGCTAGCCAGATTCTTTGCACCAAGTAGAGATACTACTTGTGCTTCCAAACATTCCTTAAACCAGAATTGCCATGAGAGTCCACCATACCTACCTATGGATTGAGTAAGATCCTTCAAGTAAGTTGTCATTGGTGCATGCAATAAAAATTGCTCTCTAAATATGTATGATCTATTAGTGTGGAGAAAATAAGCTTTATACGATCTTGTGATGTGGAAGTCATAAAAGCGATGGACTGCATAATAAAGGTCCCTATCACAAGTGGCAATATAAAGTGACGTTCTTTCGCATTAAGATTTTGTGCATCCAACTATAAAAGCGCATGACAACCTCTGCTTCCCTCTGCGAAGGGCCTATCTTTTATTCTTGTCTTATACCTTATGCAAGAGTCGTGGTGATCTTCACCTTTTCTTTTTACATTTTATCCTTTGGCAAGCGCATTGTGTTGGAAAGATCCTGATATATATATCCAATTGGATGTAAGGCATCATGAACTGTTATTGTTGACATTACCCTTGAGGTAAAAGGTTGGGAGGCGAATCTATAAGCCCCTATCTTTCTCTGTGTCTGATTAAAACTTTGAACCTATAAATATCACGTGAGTGTTAGCAATTGTGAAAGACTAAATGATAGTTGAGTATGTGAAGTTTGCTGAATCAAAGCTCTGACATAAACCCTTCCTGAAAATAAGAAGAATTGTAATTGTTTGATGACTAATAACATGGTTTGTTAGTTTTCAAGAAAGTTTATGATCTATACTTTAACATGTGAATAACTTGTTACTTGATCATGAGAAGTTTTATGAGTTGAGCTACTGTTATGATATATAATGATGCTAGAAAAGGTGATTGAAATTATCATTGATCAAACTTGTGCACCTACTAGCATTCACACTTCATAAATTATTTCTTTTATCATTTACCTACTCGAGGACGAGCAGGAATTAAGCTTGGGCATGCTGATACGTCTCCAACATATCTATAATTTATGAAGTATTCATGCTATTATATTATCTGTTTTCGATGTTTATGGGCTTTACTAAACACTTTTATATTATTTTTGGGACTAACCTATTAACCGGAGGCCCAGCCCAAATTGTTGTTTTCTTGCCTATTTCAGTGTCCCGAAGAAAAGGAATATCAAACGGAGTCCAAACAAAATGAAACCTTCGGGAGAGTTATTTTTGGAACGGAAGCAATCCAGGAGACTTGGAGTAGACGTCAGGGAAGCTTCGAGGAAGCCACGAGGCAGGGAGGCGCGCCCTACCCCTTGGGTGCGCCCCCCACCCTCGTGGGACCCTCGTGGCTCCCCTGACCGAGTTCTTTCACCTATATATGTCCATATACCCAAAAACATCGGGGAACAGAATAGATCGGGAGTTCCGCCGCCAGAAGCCTCCGTAGCCACCGAAAACCAATCTAGACCCGTTCTGGCACCCTGCCGGAGGGGGGAATCCCTCTCCGGTGGCCATCTTCATCATCCAGGCGCTCTCCATGACGATTAGGGAATAGTTCACCCTCGGGGCCGAGGGTATGTACCAGTAGCTATGTGTTTGATCTCTCTCTCTCTCTCGTGTTCTTGAAATGGTACGATCTTGATGTATCGCGAGCTTTGCTATTATAGTTGGATCTTATGATTTTTATCCCCCTCTACTCTCTTGTAATGGATTGATTTTTCCCTTTGAAGTGATCTTATCGGATTGAGTCTTTAAGGATTTGAGAACACTTGATGTATGTCTTGCATGTGCTTATCTATGGTGACATTGGGATATTCACGTGATCCACTTGATGTATGTTTTGGTGATCAACTTGCGGGTTCTGCTCGTGAACTTATGCATAGGGGTTGGCACACGTTTTCGTCTTGACTCTCTGGTAGAAACTTTGGGGCACTCTTTGAAATACTTTGTGTTGGTTGAATAGATGAATCTGAGATTGTTTGATGCATATCGTATTATCATACCCATGGATACTTGAGGTGACATTGGAGTATCTAGGTGACATTAGGGTTTTGGTTGATATGTGTCTTAAGATGTTATTCTAGTACGAACTCTTCAATAGATCGATCCGAAAGAATAACTTTGAGGTGCTTTCGTACCCTACAATAATCTCTTCGTTTGTTCTCCGCTATTAGTGACTTTGGAGTGACTCTTTGTTGCATGTTGAGCGATAGTTATATGATCCAATTATGTTATTATTGTTGAGAGAACTTGCACTAGTGAAAGTATGAACCCTAGGCCTTGTTTCCTAGCATTGCAATACCGTTTACGCTCACTTTTATTACTTGTTACCTTGCTGCTTTTATAATTTCATATTACAAAAACCTATATCTACCATCCATATTGCACTTGTATCACCATCTCTTCGCCGAACTAGTGCACCTATACAATTTACCATTCTACTGGGTGTGTTGGGGACACAAGAGACTCTTTGTTATTTGGTTGCAGGGTTGTTTGAGAGAGACCATCTTCAACCTACGCCTCCCACGGATTGATAAACCTTAGGTCATCCACTTGAGGGAAATGTGCTACTATCCTACAAACCTCTGCACTTGGAGGCCCAACAACATCTACAAGAAGAAGGTTGCGTAGTAGACATCATGGAGGTGATAAAGAGTTCGTCATAAAGGGTTACGTTGATGCAAGATTTATTAACACCGATTTAGATGACTATGAGTCTTGATCTGGATACATATTGAAAGTGGGAGCAATTAGCTAGAGTAGCTCAATGCAGAGCGTTGTAGATATAGAAATTTGGAAAATATACACGGATCTGAATGTGACAGACCCGTTGACTAAACCTCTCTCACAAGCAAAACATGATCACACCTTAGTACTCTTTGGGTTTTAATCACATATCGATGTGAACTAGATTATTGAATCTAGTAAACTCTTTGGGTGTTGGTCTCATAGCGATGTGAACTATGGGTGTTAAATCACATGGTGATGTGAACTAGATTATTGACTCTAGTGCAAGTGGGAGACAAAAGGAAATATTCCCTAGAGGCAATAATAAAGTTGTTATTTTATATTTCCTTATTCATGACAAAGGTTTATTATTCATGCTAGAATTGTATTGATCGGAAACCTTAATACATGTGAATACATAAACAAACACCGTGTCCCTAGTGAGCCTCTACTAGACAAGCTCGTTGATCAAATATGGTTAAGGTTTTCTAACCATAGACATGAGTTGTCATTTGATAATGGGATCACATCATTAGGAGAATGATGCCATGGACAAGACCCATCTGTTAGCTTAGCATATTGATCATTCAGTTTATTGCTATTGCTTTCTTCATGTCAAATACTTATTCCTTCGACTATGAGATTATGCAACTCCCGGATACCAAAGGAATACCTTGTCTGCTATCAAACATCACAACGTAACTGGGTGATCATAAAGATGCTCTACAGTTATCTCCGAAGGTGTTTAGTGGGTTGGCATAGACCGAGATTAGGATTTGTCACTCCGAGTATCGGAGAGGTATCTCTGGGCCCTCTTGGTAATACATATCATAAGCTTGCAAGCAAATGACTAAGGAGTTAGTCCCGAGGTGATGTATGATACGTCTCCAACGTATCTATAATTTTGTTATTCTTCCATGCTATTATATTATCTGTTTTGGATGTTTTATATGCATTAATATGCTATTTTATATGATTTTTGGGACTAATCTATTAACCTAGAGCCCAGTGCCAGTTTCTGTTTTTTCCTTGTTTTAAAGTTTCGCAGAAAAGGAATACCAAACGGAGTCCAAAATGGAATAAAACTTTCGCGATGATTTTTCTTAGACCAGAAGACACCCAAGAGACTTCGAGTGCAAGTCAGAGGAGCCTCGAGGCGGCCACAAGGGTGGAGGGCGCGCCCCCCGACCTTGTGGGCCCCTCGTAGCTCTCCTGGCCTAATTCTTCCTCCTATATATACTCTTATACCTCCAAAAACATCCAGGGAGCCACGAAACCACTTTTCCATCGCCGCAACCTTCTATACCCGTGAGATCCCATCTTGGGGCCTTTTCGGCATCCTGCCGGAGGGGGAATCGATCATAGAGGGCTTCTACATCAACACCATTGCCTCTCCGATGAAGCGTGAGTAGTTTACTTCAGACCTACGGGTCCATAGCTAGTAGCTAGATGGCTTGTTCTCTCTCTTTGGTTCTCAATACAAATTTCCCCTCGATATTCTTAGAGATCTATTCGATGTAATACTCTTTTGCAGTGTGTTTGCCGAGATTCGATGAATTGTGGATTTATGATCAGCTTATCTATGAATATTATTTGAATCTCCTCTGAATTCTTATATGCGTGATTTGATATCTTTGCAAGTCTGTTCGAACTATCGATTTGGTTTGGCCAACTAGATTGGTTTTTCTTGCAATGGGAGAAGTGTTTAGCTTTGGGTTCAATCTTGCAGTGTCCTTTCCCAGTGACAGTAGAGGCAGCAAGGCACTTTTTGTATTGTTTCCATTGAGGATAACAAGATGGGGTTTTCCTCATATTGCTTGAGTTAACCCCGCTACATCATGTCATCTTACTTAATGCATTACTCTATTCTTATGAACTTAATACTCTAGATGCAGGCAGGAGTCGGTCGATGTGTAGAGTAATGGTAGTAGATGCAGAATCATTTCGGTCTACTTGACGTGATGCCTATATTCATGATCATTGCCGTAGATATCATCATAACTTTGCACTTTTCTATCAATTGCTCGGCAGTAATTTGTTCACCCACTATAATAACTTCTATCTTGAGAGAAGCCTCTACTGAAACCTATGGCCCTTGGGTCTATTTTACATCATATTAGTTTCCAGTCAACTTGCCAATTTCTTTCGCCGTTCCCTTACTTTGCAATATTTTACTTTCCGTTCCATAAACCAAAAATACCAAAAATATTACTTTATCGTTTATCCATCTCTATCAGATCTCACTTTGCAAATAACCATGAAGGGATTGACAACCCCTTTGTCGTGTTGGTTGCAAGTTGGTGTTTGTTTGTGCAGGTATTTGGTGGCTTGTTGCGTAGTCTCCTACTAGATTGATACCTTGGTTCTCAAAACTGAGGGAAATACTTACGCTACTTTGCTGCATCACCCTTTCCTCTTCAAGGGAAAACCAACGCAAGATCAAGAGGTAGCAATGTATTACGGAATGAGTAAAGATACTTGTTGGTAACGAGATTGAACTAGGTATAGAAATACCGATGATCGAATCTCGGGCAAGTAACATACCAATGACAAAGGGAATAATGTATGTTGTCATAACGGTTCAACCGATAAAGATCTTCGTAGAATATGTAGGAGACAATATGAGCATCCAGGTTCCGCTATTGGTTATTGACCAGAGAAGTGTCTCGGTCATGTCTACATAGTTCTCGAACCTGTAGGGTACGCATGCTTAACTTTCGATAACGATATTGTATTATATGAGTTATGTGATTTGGTGACCAAATGTTGTTTGGAGTCCCGAATGAGATCACAGACATGACCAGGAGTCACGAAATGGTCGAGAGGTAAAGATTGATATATAGGACAATAGTATTCGGACACCGGAAGTGTTCCTGAGTGTATCGGGTATTTATCAGAGTACCGGAGGGGTTACCGGAACCCCCGGGGGCATGTATGGGCTATATGGGCCATGAGAGGGGACCACACCAGCCCACAAGGGGTGCCCCCCCCCCATGGAAGGAGGCCGAGTGGGAGAAGGGAAAGAGGGGGTTCGCCCCCCCCCCCCCCTTTCCTTCTCTCATTCCCCTTCCCTTTTCCCCCTCCGGCAATTATGGAAGGGGGAGGCCGAATTGGGGAAGACCCAAAGTAGGATTCGGCCTACTTGGGGCGCCCCCTGGCTGCCTCTCCTCCCCTCCCACCTATATATATGTGGGGAGGGGGCACCTAGAACACACAACATCAATTGTTAGCCGTGTGCGGCGCCCCCCTCCACAGTTCACACCCCAGGTCATATTCTCATGGTGCTTAGGGGAAGCCCTGCGCGGATCACTTCACCATCACCGTCACCACACCGTCGTGCTGACGTAACTCATCTACTACCTCGACACCTTGTTGGATGAAGAAGGCGAGGGACGCCACCGAGCTGAGCGTGTCCAGAACTCGAAGGTGTTGTACATTTGGTGCTTGATCGGTCGGAGCTAGAAGAAGTTCGACTACATCAACCGCGTTTTCAAATTCTTCTGCTTTCAGTCTACGAGGGTACATAGACACACTCTCCTCCTTGTTACTATGCATCTCCATGGATAGATCATTGCATGCGCGTACAATTTTTTTTGTTTTCCATGCAACGATTCCCAACAGCTACATCCACTTCAAACCATCCAAGAGGTAGCCCTTGAAAAAATATAGTTCATTTGGAGCCTCTAGGTGAACTCCATTCGGAGCCATCAGAACACTTGTGCAAGCCTCCATACCCCAGTAGCAACCTCGCAACCATTCCAGTAGGAAATTTCGAGTGACATCTGTTTGTTCAGAGTAAAGAAACCTCGGCTGATCATGTGGAGAGAATCAAACATTCACAATTAAAAAAACTTCACACCTACCCCACGCGCTTTGCATTTCTTCTTCTCAACATATGTTTCTTCGTCGCTCTGGTATTGCTACTACACACATGCCTCCCACAAGATGTGATCCTGCTACCACACCGCTACTCTGGTGCCCCCTACAACATGCTCCTCCGCCCTTTCTCCTTGATTGTAGTGGTCGATGCTCACTGAAGCTCACTGCACTGCCATGCACACCATAGTGGAGCTCTAAGCCGAGGTTCTCCTCCCATGTCGAGCTTGTGGGAGATGGTAGACGAGGGGAAATGGGTCCGGATTTGATAGATCTACCAACCACACTCTAGCGAGCCATGGGTGGCGAGAACTATGATTAGGAGAAAATGTTGATGATTGGCTTTTTTATGGTACATATGTTTCTTCAACATCCTGCAAGCTCATGTGTGTTTCTCGTGGGGGTACAAGTGTTGGGTTACATGCCGAATACATATGATGATCATTCTTGGCTATTGTAACGCCCACGATGCGGCTATATCTCCCACGTGTCGAGGCACGACTTAGAGGCATAACCGCATGGTGGTTTTGTGGCAAGAGGGGTAATCTTCACACAATCCCATGCACTGAATAAGAAAGGGATAAAGAGTTGGCTTACAATCTCCACTTCACACAAATAACAAGTTAAACATACATCATCCAAATACACTCATAGACCGTCTATGGTCAAATCCAAAAGAAAAGGAATATAAACCCCAAATGCTAGATCCCCGATCGTCCCGACTGGGCTCCACTACTGATCATAAGGAAACGAAACATAGTAACGACCAAGGTCCTCATCGAACTCCCACTTGAGTTCGGTAGCATCACCTGCACTGGTATCATTAGCACCTGCAACTGATTGCAAGTATCCGTGAGTCACGAGGACTCAGCAATCTCACACCCGCGAGATCAAGACTATTTAAGCTTATGGGTAGGATAAGGTAATGAGGTGGAGCTGCAGCAAGCACTAAGCAAATATGGTGGCTAACATACGCAAATAAGAGTAAGATGAGAAGCTGCGCAAGGGTCGAAAAGCTATAAGTGAGCAAGAAGTGATCCTGAAACTACATACATTCAAAAATAACCCAAGACCATGTTCACTTCCCGGACTCCGCCGAAAAGAAACCATCACGGCTACACACGCGGTTGATTCATTTTAATTAAGTTAAGTGTCAAGTTCTCTACAACCGGATGTTAACAAATTCCCATCTGCCACATAACCGTGGGCACAGCTCTCGAAAGTTTATACCCTGCAGGGGTGTCCCAACTTAGCCCATCACAAGCTCTCATGATCAACGAAGGATATTCCTTCTCCCGGGAGGACCCGATCAGACTCGGATTCCCGGTACAAAACATTTCGACAATGGTAAAACAAGACCAGCAAAGCCACCCGACCGTGCCAAAAAATCCCAATAGGAGCTACACATATCTCGTTCTCAGGGCACACCGGATAGTTCAAGCTACGAGTAAAACCAGCCCTCAAGTTTCCACGATGTGGCCCCGCGGGTTGCCTGGTTCGGACCAACACTCAGAGGAGCACTGGCCCGGGGGGGTTAAATAAAGATGACCCTCGGATCTGCAGAACCCAAGGGAAAAGGCTTAGGTAGGCAAATGTAAAACCAAGGTTGGGCCTTGCTGGAGGAGTTTTATTCAAAGCGAACTGTCAAGGGGGTCCCACAACCCCAACCGCGTAAGGAACGCAAAAAATCAAGGAACATAACCCCGGTATGACGGAAACTTAGGCGGCAAGAGTGGAACAAAACACCACGCAAAAGGCCGAGCCCTCCACCCTTTACCAAGTATATAGATGCATTAATTAAAAATAAGAGATATTGTGATATCCCAACATATCCATGTTCCAACATGGAACAAACTTCAACTTCACCTGCAACTAACAATGCTATAAGAGGGGCTGAGCAAAAGCGGTAACATAGCCAATCAATGGTTTGCTAGGATGGTGGGTTAGAGGCTTGACATGGCAAAATGGGAGGCATGATATAACAAGTGGTAGGTAGCGCGACATAGCGATAGAACAAACAACTAGCAAGCAAAGATAGAAGTGATATCGAGGGTATGGTCATCTTGCCTGCAATGTTCTCAGAGTTGTCGAAAGCTTGCTCCTCGTTAGCGTACTCAACAGGTTTCTCGTTCACGTACGCATCTCCCGGATCTACCCAAAGCAAGAACACAAGCAATGGAACAACAATCAATCACGGTGCAAAGCACAAGCAACATGATGCTAGACATGGCATGGAATGCAAGATATGATGTGCAATGCATATGCATGCTCCGGAAGGGAAAGAATGATCAAGGCATCAACTTGTCAAGACAAGTATGCCGCTGGAAAGATGTGGTGATTTTGGTCAAAATCGATATAAGGATCACCGAAAATGGATGCACGGTTTGCAAATGACAAGCAAAAACAAGGATGATGCAAATTTGCGATTAACGGCATGATAGCACTTAGAATGCAACAAGAAACTCATCTACTGCACTCCAACATAGCAACAAAGCATATGGCAGTGATGTACAAGAGATGCTTGACAAAACATGAACACTGAGCTACGGCTAAATCACAATAGAACAGGTTCAAACAAGCATGGTAAAAGTGCAAAAGATATCAGCTTCACAGACTTAGTGAAAATACTAACATGTCAAAAACAACATCAGGAAGCAATGTTTAGAGCAATCAAACAACATGCTACATGAATATATCATGGCAAACAAAGGCATGACATGCTTCTACTAAATGCATATAACAAAACTCCCTTACTGAACATGAGCCAAAAAGGCACAGAAGATATGATGGCACCCATGTAAACATAGAAAGTTTTATAAACAGATTCACACTGGAATTCAGGACATGGCACAAAGAGATTCATGATAGTAACTTTACAAGCTCATGCCACTCACTACAAAGCATTTCATGACAACACAAGCATACCAACAGTAAGAAGACATGTTCATGAAGCTAAAAATGGTAAGAGCAAGTTCATAGGATGCATGGATCACTAGCAAATCACATGGCAAAATTGAATCTCATGTTAACAATCTGCCAGGAATAAAATATAGCAAAAGTAGAGCATGGTAATGAAAATCTAGATCACTCCATAACTGCAACCAGAGGCACGAATGGATATAGAAAAATAACATTTTCAAAACATCCTTACTGAAGTATCTCAAAATAAGCATGGGTCTCATGGCAGCAACAAGTTTACAAGGCATCAAAATAACATCAGGAAAAGGACTTGCATTATGAAGCCTACTTTGCATTCTTGTGCTAGTCACCACATATATCACAAAAATACAAGACTTGCACCTCTATAAATATGGCATTATGGAGCTCAAAACACATGTAGACATAATGCTCATAAGATGCACACACAAAATGCAACAAAAATGACAAAACTCCATGTTCTGTTAAGAACCAGCAGTTAACATTTTATAGCACTCTTGCAACGAGGAAAATGGCATCCATATGGGCAGTAACATGCATGCAAATCCACTAACATGAAGAGCTTAACGAGGCGAACATTTCGACATATCATGCATGCAAAACGGAGCTACGGTCATGGAGATATAGCATGATGAAGATAGCATAAAAATCACAGGGAGCTCCAGGACTTGGAAGAATTTTACCCTCTGAATTTTCAAATCTAGGGTTCATGCATGGAGATCAAGGCGAGGCCGGAGTAGAGCCGGAGAAGAAAGAGAGGCAGCGGCCAGAGCTCATGGGGCGTCCGGCGGTGGTGCGGTGGCAGGCGTCCTGCGCGGCGGGATCCGACGACCGGCGCGAGGAAGGCGGCGGACGGCGGAGCAACGACGGCGGTGAGGCGGCGGCGCACAACGAAGGAGACACGGAGGCGGAGGCTCGCGATGAAGGGCGGTGGAGGCGCGGTCGGCGGCGGTGGCGGAGGAGCGCGCAATCCGGGCCTGGTGGGCCCGCGGTGGAGGCGTAGGAGAGAGGGCGGTGGCGCGCTGAGGTGGCGGCGGAGGATTGGGCGTGAGGCGTCCGGCGGCTGAGGTGGCGGAGGATGATTGGCCGGGATGACGCGTCCGGCAGACACGCCCGGCGTGGACGGACTTGTCCGGTGGCGCGAGGTGGAAGGAGACTAGGGTTGGAGTGCGAAATTTTCGGGGAGGGGCACGTATTTATAGGTAGAGGGAGTTAGGAGAGTCCAAATGAGGTGCGGTTTTCGCCCACACAATCATGATCCAACGATGGAGAGCATGGAGGGGGTTTAGATGGGTTATTGGGCTGTTTCGAGGGGTGTTGGGCTGCAACACAAAAGAGGCTTTTGCGGTTACCCGGATAACCGTTGGGGCATCAAACGACCTCCAAATGGAACGAAATTTGACAGACGGTCTACCGGTGATGTACCAAGGCCACTTGACAAATCTCGGCCCATTCCAAGAACGTTTTTCTCCCGCTCACGAAAGAGACAAGAGGGGTGCACCGGGTGCATGTGGGAGTGTCGGATTGCGAAACAGACAACGGGGTAAATGACAGGATGCATGAGACGAACATGAATGCAAACGAGATGCACATGATGACATGATATGAAATGCATGACATGAACAAATGCAAAACGAAGACAAAACCCAACCACAAAGGGAATATCATATCACATAGCCGAAAATGGCAAGAGTCGGAGTTACAAATATGGAAAGTTACATCCGGGGTGTTACAGCTATTTTCTTGTAGCCAGGCGAGGATTTGTTGCACACACATTTTCTGTTGCATGGGTGTGTTTGAAATGTCGTGATGTTTTGTTGTAGGGTGGAACCCTAATTGGTGATCTTTCACGAATTGGAGGGGGAATCCACGAAGAACACAAAGAACACGGGGAAGAACGGGGAGAAATCACAAGAGGAACACTCAAGAACAAGTCCAATCAAACATCTACTAGACTCACATCCATACAAGATCCACAAAAGGTACATGAGCAAGAAAGGGAACAAGGATACATGGTAAAGTTCATCCCAAATCCTATGAAGGAGATGAGGGCTTGAATCCAAGAAGGATCTTCCCTTGAAGGGGTCTTGATATCCACTAGGGATCTTCTCCTAGAAGGTCTTGATCTCCATGGGAGAGGGGTTGATAGGAGCAAAGCTCTCTAGATCTAAAATATACTTTGATAACCCTAACAAATGACCTAGGTATGAAATATATAAGTGGCTGGAGGAGACGAACAAAGTGGAGGGCAAAGGGGGCATTCTAATGGGGAACAAAGCATGAAAATCAAAAAAATTCCTATGAAGACCCAAGATATAATCTAGGAGATGCATAGCAACGAGAGGGGAGTGTGTCTACGTACCCTCGTAGACCGAAAGCAGAAGCGTATATAATGTGGTTGATGTAGTCGTATGATGACCCACAAGTATAGGGGATCTATCATAGTCCTTTCGATAAGTAAGAGTGTCGAAACCAACGAGGAGCAGAAGGAAATGATAAGCGGTTTTCAGCAAGGAATTCTCTGCAAGCACTGAAATTATAGGTAATAGATAGTTTTGTGATAAGATAATTTGTAACGAGAAACAAGTAACAAAAGTAAATAAAGTGCAGCAAGGTGGCCCAATCCTTTTTGTAGCAAAGGACAAGCCTGGACAAAGTCTTATATAGAAGAAAGCGCTCCCTAGGACACATGGGAATTATCGTCAAGCTAGTTTTCATCACGTTCATATGATTCGCGTTCGGTACTTTGATAATTTGATATGTGGGTGGACCGGTGCTTGGGTGTTGTCCTTAATTGGACAAGCATCCCACTTATGATTAACTCCTATTGCAAGCATCCGCAACTACAAAAGAAATATTAAGGTAAACCTAACCATAGCATGAAACATATGGATCCAAATCAGCCCCTTACGAAGCAACGCATAAACTAGGGTTTAATCTTCTGTCACTCTAGCAACCCATCATCTACTTATTACTTCCCAATACCTTCCTCTAGGCCCAAATAATGGTGAAGCGTCATGTAGTCGACGTTCACATAACACCACTAGAGGAGAGACAACATACATCTCATCAAAATATCGAACGAATACCAAATTCACATGACAACTAATAGCTAGACTTCTCCCATGTCCTCACGAAAAAACATAACTACTCACAAAGCATATTCATGTTCATAATCAGAGGGGTATTAATATGCATATAGGATCTGAACATATGATCTTCCACCGAATAAACCAACTAGCATAAACTACGAGGAGTAATCAACACTACTAGCAACTTACACGTACCAATCCCAGACTTAGAGACAAGATTTGGATACAAGAGATGAACTAGGGTTTGAGAGGAGATGGTGCTCGTGAAGATGTTGATGGAGATTGGCCCCCTCCCAATGAGAGAAGCATTGGTGATGACGATGGCAATGATTTCCCCCTCCCGGATGGAAGTGTCCCTGGCAGAACAGCTCCGCCAGAGCCCTATGTTGGTTCCGCCAAGGTTCCGCCTCGTGGAGGCGGAGTCTCGTCCCGAAAGATTGCTTATGATTTTTTTCCTCAACGAAAGACTCCATATAGCAGAAGATGGGCATCAGAGGGCCACCAGGGGGCCCATGAGGCAGGGGGCGTGCCTAGGGGGTAGGGCGCGCCCCCCACCCTCGTGGCTGGTGAGTGGCCCCCCTGTGGTACTTCTTGCGCTCAGTATTTTTTATATATCCTAAAAATAACTTCCTTGAAGTTTCAGGACTTTTGGAGCTGTGCGGAATAGGTCTCTAATATTTGCTCCTTTTCCAGCCCAGAATCCCAGCTGCCGGCATTCTCCCTCTTTATGTAAACCTTGTAAAATAAGAGAGAATAGGCATAAGTATTGTGAGATAATGTGTAGTAACAGCCCATAATGCAATAAATATCGATATAAAAGCATGATGCAAAATGGACGTATCAACTCCCCCAAGCTTAGACCTCGCTTATCCTCAAGCGAAAGCCGAAATCGAAAAATATGTCCACGTGTTTAGAGAAAGAGGTGTCGATAAAAATAAAATACGGACATGAGGGCATCATGATCATTCTTAGAACAACAGCTTATATAATTATTGTCATATGATCTCTTATGCTAGAGTAACAATTCAATCACAAATTCAAGTATGAATCATAAACTTCATTGAAAACTAACAAACTATAATCTCAGTCATTGAAGCAATTGCAATTTATCATAACATAGGAAAGAGTCAATATAAGAGCTTTTCAACAAGTCCACATACTCAACTATCATATAGTCTTTCATAATTGCTAACACTCACGCAATACTTATGGGTATGGAGTTCTAATCGGACACAGAGAAAGATAGGGGCTTATAGTTTTGCCTCCCAACGTTTTACCTCAAGGGTAATGTCAACAATAATAGTTCATGAAAACTCACATCCAATTAGCCATATATACCAGGATCTTTCCAACATATTGTGCTTGCCAAAAGATAAAATGTCAAAAGAAAAGGTGAAGATCACCATGACTCTTATGTAAGGTGGGAGATAAAAGTAAAAGATAGGCCCTTCGTAGAGGGAAGCAGAGGTTGTCATGCGCTTTTATTTAATGCGAAAGAACATCACTTTATATTGCCACTTGTGATATGGACCTTTATTATGCAGTCTGTCGCTTTTATTTCTTCCACATCACAAGATCATATAAAGATTATTTTCTCCCACACTAATAAGTCATAGATATTTAGAGAGCAATTTTTATTGCTTGCACCGATGACAACTTACTTGAAGGATCTTACTCAATCCATAGGTAGATATGGTGGACTCTCATGGCAAAACTGGGTTTAAGGGTATTTGGAAGCACAAGTAGTATCTCTACTTGGTGCAAAGAATTTGGCTAGCATGAGGGGAAAGGCAAGCTCAATCATGTTGGATGATCCATGACACTATAATTTATCTCAGATGTAAGAAAACATAACCCATTATGTTGTGTTCCTTGTCCAACGTCAACTCTTTAGCATGTCATATTTTAATGAGTGCTCACAATCATAAAAGATGTCCAAGATAGTGTATTTATATGTGAAGACCTCTCTTTCTTTATTACTTCCTATTAATTGCAACGATGACCAAAACTATGTTTGTCAACTCTCAACAACTTTTAATCATCATACTCTTTATATGTGGGCTCATTACTCTCCATAAGATCCATATGATCTCTTTTATTTCTTTTATTCTTTCTCTTTTCTTTTATTCACTCAAGATCATGGCAAAATAATCAAACCCTTGACTCAACACTAATCTTTATTATATAGCTCACAGACTCGATTACATAAAGGGATCATAAAGCAAAACTCAAAACTAGATCATACTAAAGCTTTATTCTATTAGATCAAAATACTACTAAAAGGATTGAACTAAGAAAAACGATAAAGATAGGAGTGTGATGGTGATACATACCGGGGCACTCCCCCAAGCTTGGCAGTTGCCAAGGGGAGTGTCCATAGCCGATGCTCAGTTCTTCTTGTTGGTGAAGAAGGTGATGGTTTTGTTGATGGCGTAGTCTTCTTCCTTAATTTGCGCTTGAGGACGGAATTTTTGTCCCTTAGGTCATCGATCTCCTGCTCCAGGCTCAGTATCTTTTTGAATAGTTCCTGCTTGTTTTCCTGCAAGAGGCGAAAAGGGATAAACTCGATCTTAGGTTTCTTTACTCTATCCGGGAGGCTTGACTTTTTGAACTCCACATGCATGTCCCAGGTTGAGGTAATGGGACTTCATCTTCTTCTGAGCTTGTCTCCTCCCTTCCCCTGGATTCATAGTCCTCTTCTTCTTTCGTAGTCCAACCACAATGCTCCACATCCCCATAGACCTTAGGATCTGCAAGGTAATCAGCCACATAGATTTCTCCTTCCGAATCCTGGGACGACATGTTGCTCTAATCTGCAGCGGGACAGCTCGAAACAAAGACAGGAGATATTTGCGTGATACGGAGTTCAAAACCTTCGGGAGATTAAATAATGAATTTTTACCGACCAAAAGAAGTATCATGCAAGAAAACAGAGTCCGGAGAGCACACGAGGTCCCCACAAGGCAGGGGGCGCGCCCAGGGGGTAGGGTGCGCCCTCCACCCTCGTGGAGCCTTCGTGTCCTTCCCGGACTGCTTCTTATTTTTCTATTTTTCTAAATATTCCAAAATGGAGAAAATTGCCATTAGAACTATTTTGGAGTCGGTTTACTTACCGTACCACATACCTATTCCTTTTCGGAGTCTGAAACGTTCCGGAAAGTGTCCCTTATGTATTCCTCCGGGGTTATAGTTTCAATAACATTGGTTTCAACATTTATAGGATTACCTGAGATATAATGTTTGATTCTTTGACCGTTCACCACCTTCGGACTTGTGCCTTTGAAGTTGTTGATTTTTATGGCACCGGAACGATAGACCTCCTCGATAACGTAAGGACCTTCCCATTTAGAGAGAAGTTTTCCTGCAAAAATCTTAAATGAGAGTTGTATAGCAATACATAATCACCTACATTAAACTCACGCTTTTGTATCCTTTTGTCATGCCATCTTTTAACTTTTTCTTTAAACAATTTGGCATTCTCATAGGCTTGGGTTCTCCATTCATCAAGTGAGCTAATGTCAAATAACCTTTTCTCACTAGCAAGTTTGAAATCATAATTGAGCTCTTTAATAGACCAATAAGCCTTGTGTTCTAGTTCTAGAGGTAAGTGACATGCTTTTCCATAAACCATTTTATATGGAGACATACCCATAGGATTTTTATATGCAGTTCTATAGGCCCATAATGCATCGTCAAGTTTCTTGGATCAATTCTTTCTAGATCTATTAACAGTCTTTTGCAAAATTAATTTGAGTTCTCTATTACTCAATTCTACTTGACCACTAGACTATGGGTGATAGGGCGATGCAATTCTATGATTAACATCATACTTAGCAAGCATTTTACAGAAAGCACCATGAATAAAATATGAGCCACCATCAGTCATTAAATATCTAGGGACTCCAAACCTCGAAAAATAACTTCTTTAAGCATCTTAATAGAGGTGTTATGATCAGCACTACTAGTTGGAATAGCTTCTACCCACTTAGTAATGTAATCAACAGCAACTAAAATATGTGTATATCCATTAGAGGCAGGAAACGGTCCCATATAATCAAAGCCCCAAACATCAAATGGTTCAATAACAAGTGAATAATTCATAGGCATTTCTTGACGTCTACTAATATGACCAATTCTTTGACATTCCTCACAAGATAAGACAAACTTACAGGCATCCTTGAACAGAGTAGGCCAATAAAAACCGGATTGCAATACCTTATGTGCAGTTCTATCTCCAGCGTGGTGTCCTCCATAAGCTTCAGAGTGACACTTGCGTAGGATCTGTTCCTGTTCATGCTCAGGTACACAACGTCTAATAACACCATCTACTCCTTCTTTATAAATATGTGGGTCATCCCAAAAGTAATGTCTTAAATCATAGAAAAACCTTTTCTTTTGCTGGTATGTGAAACTAGGTGGTATAAATTTAGCAACAATGTAATTAGCATAATCAGCATACATGGAGCAGTATGAGAAGCATTTATGACATTTAATTGTTCATCGGGAAAGCTATCATCAATAGGTAGTGGGTCATCAAGAACATTTTCTTACCTAGACAAGTTATCTGCAACGGGGTTCTCAGCTCCCTTTCTATCAATAATATGCAAATCAAATTCTTGTAGCAAGAGAACCCATCTAATAAGTCTAGGTTTAGCATCTTTATTTTCCATAAGATATTTAATAGCAGCATGATCAGTGTGAATAGTTACTTTAGAATCAACAATATAAGGTCTAAACTTATCACAAGCAAATACAACTGCTAAGAA